>NC_092214.1:33468402-33495493 GCF_043381705.1 Parasteatoda tepidariorum | reverse complement strand
TTGATCACTGTTAATATTTATTTATCAAAAAAACAAATAGGTAAATTTTTCCAAAAATTTGATTTTGAACAACTATTTTTCGACGAATGAATTTAAATTCCATACAAATAATTTAGTAAAATATTGATTAAAATTAATGAAATGAAATATTTATTTAAAAACTCTAAGAAATCTAGCAAATTTCAAAATGTTAGAAATAATTGGTCTTATTTTTTAAATTCTAATTAGGATTAAAAGTAAAATTTCTTTTTCTTTGTATGGGAAAACTTAATTACTTGTCATTTTTAGTCGCAAAATTTTCGTTATTTTCGTGTCCCAACAATAACTAATTTTTTAAAAAAAAATTGTATAAAGTATTTAAAACATTATTTAATTCATTTAATTATTTAACTTTTTCGAAAATAAAACCAGTGTCTTTTCTAATAAAACATTTTTAAAACATTTTATTATATAATAAATGATACTTCATGACTGGTAATTAATTGTCCAGTGTACTTACTTTTCGACGATAAATACTAGCCATCCCTAGAAAATATTTGTCGATAAATTCAAAAGCATATTAAAACTTTTTTTTAAGTAATCAAGATTAATTTGTTTCTTTTATGGCATTTTTCATTTATTTAAACAAAGCAAACACTTAGGCATATAGGATCTTCAATTTTACTTTTTCAGGTCACTAAATTAGTTTATGGAAAAAAATAAAACCTTTAGTAGAGGCATCATTTTTTTTCTTTGTATGTATTAAGTTATTATGAAAATGAGACGAGAAATATGGACAGTTCATGTTTATTTTTTATTTGATTAAAATTCAACATTAGCTTATTTAAGAAAAAAACGAAATAAAATGTTGCATGTTTAAAAAAATACACGAGTTTGCCGATATATGGTTTGTTGAATCGTTATATAGTTTGTGGTGATGCATAAATTTCCGTAATAAAGTAACATTTTGTAGTAAATTAACATTTTAAATGAAATTTCATTTTTCAACAAGATTGGTTTCAACAATTTGGTTGCCTGAATTCGTAGTATAGACATAAAATTTTAATGTGCTAAGACTGAAACCTATATTGTAATAACGATTATCCTGCCGCTCTAAGAGAGAGAACAATATCTCCAAGAGAATACTTTCTTGATAAAGGTGGAAATGTTAAGAGTTGTGCCTTATAATTTGCGTGAACTTTAATTTCACTCTCTATTAATGCAAGAAAAAAAAATGATCTAAATTCCAAAATGAAAAAAATAATAATTCCATACTAAATATGGGATAAGAACGAAACCGTGCTAAACACTTTACGAAAATTTCAGGAATTTATTTGTATTATTGTATTTGCAATATCTGTTTTTTTTTTTTTTTTTTTTTTTTNTTTTTTTTTTTTTTTTTTTTTTTTTTTTTTTTTTTTTTTTTTTTTTTTAATGGCATTCTGCTCTAACCCAATTGTTAAATTGCCATGCGCAGGTTTAAAGGGTAAAAATATTAAACAATATGACATACAAAAAAAATCAAAAGTTACTCACCTAAGAAATGTTTTATAGAAATTTTAAAAGTAACTACAGGTATGGGTTTTCGTGAATGGGTTTTTTGAAAATCTTTTCATTAGTGATTATGATGTTGCGCAGACGAATAAAATTATGTAAAACTTGTAGAACCACACAGCAAGATATCCAGAACTGTTGATTAGAAACTTAGTATGGTGGCAAATTATAAATTTTATATGGTCGAAAATTTCCCTTGAGTTGTAGTCCGGGAGTTGCAACGGAGTATGATTATATATATACGTTACGGTGAAACACCGAAATCTGGAGAATGTCGACATTCACCGGTGAATGTCAACATTCACGTAGTCGCTTGGTGTATGTCCGAAATATATGCTAAATACCCTTATTTCTGACTCGCACCGGTGAATGTCAACAATCACATAGTCGCTTTGGTGAATGTCCGAAATATTTGTTATATCCAATTTTATATTAATTTATTCGTTAATATTATTATATTTATTTGATATATTTATATTTATTCCATATTTTAATACTTACTGACGATAGATTAGAAGAAACATCAGTGATTGGAGTATCGGGCAAATATATACCGGTCAATGGCACTTTAACTTAAAAAAGCATCAGTGTAGGGTATACCGTGCAAATGTATACCGGGCAGTGGCACTTAACCTTAAAAAAAACATCAGTGTAGGGTATACCGGACAAATGTATACTGGGCAGTGGTACTTAACTTTAAAAAAATATGTGTGTAGGGTTAAAATATCGAATAAATGTAATTATATCCACGAATAAATTCATATCAAATCGAATGTAATAAATAATTCGGATATTCACCAAAGCATATCTGTGATTGTCGACATACACCGGTGAGGGTCCGAATGTACAAGAATGTAATGAAATATTCGATCTTTCACCGACGTATTTGGGGTTTGTCGACATTCACCGGTGAAAGTCAACAACCACCGATTTCGGTCTTTCGCCATGACACATATATTTTATGATTATATATATATATATAATCATAAAAGATTAATACAATTTCCTTTATATATATCTTTATTCCATTTGTACACAATGGAATAGAATTAGCAAGAGATGTAATGATAAATATTGATTAATGTCAGAATTCAAATTTGTGCTTAAATAAATAAGCTTTAAAAAATTTGCACATTATACGTAAACTGAGTAAAATTCATAATTATTGATACATAATAACATATTTAATTTTAAATAATTCAAAATCCAATAATTTGGATCCTAAGGTAGTCTACTTTAATGCGTGTATGCTTCAAAAGTAAAAGTAAAGCCAACAACGTATTGTGTTCTGATGAAAGTCCAATTAATGACAAATATCACGTTTCAAAGCAATTGAAAGTTCAAAATACGTTTTATGTAATGGGTGCAGAATACAGACAGAAATTACATACAACAACAATATTTCCAGATTTTTTTTTATACGCAAAGAAAAAAAATCGCATGGAATGTTAAATAATATATAACGAAAATGCCAGTTTTATTTTTTTTTCTTTAAATTTATCTCCATCCAGTCTTTTCCATCTCGAATTTACAAGATTTGTCCTTCGCTGATTAGTCTTTTGGGTCCTTTGAAAGAAAACACTAAGCTATTTACAGTCAGCAAATATGATGCGCCATCTCAAGCTATCAACACTTTGGCTTGAGTCACTTTGAGACACGATGCGTCAGTATCATAATGCGTCATAAATAATGGTCAGCTGAAATATGCAAGAAAGAAAGTGGTGAAGATTGCCACACTCTTCACCGATAAACTCAGCATCATGTCCCAATCTGAAAGAAAAACTAAGTCTTTATAAAAGAAATAATCAACTAAAAGGCTTTGAATTACGGTAAAGAAAAGTTAAACACTGTTTTTGCTTAAGAAAATTACTTTTTCTAATTTAAAAAGAATGGATATCGTGTAGGGGGAAAAACTAGATTAGCCTGGCAACAGTTTTGAACTACTTAGGAACTTTTCAAACTTTAATTCTTTTTGATGTAAGAAAAAGTATTTCTCGACTAAAATACTATTAAAACTAAAATTAAATTTCGTTAAATTGTTTAAAAATTGATGAAATATTGCACGCAAGGGACAGTGTTAATAACCTTTAAAGTCTTTGACGTTCAAGTTTCGTTGATAAAAATTCTATTTTGCTAAATTCCACACGTGCCCTTCTAGGATTCAGAATGTTTTAAGAGTGAAAACTCTTAGAAATTTAACATAAAAAAAATTAGTTAAAATACTGAAATTAATTGGGTAAAATAATTAGAGATGTATTAAATACTTTAGATTAAGATTCAAACCTTCTTCATGCGTATTATTTGAAGATCAAGAGTCCCTCATATAACAACGGCTAATGTCTATTTTTCACAAAAATAACGATTGGATCGCCATCTGTTGCTATTTGAGGATTACTAAGTTTTGGCAAATCAATAACATGGGAAATTGGTTCATCTCAAGAGTAAATTGTACAGTGGATTTTGTCAGCCTTGAAATTCGTTTTTTCCCCTCGAAATCAGCTGTCATAGACAGTCCCCAGAATATATTTATTTTAATTAAATATTTAAATAAAAAAATGTGTTTATGGCTTATTTAATAGAATATATTTTTTATTAGTATGTTTTTTTCATATATTGCTCTGTAGTTAAGTCTTACACTATTAGCAATTTTACAAACGATTAAATTTAACTTTTAGTTATTGAAGTTTAAATGTAGCGAAAATAAACACCATCAATAGAAATATTATAGTGTGAGTGCAAAAATATATAACGTTTTCATGAAGTATGTGTAACTTTTTGAAGTCATCACAATAAAACAAAGAATAAGTTTCAATTCACAAATTAGAATCAGAAAATGAAAAATTTTAATAACCTTTAGAGTTCATCCTAAGGTCCCTTTCAGTATATCATTTTAGTTGTTATCTATTCCTAAATTACACTGATGATCTACATTTCGTTATTGATAATTTATGTTAAAAAAATGTAGCATTTGAATGGGCAAAATCGAAGAGAGAGGCAAAAGACCAACCTCTCAACTGAGTATTCAAATTTAAAGTTAAGTAAAATAGTAACCAACGCTTCATACTTCGTACTTTTGGGAGATACCTATTGGCACTTTATCTGAAGTAAGCCTTACCAAAAGCGAAGCCGATTGACCCAATTCCTCTCTCTCTGTACTCTGTTGTAAATTAAGGAAATACCATTGCGGTATAGGAGTTAAGTAATTATCCATGATTGCTTATAGTTCAATTTGCTTTCCTTATTAAATGATACAAATATGCTTTCAAAAATATATGAGAGCTTTTAAAAGTTAGTACAGAAATTTAATTTGTGCAATCTTTTACGATACATATATTATAGGATTAACAAAAAAAGGTTATAGTTTCGTAGACTTTAAGAAGTACTAGATTTGACGACACAGTTCGATAAATAAATAGAACATTTGTTCTTGGAAAAGAAACAACTAAATGAGGTTACAAGAGCATTGGATTTGATTGGACCACTAAAAATGGCCCGTCTTATACTGACATGCCCCTAACGCGAGTTGAGGAATTTTTCCTTCTGTTTCGATGTAGAAAAAAAATCGTGTGCACGAAACAATATTATTCTTTCATCAGTTTCTTTAATTGCGAACAGAAAGCATTATTTAAATTTGACGAAACTCTCTAATTTTACGGGAAATAAAACAATAGCTTTTATTCAATTAGTTTTGTTTCCCTCATTTCACGTGATTTAAGAAAGAATGTAAAAAGAAGAGTGTATACGTTTGCGCTTAGGGCTTCGACATTCATTTAACGTGCGCTTAGATGCTGGCAGACTCTTTCTATGGGGATAACCTTTTATTCTTAATTTTACAACAGAGTATGACGTTAATGTTTTAATTATTTGGCAAAGAAATAAGTTCCGAAAATTCATTATGGAATTAAAAAAACCCTATAGCGTATTAAGCTAATAGTTAAAAAAAACAAGATTAAAAACAGGTTTTAGATATCTGGTGTTTCGAAATTGAAAATTTTATTGGCTTCAAAACTTATTGGCACTCACTCATTATGTGTGATTGAATAAAAATTAACTCTTTTATTTATCGAAAAAGCCATTATTACATATTAATACAGATTTAAGAAATAAAATACACTAAAAAGGTAGAGAATATGTAATACCAGAATAGCATAACACACTAATCTAAAAGCTGTAAGATTAGAAATATTTAACTTTTGATTTAATTTTTCCGTAACTCAAGGCACAAAATAATTTTATGACTAGTTTATTAAACGTCTATTTTCTTAGCTTCATAAGTACAGTTGAATAGCTATTTAAATCTGTTGATTTACTGCTGGGCACAAAAATGATCCTCGTTTTGAAAAAAAATAGCTAAAGGGAAACAAATGAAAACAGAAATGTATGGTTTATTCACAAAGTAAATATCTGGGAAAGGAATAATTTATTCTCTCCAAATTTCAACAAATATTGTTCTCAGACTTCGCCATATTAATACTACAAATTATGCTAATTTTGAAAACATAGATTATTGGAAACGTGACATTGTAAAATTATGTATTTTTAACCTCATAAAAAATCAATGACATTCGTTTAAACGATTGTAAATTAGAATTCTGAGTAATATTGAAGTTAGCTGTGTAATTTTAATATGCATTATTAATCTATAGAAAAACTTTTAATCTAATTAGAAAGAAAACTTAAAGCAAATTAAACAACAATTGTCGTGTTAGTAACACTTGTTACAACTAACATAATAATTAGGCATATTATCTGTTTCCGCCAAACATTCGAGTTCAGTATTTTATTTTAAATTTATATCTTTCGTTGAACAACCAATCCAATTTTTTTGAGTTTACGTCAAGGAATTTTCAACTCCGTAGCCTTGTATTTACTCTAAATCCCATTGATCCGTTAAGTCAACAAACTTCATTCCAATAAAATATTGCTGGGGTGATATTTAAATTCATATTTAAATATAATCTAGATCTACTCCCATCTAGGAACATTATTCGAAAGTTCTAATGGAAAATTCTTTCCGCCAATTATCAACATCTCGCTGAGTCTGTGTTACAAAAAATAAAGGCTGCATTAGAAAGAGTTCAAAAAAATGGATGAAACAAAATATTGATGAAGATCATAACATAGTAGCAGCTCAGTGTATTGAAATTATAATCTCCAACATCAGCGCAAAATATCAGATGTCTTGAGTGCTTACCCCATCCAATATTTTTTTAAAAGATAAAAAGTAACACTTACGAAAAATGGATGCAATGCTATATAAAATATAATATTTTAATAACGTCTAAAATAGTTGAAATAGTTTGAAATTATTTTAAGTCTAAAATCATATACCGTAGTCATTTTTTTTCCTTTTCTTAAAATGAAGTATGTCTAGATTTAAGAGACCAATAAAAAAAAAACGTAAGTTCTTCATTTTCTTTTAAGTAAATCAACGAATTTTTAGTGTTGTTACTTAAGATCTGAAAAATAGATATTTTAAACAAACATTTCAACGGAAGTAACGTTTTAAGTACTCATATATAACTCACATTATCAAACAAATTTGAAAGATTTTATTTCTATTTTTATTCTAGTCTTTTCATCAACTAAACAGCTTTTAAACACATTTTTTTTAATTATTCAATCTGCACAGTTTAGTTCTACTAATTTATATTTAAATTATCATTTGATGTCAAACACTTCCTAATTAAGTCGCTTTAAAATAGCCTTAATAGTGTAAGGAATTCATTCCCTAGAAACAAGTAGGATTTGAAATAGCCTTAAGTCATGGGAGGAATGAGCCACTTGATTAAATTGCCATCTTAACGACCAATACTGAATTTAATGAACAAAATTCATCTACTTGAGTCGTCTCTAAGCGACATAAGTGGTTTGCTTGCCCAAAGGTACATCTTGTAAATTTTATAAATCTACTGTTCCGTGAATGGTGACATGATTTTGGAAGGATGACGAACCATTGAAATCGAAGTATTGCTAATAAGAATTTAATAATGGAAATTGCTTGTTCATTAAAGATAAATTTCAATAAGAATTTTGAAGATATTGAAGTGTTTCTTATTCAAACATAAATTACCTATTTTTATAACTTCGAACCGCAGGTTAATATATTAAATAACGATTGAGATTTAAATATACATTAGTTTAAAATAGAGGAAATTTTCAGATTTGGTTGGTTATAACCAAAACTGTTGGGCAGAAATTAATAAAATCTGGTGACAACAAGAGCGAATATAAAAATAAGCGAATAATTTGGTCTTTCACTAGGTTTAATAGACACGCATGGCTTTTCAAAATACATCTCAGAGAAATATATGAAACAATAGTTAAGGGGTATGACCCATTCTTACTCTTATGTAGATTTAACTACGTAATTTCATGCTGGTAGTAACACAGTTTAGAAGTTGCTTTGTATCAAATTTTCCTTTCTAAACAGCAATACTGCTATCTAACGCTTGATGGATTTCGAAAAGGGATTGCGATTTTTAGTTTCCCTCCTCAGATTTCCTCAGGCAAGTTCCATAGTGAGGATATCAAAATAACTGCTTGACTAATCTATCCGCCACCCATTTTCATTTTCCAGAAATCCGTCGATCAAATGAGATATTTGTAACCATTCGTTGTCGTTCTTCAAAAAGAAATCAGAAGACCTGCATTCCTGAAGTGTGAATGAAGGACACTAATATTTTATCCAAAGAATATACATAGGAAAGAAGGCTAATTTCCATAGACATAATGTTAACCTGCACCCCAAGGGTTGGTACGGTCTCCGTGAATAAAGGAGAATGCAGCATTTAGAGGGACATCAGCAGGGGATTATCTTCAAACAGGTTTGAACCCAACTCTCCACCAACCACTGCCGGAATTAGGAATGAGAAGGAACTTCTTTCTTTTTGGTTCGTTTTCCTTATGGCTACATTTTCGCCCTATTTATTAACAGTACTGTACGTTTACCATGATATTTCTTTAAGTACATTTACATCATCGATGTTTATTATATCTGCTAGAACATTCAGCGATATATCATTTTGTAGTAGATCAAAAGAATTAAATGGTGATTATCTTAAGGCTATGCTTCCAATCAACAATAACCGGTTCAGGTGACAGTTTGCTTTAAATGCGCATGCGCTGAATCTTAATACATATAACACTCTGTTAATAAAAGTATGTTCTTCGCCTTGTAAGTTTTTCTTCTTAGTGTAGAGTCTCGTACCGAGGAATTTCTGAGGAAACATCTTTTCCTTTCTATATCCTTTACTTTATCTCTATAACTTTTCGCAGATAATTGTAATGTGTTGTTCACCTGGAGTGATCCCATAACCCTAAATGAATAAGTTGTTTGATGCAGCGTCAGCTCAATAAGCTGTATAGGAAACAAACTGTTGTGAGCTACTATGTTTTACTATAATTTTCGGCTATGGCTGCGAGCTTCTAATATTTACTATTATCTAATTTTCATTCCAATGTTTTAACTACCGAGTCACATTTTATTTGTTTACCAAGCTTCACTAATCAGAGAATCGAATGATAAACAGTTTTTTCATAGTTCCATATTCTTAACTTACGCTTACAAGAATGAGAAAATAATAAAGTTACACAATATAGTAAAAATCCATTCAACTTGTTCAAAGTGAAAAATTATTACGCATTTCTATTTCCTTTAATTTAATTTGATGTGAGAAGCTTTATCCTGGGATTATTAATCTGAAGTGTCATACCGTCCACCAACTATAAATCAGAAGCGTTCCACCTATTAAACATCACATTTTCAAATCTTGTCGTTGTAGACAGGCTGCATATTTCGGCTACTTACTACGGGATCTGCTAATGGTAATTTTTGAAGAGGTTAATTTAATATTTATAACCTTTCCTCTGAAAGAGTTATTCACGTCCACTCTCTCACGAGATAATGATGAACGAGCTTAATGCTGAATACCCTCTGATTAATGAATTCTACACTGCAGTTGCTTAAGCAAGTTACAGATTTAAGTTCTTATTTCTTAAGCAACTACTTAAGTAATAATACTTTTAAAGTTTCCTCGCTTAATAAGCATTAAAAGTTTTCTTAAACGTTGAAAAGTTTGAATTACTACTTTTATATAACGATGAGTTACGTTCTTTGTGGTATTCAGGTTGGATTTTCATTGCATTTAGAATATTAAATTTAATATTTAAATGAGTATATTTCTATACTTTTTTTTTTGCTCAGTTTTAAATTATAAGGTTTACAAAATGCTTAGATTCTTAAAAAACACAATAAGAAAGTCTTAGTACATGTATTTCAAATTCTATAATTACGTTTCCCTTTGAATCCTGAAGCAAAACAACGCTACCGGTAGCATGAACCCTCAAGCACGGCAACGGGCTCTGCAGATTAAATTTAATCCTTTGTTTACTTTGTATTTTTTTAAAAAAATTACAAACAAATAGGGAGGGGGATTGCTGAGACTCCTTTTTAAAACGTCTCTAAACTTGTAAAAATAAAAATTAAGGAAGAAATAAAATAAATAAATTGAGAGAACACCGCAAAGAAAGAATGAAAAAGATTTTTTTTCCCTTCTGCTACTACTACTTGATTAGAGCCTTAACTGTATTCTTCCCTTTTTATTATCATTGTATAAAATTCACCCGTAAATTCTGCTCTCGGGGCCACGCTGTAATAAAAAATATCTACACCCTGCTACTAAATTTTTTAAAGATCTTTCTAATTTTTTTTTCTTAACTTAATGTTGGGGTAGGTTTCTAATACTCTTCTTCTTGTTCTACAATATTGGCTCTTAAGCTCAATACTGTTTAGGTGCGAATATGTAATTATCCTATTTTAATATGCATTATTAGCATATTTTAATAGAAAATAATTAATTTACTTATTTGAGCCGTGATGGATCAGGGGAATAGAGAGTTCACCTTCCATTCAGGTGAACCAAGTTCGAATCCCAGTCATGGCTGGTCAGTACAAATCCCGCATCCAGCTTGCACTGACCACAGTGCTGACGTAAAATATCCTCAGTGGTAGACTGATCATGGGTTAGAGTCCCGTTATCGTTAGGCTAAACGTGAGAGGTTTTCCTTTCCATGTAGGGAAAATGCTGGTCAGTTCTTTCAAGGAGTCCACCAGGCAAGCAAATTTTTTTCTAATACTTAAACCAGGAGTTCCCTTGTCTTTTCGATTAGGTTCAAAACTACAAGGCTACGGAGTTGAACATTGGTAGTCGCAAACTCAAAAAATGCTGTTGGCTGTTCAACGACGGTTTTGAAATGAAATATATTTAACATATTTAGCGTATTGATCTCGAACCATTAAGATTGAATCCTAATTAGTGAATGTCCGTTCATTGGATCAAAAAATATTTTTCGTTTTTCACACAGTGGGCATTAATTTTACGGACAAAGGTAATCCTTTTCGAATTACTGAAAATTTATTGTATATTTGTAATAGTTTGAAACAAAATAACGGAAGCTTTATATTTATTTAAAAAATAAATCACTCAAAAATTTGTGTAATTGTTCAGTATGGAATAAGTGGGGGAAAATGAATTTTCATGCATGTATGGAAAGCATGTTCATTGAAGAATAGAGATCTGCACTACGTTTTTTTTTTCTTCACAAAATAGGAGATGTATTAAATTTGTCATTATCATGCTTGAATTTTACAAATGCTTTGTTTGTTCACATTATGGCTTTCGATATTTTTTTTCTATGATTTCTTAATAAATAAGCTGCAAAAGATGTAAAAGTATATAAATTTTTCCTTTTTAAAAAGTAAATTTTCATTAGAAAACATGTAATCCAACTACATTTAAAAAATAGAAATTTTTCTCTTTTTAGATGAAGTTCTTTTTTTAAGAAAAAATTTACTTTTAAAATATCGAAAAACATATTTTACCCAACAAGCAGCATGTATTATTAAAAGAATTTTTTAAAATGTTATAAACAATAAAGTAAAATTTAGTTGAGTATTATATTGTTACAAATCGTAGATAAATTATACTTACTTTTTTATTATGAAAATTAATAAACAGTTTTAATACAGTATCTAGAAGAAAGCTTTATATCTTTAATCTTCAAGGTTTTATTTCCGTCTTAGTCTGCGCTTCTCTAATTAACTTAGTAGTTGAGGTGGTAAAATGTAACCTAGTTTTCTTAGTTTTGATTTCTAATGCATGTGCAAAATAATCTTCCAAAAATTTCATGTGAGAAATCGAGCTTCGATTAGGAAAAAAAACGTGTATATGCATACTTACTTAAAGAAACAATGGAAAAAAATAACAGTTACAATAAAAATACGATTTTACTTACTTATTTTTCGTATAAAAATGTTTCTGTACAATACAGAGACATCATACATGTCAATGAGTGGAATTGGCAATAAATAAATTTTAATTTATATATATATGAAAAAAACAACATTTTTATATGTTACTTACCTTATCAGGAGTAATTGCATTTCGTAGGAAATTTTAAAAGTACTTACGCTTGCTCTTAGAAATCAAGTACTTAATTAAAAAAAAAATCTAACAAACCTGCTGCAGAATTAGATAAAACGTGGAATCCAGAAGTTCTCTGTGGCCCCACGGGGATTGTCTCTACCGTCATCATTTTAACAACTTTTGCCAACGTTGCTGTGCATTTTAATCGCATTTCTTCACTTCTGAAATGGTCTTCTTGAACACGAAATCGAAGCCCAAGCTTTGTAGAAGACAAACCATCTGGATATACAGTCGGAACATATGGTGAGAGAAATTCTGGCTTTACCTAAAGTGAGTATAAGAGTCAACTTTCCAATCATTTATCCGAAAGATATTAGTTCACTTACGAGGTGTATGCAATAAGTTCTCAAGCTGGCATCAAGAAATTTTTTTTTTTGCAATCTGACACTATTACAGATACAGTTTCAAAGTAATTCTTTTTCAAGGTTTAAAATTAACTTCATCAATGCTATTAATTTTTAAGCATTTCAAAAATCCATGTTAATTTTAGTAGTTACAGAGTATTGTTTAAATACTTGTTACTGACTTGTTACTTGCCACTCTGACCACCCAAAGGGGTGGTGAGACTACCTTGAAGGCGTCTGACCATTTCCTACGGACTCTAATATTTCGGGAAAAAGCTGGATGATCTAGACTTAATAATTCATGTGTAAAATTTAAAACGTTTTCTTTTTCACATTCATATGAGGCAGCTGGTTTTTTTTCTAATAAGAAACCCCCACCGCACTCATTTTTAACTCTTTTTTCTATTCTTCGAGCAATTACAATCTTGAATTAGATAAACCCTTTACCATTAATTCACTCAATATGATTCTTTTTCTTTCTTTCTCCAAGCCATTATAATCATTAATTAAGTAATCCAGGTTTCATAGTGTCCAAGTTTAAATAATTAATTTAACAGTTATTTAACTAACTTTATATACTTCACTTAAATATAATGTTTTTTTTAAATTATTTTATTGTAATGTATTCTACACTAAGCTT
This sequence comes from Parasteatoda tepidariorum, assembly GCF_043381705.1. NCBI lineage: Eukaryota > Metazoa > Arthropoda > Arachnida > Araneae > Theridiidae > Parasteatoda > Parasteatoda tepidariorum. The sequence continues at coordinate 33,482,489 of NC_092214.1, read as the reverse complement.
TTCGTTTACAACAAGCCTGGTCATGGGGGTTTCTGAGGGGTTCTAAGTGGGATTTAGGAGCAAGGGTTCACACGCATTGCTTCTAGATGGCAGCTGGTTGCTATCGCGTCCTATAGGCATGGGTCCATGAACATTTAGGAGTAAAGGGGTGCTTAATTTAACGCAGGAGCCATGAAAGCCCGCAAGAGACTAGCCACCTTAGATGACCAAACACTTACTTCAGAACCAGGATGTTCAGCAGCGAACTGATCGTCAGGACACGATTCCCAGTAGAACACCGAAGTCAAGCAAGTATTAATTGACTGCAGTCAGTTAGCGGGTGGGTGACCAATTGGATCAGTCTACGAAGGAACAGAGAGTGTGTGGCATTGGTCCTCGTTAAACTGTTCTATCGTAAAGTGCTCGGCTTCGTGCACAGGTCAGCGGGCTACAGAAGAGGTGAAATCCCATCTGCAGAGAATCAAAATTGTGATGGATCTTCGGATAATCCTTAGGGATGTTTCCCAGACCGTCACTTATAGCCCATTGTGCAGTTCTTGTACGACGTAAATAAACTGCAGCTACATCACAGCCATGATTGCACAGAGAATAAATCACTCGGTTGAAGCAAAACTTATGCTACCATTGACTCAAACCGACCATTACAACAAAATAAACAAATAAATAAATTAATTAGCAGTAGTAGACGAATCACGGGACAGAGTCCCTTTGTAATCAGATTAAACATGGAAAGTTTTCGTAGATTTCTGCCACCTGTGACGCAATTACAAATCTTTGGCAACCAGAAAGTCATAAAAAAATCATTAAATTCTATAGTTGTATGAATATTAAATAAATATTGTAATAACTACAAATTAATCAGCTAAATTCATCTCAAGTGTAATTTATTTTAATTGACAAGCTATTTGGAAAATAAACTTTTTTGCTCAGTATTCGAAGGCCAATACTAAATTCTGCATCAAAACTAGATTAATTTTGACAACATCATCGTAAAATTGCTTATTTTATTAAAAAAAAAAGAAACGTGAATTATTTTTAAAAATTAATTAGTGAAGCTGTTTGTTTAAAAAATTCATAGTAATATCTGTCACAAATCCATTATTCAGTCCAGCTTGAAAACTCACTATACACCTCGTAGATAAAACATAATGTAATACATGAATTAAACATGGTTAAATTAGCAAAGAAAAAAACATAATTCAACAATTCATACTACTTCATTAAATTTGAAATAACGATATTATACAACTAGAGCAAAACAGATTAATGTCAAAATATATTTCTCGTTGTAAATGAGACCCAAATTTTATAATTTTTAATTAACAATATATTTTTTTTCTGAACTAAAATATTTAATTTAATTCAATGTTTTATTTGCATAACCAATGGTCCAAGTAAATAAATTAATTAACTTTAAAAGCGGCAATTAGACTATAAATAATTTTTATATACGACAGAAAAGTAGAGATTTCAGATTATTTCTGTAATAATAAAGTTATAAAAGTATTCTGACTCAAAATTTTTTTCATGTTCCTAAATCAATGTTGTTTGAATTTTAAATGTTATCTTGTAATTTATAATTATACAAAATCAATTATTTATGCATCTAACTTCAACAACCAATAATTTCCCTAGTACATAACACAGTGGGGCATAAAGTTTCATAGCTTCAAAAGAAGCCAACAGCACATAAAAATATGAGAAAATTCAAATCTCTTATTTTTAAACGATTAACAGACGCAGGAGTATCATAAAGTTGCAATAATAATACACGAACTAACACACATCAATACAAGAGCAGAACAATTGCGACTCGTGATAAATCAATAAAGTTTTATTAAGCAAAAAGTTATTTTTCCATTGAAAATCAACAAAGCTTAACTATTATTTTTGAAGTTCGTGTACCAAAGTTAGTAAAAATACTCATTCTCAACCTAGTTTATCGATTGTAATTTCAGAATAAATTCTGCCATATAATTCATAAGAATACTTAAGTTTACTAAGCGTCAGTTTGTGAGATGAACGATGAGTCATAAATCCATATCGTTGTTTCTTCAAGAAAAAAACCATCTACGCATAAAAATATGAGAAAATGTAGAAAATGTTACGAAAAAAATTGGCCCACACATGAAATGTTTGAAGTTATAGTAACAACAAATGAAGTATCACAGATCAATACAAAGGAAAAAAAATCGAAATGCGAGATAAAGCAACAAAATCCAATTAAAAATGTTCATGTTAATGTGCATGCTATACGCAAAATAATTTTTTAAGCGTTATCAGTCTCCAAACTTCTCAAAACTGGTCTTCTCCACGCTATATATCGACTTCCACTCAAGAATAAGTGTTGCTTAGTGTTAAAAGGATTGGTACAAAAATTAAGTACATTCACATATTTGTCTCTTTAAGCCAAAACCCAATGACGCTTTAAAACATGAGAAAACACAAAAAAGCCCCAGAAATTGAAAACTTTAATTAACTGGCACATGAAATTTATAAAATTATTCTGAGAATATATGAAACGTAAAGATAAGAAGGAGAATTTAAAATATATTTTTAACTTTTACCTGAAAACACAATAATTTGTAACAACATACTTTAGCTATATTTCTTTTCATTCATCAAATATTGCGTACATAATTTGGTGAAAATGTTCTCATCAAAGCTATTCTATGAATTTTTAACAAATGACGTAACAAGTAATAAACCCGTTAATCAAAGAAATATAATTGAAAAACTTATACAGAAATTAAAAATTTTTGAAATGCGCACTATCAACAGTACTACCACTCATCGTACTCGGAGAATGAGATATCAAAACGCAACAGAAACTACGTTAAAAAACGGCTTTCATCACTATCAGACAATAAAAAAATTTTTTAAATAAAACCAGGGAGTCTGGTAGAAAAAATATGTATTTTCACATAAATTCAAAGCATGGGTCGTTTTTTCTTAATCATAAATGTTTTTCTATTATAAATTTTTGAACACTGTCACAATTAGAACACTCTGTAATTGTGTGAATACGTCCTTAAATAAATGTAAAATAAATATTTTCGCAACGTTTAATTACATCTAAAATATATCTTTAAAAGTATTCGAAAGATAATAATGTTTCATTAACTACAATTTCTTTAAAACATTTCTTGAAATTATCTCATAAAAAAAAGTTTAAATATTGTGATTCGCATGTTTAGTGTAGTAGAAAAGAAAAAAAATATTTTAAGCTATCCGGGGTACAAAAATTTTTGTTAGTTAGATGTTTTTTTTTTTTTTACTTAAAAAAATATGACTGTAATTGTATTGGACAGTATATAAGCATATTTTCGATATTTTGCAATGATTTATCTTCAGGAAATTAAATTTCTCGATTTTAATGTACAAGTTTTTCAGAAAAAAATGCTATTTCTTCTTGAATGCTAATAACAAAATATGCTGACGGTAATTAAAGTATAAGTAATTCAAATTCAATCCGTTTAAAAAATATTTTAAGATTTACGAATTAATATTTTCAATCAGGACAATTAAATTAAAATAATAAATACTTTATTTTTTTAAAAGTTGTAAAACTATGTTCCAGACTCCTTCTGAAAAAAATTATACATTCGATGGAAATATGCTTGCATTTTTTAAAAATCAAATTCTGTTTTGTTCAAAAACTATAATATAATAAAACTATAATAAAACTTTACTTATTAATATTTCTAGTAAGTCATATTAATTAAGAACAGAAAAATGAAAATAGAGTTAAATAGCTTCCATAAAAGATAACGTTATTTTTAAAACTATTTTCACCAATTAAATAGATTCGTGTAAATATTATCACTGTAAATGTTGTAAAAAACTACCATATGTAAATAATTGACATGCGTAGATGAACTAGGTGCGTAGATGCGCACATTGAATGGAGTAATGTTTTGGAGTAGTTGAAAATTAAATAGGTCATTTTTAGATTTTTCGATAAAATAATAATTTTAAAATTTTTTTAAAACCTCTATACATTTTTAGAAGCATATATTGAAAATTCATTACTGAATATGTAATCAGGTTTTAACGAATTCTATTAAAAAATTCGATCTTTCTTAAACAACCGAATAATTAAAGTATTGATCGAGATTTAATTTTATTTTAAGTATACTTTGGATAGAATCCGTAAAGCTAATAAGAACTTAAAATAAAACTTATGTGGCTTAGATGTGAAATATTTAGTGCCAAAGTCTAGAGCTGTAGATTAAGCAGATTTATTATAAGAAAAGTTTAATTAAGTTGGCATTAAAGTTCTCTCTTGGTGAAATGATCCCATAAGTAAAGTATATGAAGTCCGTTTGAAAAAGGCTCTCCAAAAAGGAGAATATATTGATTCTTCATCTTTTCAGCTGAAAAAAAAACTAAATATTCCTTTTTTCTACCATAAAAATATTTTTAAAAATATACAAAAAAATTGCTGTGTAAATAATCTTTCAAAGCTAATAAAATATTAATGGTTATAATATTGATTTGTTTTGTTGTGACCAGTTCTTAAATCAAATCATAAGTAATTAGATCTATATTAATAATCAATTCTGAAATAAATTTAGGAGTGCAATCGGAAACAGCAATAAAAAAAAGTTTATTTTAAAAAGCTCCTCACATTGCATAAGATACTGAAATTTGTGTGAGAAACATGAGATGTTTATTTAGGGAAGAATGATTCATAAAAATTTATTTAGCTGATGAGCTTCATATTGGGTAGTGACATCTACTAAAATCACAGTTATTTATGTCTAAAAGCCATTTGCAACTAAAGCTTAGAAAAAATAACTTGTAATGTAATTTAATTGCAAACTTTTTAGAAACATTTTCTCGTTAAGGTAATATGTCCTAAATAAATTTCAAAACAAGTAAAACTCTTTGTGTACTTTTATTAATAAGCTAAAAAGAATGATACTTATAGTTTACTTTTGCTTTCTTTTTTAATACATTTATAAGTTTTTTTTTTTTTACAAAATGGCTGGTAAAGAAAATTTTACTCATCGCACCAAATCAAAGTTTATCTATATAATCTTGTAAAAGAGGAAAAAAGTATGACATTATTATTATGCACAACATTTAACACCATTAAATTTATATTTAATGACAATTAACGATATCCTTATCAATTCATTTTATGAAAAGACCTTAAATATTTGTAAAAGCACATAAAATCTTTAAGCCAGGCTTTTAATTTTCAGTAACAATAAAAAAGAGACAAAATTAACATTTCAAAAACAAATGCCAAACTTCATTGTTTTATGCTAATTTTTATTTATCATTTTAGTATAAACGATTATTTAATAGCTGTTTCCTTTTTACAGCATAATTTGTTAAATTAAATGAATTAACTATTAGACTATAATTTGGAAAATTAGGCATTTATAATTACGCTGATAATATGCTGAAAACTCACCTTTAATGAATGGCTAGATAGTTATTAATCACTTGTGGGAAAGATTTCTGCTTACAACAAAATGATTAATTCCTATTTTCAAGGTACATAGTTCACTATCAAATGAAATACACATTATTCACACATTATTCCTTAGAGCTTCTTAGGGAATAAATTTCTATTCAAATAATGTCTTTTAAAAGATTAATTGAGCTACTTTTTATATTTTTTTAAATTAAAAGTGTTTATTAAATAAGCATAAAAATGAAATATTTAAGTATTCAAATCAGTTACATGGATAGATTTTTTAATATAAATGTATTTTTTGATTCATTGATTCAGTTTTAAATTTCAACGAAACGAATGTACATTTCTTTTGTTTTTGATTTTATAATTGGAATTTTCAACACTATTCTCAAAAGTATAAGTGATGTATTCCTTCTACTTCAGTAAAGTATCCAGAAAAAATGCCGAAAAAAAATAAAGTTAGTTACATAATTTAAGAATTTTTTTAAAAGACATCACATTTTCAGTACTTTTATCTTCGCCATTATAATTTTTTAAAGATATAAAATAAAAATTTGCAAGATTTAATTTAAAAAAAATAAAAAGAAGAGGAAACTGAAGAAAAAAAAAGGGGGGGTAATATTGTGTTTCATGTATAAGCAACAGTGGTTTATAAAGCATTAATAATTTAATATTATTTATTTTTAGTTTTCTGGTGTATATATATTTTTATCATACATTTGTTCTTACAGTCTTTATTTTGAAATGTTGAACGATCAAACTAAAATTCTATTAGTTTCGTAACATTTTACTAAGAAATTTAGTTTTAAAATTATCGAAGAATTATAAAATAAATTCTAAATTCTATATTGCTTATAATTATAAATAATTATTAAAATAAATTCAAAATTCTTCAGATTATCTTTAGTATGCCTTCCTATTATCTTGCAATTCATTATAGGGCAGTTAGTTTACTTATATTTCCCAACCGTATTAAATATTTTCTTTTAATTTTTGAATTCTTTTTTTTTGTTGCAAGAAACACAAAAATTTTATTCTAATGTTGCTAGAAAAAAATTTCACTTTAGGAATAGCTTATAATTCATAACATTTAAAACTAATTTAACCAACCTTGTGCAATATCCCTTGACTACTACTTTTGCAAAGTTTAATATACCATAAAACAATTTGAGAAATAGGAATTAATATGTATATAGGATATACGATCTTAACACGAAACAAAATTTACATTAATTCTTATTATAAGTAAGGAGCGAAAGAAATTATGTACGCTTGATACTTTTATCTTTGCAAAGGTTACATTTTAAATATTTTACTTTTCCAACATTTAATTTTTTTTTTAATTGAAATAAAATTTTATTAATAATGCTATTCTTTGATTACCGAATTTTTTTTAACAAATACATACAAGGTTCGAAAATATTTTGTTTAATTCTTCTGTTACTTACCTCATTTTAACTTATTTAGAAGAGAAATAAAAATAGTAATCAAATTCTATTCCTATTTAAATTATTTTTCTTCCATTCAGCTTGGCATTTTTTACAATTTTTCAATTAAGCAAAAGGCGTTGCTTTTAAACTATGATTTGCAAATTTTTGTGCCAACCTGCAATTAATTTAAAATTCTTTTTTTTAAACGAAAACACTTTATTTCGTATTAAAAATGAAAAAAAGTGAATAGAAAACTCATTGAAACTGGTACGCAAACTACAATTACAAATTCAAAGCATTTCAACGAATTACAATCTGATGTTGTTTAATTCTTATTTTTCAATAATAAATAATTCTTAAAAATAATTCTTTAATAAATGATGTAAAAATGATATTTGATTAAAAAATAAATTTTGCATCTTTCACTCTGAAACATACTCTTTATTTTTATGAAGCATATCTAATTACTAATAAAGGTTTAGGTTTGAAAAACATTTGTGTACTTTAAACTTGTAATTTTAAGGATTCGGTAATTATGTGACTTAGCTTTAATATTTTTTTAACTGAAATATCTAGAATATATTTAAGAAAATATTTTTCTTAAAGGAATCCATAACTCCTTATTATAATTTCCAACTACGCAATTATTTCTGTTGTCAATATCCATTCATGCTATTGACCTAATTTGTTTTGACGAATCCATGAGAATAAAAATCACGCATTTTAGCTAATAATTTGTTCTTTATATAAATTTTGTTGATTTTTAAGGCTTTTTAATAACTTTTATGACTGAAAAATTACTTCATCATTTGAGCTCAGAAAAAGTATTATTAATGATCAAAAATTGAGAATTATTGATTTAAATCATGTTCATCGAGGTTGAAAAATCTCTCAAAATTTACGACTTTTTTAAAAACAAGAGGTACTATTTTTCTTTTAGTCATTACGAATAAGTATTTCTTGAAATCTTTTCGATCTTTTTTTTCCCACTTGTGTTTAAAGAAAATTTAGTTGGAGGAACATTGTTAAATTTTCTTTTAAAATGTCTAAAATGTATTGACTTTCTCCTCCCTGTGTTAACATATAGGTGTTGGACAAAATAATGGAAGCACTAATACATTTTATATTTCTCAAGAAATAATTAGATAATAATTTTTTTAACTTCAGTGGTATTTATATTAGGCAATTTCTCATACTTCTAAATGAAGTTTAAAGCTTTTAGAGGTTTGGGAGACAGACAACAAATTACAAACGTACAATAGTGTTTTTGACCCTAGGCCAAAAATTGTTGCAATAAACTTGTAACAATTATTTTGGTTATTACATGCGATAATTGCACAAATTTTCATAAACCTAGCTTAGATATTAATGGATATTTTCAAAGAAACTAATTTTCTCGCCTCATGTTTTTTTTTCTATGACTTCAAAAGTAATCAATAAAATTAAGCTAACTTTTTAGGGCAATTTAAAATTAATTACAAAATTATTGCTTTAAAACTTAGAAAATTTGTTTAAAACTGTGCAAGATATAGTAATTAAAAAAATTCTTTTATACTGCGCATGCGAGGGTATTTTTCCTCATAATGTTATAGAGAAAATTGGCAAATAATAAAAAAGTCCAATTTGTGAATTTTAAAATTGCTAAAAGTTTCAATCAATTTTCTAAGTAGTTTTCATATTTTTTAGAAGACAGCCCAAAATGATAATGAATTTTCCATAAATTTACTTTTATACTATTAAACAAGATTTATTAAAAATCACCGGTATAGCTGGTGATCCTCCTCCATAAAAGCATTTTTCTTTCGACTGTTTCCTTCTCTTATGCTATCATATTCCGATGTATAAATGCTTACACTAAGGAAATATCATTTGTTATTTAATTTCGTCTTATGATACAAAATAAGATTTCTAGAAAACTAATTATTATTTCGAATTTCCTTTGAAAAGTACAAAAACTACTTTGAAAATTGCTTGAAACTTATTACATTTTTAAAATATTCAAATCGGACTTTTTTCATTATTAGCTTCATATGACTCACTACAAAATCAAGATTTTTTCTAAAAATGTTTCCGTTCATGCAAAGAATATAAGAAAGCATAAAAGATTTAGTTGGATTAATTATATCTTGCGAAATTTTAAAATAAAATTTCTCAAATTATAAAGCAAAAATTTAATTTTAAATGGCTCAAAAGTTTTTTTTTAAATTTTATTGAATATTTTTAAAATTATAGAAAAAAAAAACGCAAGACACAATTAGTTTTTTTAAAAATGTCCTTATCTCCATAAATATAGAAGCTAGATTTGCACAATTTGGTGCAGTTATTGTATATAATAACCAAAACCACTGTTACAAGTTGCAAATTTATTCCTACATTATTTGGCATAGGGTGTACAAAAACACTATTTCCGTTTGTAATTTATTATCGATCTTTAAACTTCAGCCTCTTAAGCTTTAAACTTCATTGCGAATTATGAGAAATCGCATGATCTAAATATAACTTAAGTTATAAAATTATTCATTAATTATTTCTGACGAAATATGAAAAAAATTTTATTAGTCCTAAGTGTACTTACGACTCAGATAAAAAGTTATATCTTAGGTATATTTTTATTCAACAATCGTGTTTCTTCATAACATTTAAATAAAATATTAATTTTACTTGTCAATAATGAAAAAGTATAAACTATTTATTCTGAATTATTAGGTAAAAAAAAATTATAGTTCGAAGAAAAATTTATTTGGTCAACGTAATTACTTTAAGAGATGGAACAAAAAGTTGCATTATATTCACATCGAGTGGTTTTTTTTAACAGCAAACTATTTCATTATTACTGAAGGAGCTAAGTCTTTTAGTTGACGGTTATGTCTTAAAATTTAAATATTAAGAATTCGAATTGAACTACGAATGTATAAGTATTCAGATAAAGAATATTCTTATGTCATATATTAATGTTTCATTGATAATTAACACTAACTATTAAGCATATATGGCGATTAAGCTTTTCGGGTAACTGTCATTTCTTACAATTTAAAGATTGAGAATTTGAATATGATTAAGATTTTATAGTTCTAGTTTTAGCTAAGATTTTATAGTTCTCAAAAAGTTGCATTATATTCACATCGAGTGGTTTTTTTAACAGCAAACTATTTCATTATTACTGAAGGAGCTAAGTCTTTTAGTTGACGGTTATGTCTTAAAATTTAAATATTAAGAATTCGAATTGAATTACGAATGTATAAGTATTCAGATAAAGAATATTTTTATGTCATATATTAATGTTTCATTGATAATTAACACTAACTATTAAGCATATATGACTATTAAGCTTTTCGGGTAACGGTCATTTCTTACAATTTAAAGATTAAGAATTTGGATATGATTAAGATTTTATAGTTCTAGCGAAAAAAATACTTTGCCTTATTTTGTATCTCAAATGGTATTTAACACTAACTATAAAGCCTCTTTAAAATGTGTCTTCGAACCAATGAAATTACATTTAAAAGCGTTAAAATCCAATTTGTTTATTAAAAATCCTAAAACTAACTTTATTTTTCTTAATTTTTCTTTATTTTGTACAATTTGCAATAAGGACAAATATATATGAAAGACTGAATAACTTTTGAACAAATGAATATATTTTTTACGTATACATACTTCATGATTCAGAAGATTTAGAGCATGCTTATTACTTAAAAAATTACCATACATTAGAATAAGAAAAATAATCTGGCACGAAAATGCACTTTATTTGAAAAAAATGCATATATTTTTTTAAAGAATCGGATTTTGACCATCAAATTATTGAGGATAATCACAATCTGAAATCACGATCCAATTGGTTTTTGCCTAGTTCCCCCCCCCCCNCTAGCCCCCCCCCCCCAAAAAAAATAAATTTTGCTTAAGAGAATTGGATAAATAGTTGCACACGATTATAAAGTTGAAAAACTGAAAGAGGTTTAATTTTTACGAACCTTTTAAATAAACTGATTTTAATCTATGTCTGCATTTATTATATCTAAAGAAAGTTTATTTAAGTATCAAATATTTGAGATAAAGTCAATAAATTCCCGGAATGGTCGCCTAAAACCACCCAGATTCTCGTTGCTGGAGAGGAAAAAATTGTTAGAAATTGGCTGCACTAATAACAAAAAGGCACAACAGCAATCTGGAATTAATAGCCAGTACTGCCAGCGTTAGCTGCAATACAGGCTTGAATTTCTGACAAAGTGAATTTTTTATCCGTCCTACTTAGGAGAAGCATACAAATATCAAATTTTGCACGAGAAATCGCCTTCGAGAAGCTCCAGATGCTGAAGAAAGCGTGTGGAAACGATGCCATGAAAATAAAAAACGTTTTGTAAGAAAGACATAAGCGTTTTCTTGAAGGTCACGCAGAGATCGAAGATGATGATCCTCAGACTGATCGCCTGTCCTTTTAGTCCGTAGAGGAAAATATGAAAATGTTGATCGCCTTTGAGAAATCGTGCTTGCGGACAGACCAATAACCAAAGATGCTATTGCCTCGAAACTTGGAATTTCCCATGGGAGTGTTCGCAGCATTCTTCATGATAATTTGACATCTTGTTTGCACATGATTCCAAAGAATTATGTGCAAATATGAACCAGACAAAAAGAATATCACCTGAACGATAAGAAATGAGAGTGAACATTCGCAGAGATTTCATTGACATTTCTGATGAAGATTACAGCGTTTTGAAGAAAATCGTGACAGGGACATAGTGCGTTCTTCATGATCCTCAGACAAAACGTCAGTCAAATGAATGGAAAGCTAAAACAGCACCATGGACGAAAAATATTTAGCTTTAGGAAAAGTGATGTTGGATGTGTATAGAGTACGAGGGTGTCATTCACTAAGAATTTATTCCCGAAGTCCAAACTGTCAATAAAGAACTTTAGCTAGGAGATCCTTAAAAAATTAAGATATGCAATTGAACGAAAACGCCCGGAAAAATTTGAAGCGAAAATTGGTTTCTTTTACACGCGTTGCTCCACCACATCGCGCTTAGATTCTGAGAAAGTACCTTGCCAGTCATAGTATTAAGGACAATAAGAATTTTGTTCTATTTTTGATCATTTCTAATTGACCAATTCTGGGAACTTTTTGACCCAACCTCAGAACTTGAACTAGTTTCTACTTACCAGAAATGTCAGTGCTGTCCTTTTGACATTTAGAGTGCTAATGAACTTACCTTTTACTTTTCAAATTGTCAAAGGAAGTATGAGCTTTTGAAAGCAAAAGAAAATATTTCTATTTTTCTTACAATGAGAAAATGTAATTTTCTCTTTACTAAATAAATTTCAATATTTCAAATACTTTAAATGCATGTTTAGTGCTAGTCAATCAAACTTTGAGTAAATAACCTTCAGAGCTCTAAATCTGGCTATTTCCGAACTTTCAGCTGCAGGCTTTCCTGCTTCAAAAAACCGGTTTCTCCCTGTTATTGATTAGGAAAATAGTTCAAAGCAGGAACATTTCTGTACAATTTACCTGCTAAAACTTTACCACTGGAATTGTTAAATGTATCAGCATTTCTCTTTGGTATACACGAACAAAATTTAAGTTATTCTAAAATGGGGTTTAATGAAATTAGTTGCAGTTTAATTTTTTTAGTGTAATTTTATTTAATAATGATAGTTTGTGTAAAAAATAATCAATTGCTTTCAAACTTTTCAGAAATTACCGATTTTTTTCATTTTTTTTTCACCTTTTTGAAATATTTTCTTTTCGTACATCATGAAATAAACTACTTCACATGAATTTTAAAACTTATAGGTTTTAAATTTATAGGTAAAAACCTATATTTGAATATATTCAAATAAAGCATACTTTTTTGAGATATTAGCAATATATGTAGCTGTTAAAAAATTGAAAAACATTTCAGTCTAAAATATTTATAAAAATTAAATATACAAATATTAAATATATAAAAATTTTAATGTAAAACTTATTCCTTACTGAATGTGATTTATTGGCTCTTTTTAATCAAAACAATATTGAAATATATATTTACAAGACAAAAACATATTTCCTTAAAATCAATTTTTTGAATCTAGTTACCTTCTCACTTCCTCTAATCTTTTCATGGATATTTATTAGTTCTCTTTTTCTTAAAAAAGTCAAAGTGCTATCGACATTGTTTGAATTAAGAGTTGAGTTATTTTGGATACACCATCAACTGATCAATAATTACTTACAAATCAAACTAAATAATAGTCTACTTTTTGTTAGCATAAGTTTAAAATATTCTGTTTCCTTAAGTTTCGAATGAACTTACAAGCACTGCATTAATCATTTTAAGTTCTGTTTATGACGAATATCATCAATCAAATGTAATCGCTTCACAAACATATACTTAAAACACAATAGCACGATATCTTTTCAGAACACGTTTTCTTTTAATAATAGAACAACGACAAACTATTGTTTTGTTAAATTCGCAATAAGTTTTTGTATTTATGAAAGGTTTGACAATCTGGAAATTTTTTATAATGATATACAATATGTATGAATAGTAAAATTTTTTTGAAATTTTATATAAGGCTATACTTAAATATTATCATATAAAACAAATGTTAATATATTTATATGTAAGGACAACTTATAAGTAAGATTGTCACTTATTCGAAAAAAATGTGTGTGGTATTGATGAGAAATATTGTTATATTTTGTTGCTAATGAGAAAAAAAGGACAATTAAATTAACAGAGTAAATTTTTCTTTACGTAGATTTTGAGGTGCAATTAATTTTGTGATTGGAACTAACGTAACTGTTGAGTTCTGTTTAGTTTGTGTATCTATTCCTTTATGGTTTCTTTCTTTTTTTGTGACTTTAGAGTTTAAAAAACCTCAAAAGATTGGAAGTATAAAAATTAAATTTTGGATAGGAGAGCAGTTGAAATATCCTTTTTCTGATTACTTTAAACTGCAATAGAAGTATGAATTTCATTTTTTTTGTATAAAATATTCCAGACATCTTTTTTTAAACCAATATTTGTTTTTTTTTAAACGCAAACAAATGTTTAACATGTTATATTAGGATATACTTTTTGCTTTATTTCCTAAAACCAGGGCAAATACATAGAAATAAACTAGGCATATTGCTAAGGGGATAACAAAATGCGTCTTATCATACTTAGGTAATTCACATAAGTTATATTCGTGTGTATATATATATATATATATTATCGACATGTATGGTTAGT
>NC_092214.1:33336936-33468219 GCF_043381705.1 Parasteatoda tepidariorum | reverse complement strand
ATATATATATATATATATATATATATATACTACTTTTAAACTTTAGTCATTCTACATAGGAAGCAAGTAAAAATAAACTTAACTTTCCTAATTAACGTACACTAAAGGAATAATAAATCGAAATTAAACGTTTCGAGACGGTCTAACACGATATGCGTTATTAATACTCAATTTAAATATATGTAATAATTTCCTACTCTATAGTATTCCTTATAACTCAGTGATTAGAGCAGAGGAATTCAACGTAAAATATAAGGATTTGAATCCAAATTCTGCCTTTTAAAAAGATTTCGTTACTTTATTTACGAAAAAGCTGTATGCAAATGGTTTTATGCCTTCGATAACTTTGAGCAGATATGCAAATTAACTTTACGTATTCTTACGCCTAGAATGTTCTAGAATATGCGATGCTTCGATTATTAAACTTGAAAGTCATTCAGCTGGGTAGTTGTAGACAAAATTCAATCGCTTAATCCTTACAGCAACAGAATTCTATTTCCTAAGTGTAAGCATTGGCGTCATATATTTATCAGCTTCCTTATGAAGAAAAGGAAAAACACGTCTTTGGCCATTCGTCTTTTGATCTTTAAAGAAGCCGAAAAATAATTCATATTATGTAATCGCTTCCAAATTTGTAACGACAAAAATTATTTGTTGACATAGTAGTAATGAAGTAGAAGGATTTTAAAAATGTCCACGATCTTCCATGATCTGAAGCTTTAAAAGAATTAACTCAACATCAAGACTCTTTATTCCGAAAAAAGTTGGTTGATGACCCAAACAAGAGTGCCATAAGCAAGATGGCCCGAACTTGGATGTTACTATATGACTAACGCTACTATAAGAGTAAAAAATGGATATAAATAGTAAATTATAATAGAATTACAAAATGTTAGATAAGTTTAAGAAATATTTTTTTTTAAATATGAAATCGCGCAAGAGCAAGAAAAAAAAATCATATTCATTTCAGTATAAGAAACTTGGAGCAGCCGATATGATCTTACTTTCTCGATCAGCTGTAAAATGCACCTAGTCTAGGTAACATCCACATTTTGCTGTGAATAAAACGCTCACTGAGAAAAAAAGTATTAACGGAACTATAAGAATATGGTGAAATATACCGGCACTGTAGAAATACCAAAAAGCCAGTAGTTTTTACCGAAGCTCTTTGGGCATGACTGATGTCTAAATTAACAATAAAACGTGTTTTTATTACCCTGCTTTTTGGTAATAAATGTATTAAAATTTTATTATTTTATCACGATACATAACTTCATGGCATAAAATTTATTTTATTTGCTAAGTCTTCTTATCAGTTTTTTTTCTTTTTTTACTAAATGTGTGGTAATAGTGTATCAATAAAAAAAAAACAGAAATTTCGGTAAACCGTTTTCATACGAACGTAAAATTACCAAATAATTAGTTTAAAAACAGGCTCGGTTTTTGTATAATTAATACATATAATTTGACACATAATTAGTATTTTTTTTAAAAAAATTACCAGAAATGTTATTACCACACAAGTATGGTAATTTTAATTAAATTTTTTTTCTCCGCATACAAATACTGTAAATGTTCTCAATCTCTTAGAGATATCATAACTGTACATACGTAGGCTGACCAGCGTCCTCCCAAAACTGAAAAATAACTGGTAGCAAAATTTCTAAACGAACAATCAAAAACTCCCCTCTATAAATATTACCTTTCATTTTAAAAAATAGTAGTGCTAATAAATTCGTGTGAAATATTTATGTTCTTAGAATATTAAATTTTAAAAGTAATTTTAAAGTTTTCAAGCATCAGTTTAGTAATTTTGATACCAGCTTTTTAGTTTTGTGAGGAGGCTGTTCAGCTTAACATACGGAAGTCTTAGCATTAGATCTTATAACGAATTATTCTACAGGATGTCGAAGAATAACTTGGAAAAATATTACTCACAGTTTTAAAACCTATTAAAATATTACAATTAAATTTTCGAAGAAAAAGAACAAAACCATATTACATTTAAAATATTCATACTGACAACTTAGAATCTTAATTCAGGGTCGTAAGTGATTCACGAAATTTTCTGTCTTGTGCTACAACTATTGCACTCATAGTTTGTACTATTCCTCGCCACAAGGTTTTTTAATCTATATGAAAGTCTGATAATGTTCAGCCCAAATCGTTTCCTCCAAAATTAACAACAACAAAAAAAAGAGTCCATTCTACTCAAGTTTGAATAATATGGCAGTTGTTGAGCCATTAAAAAGCCTAGAAAATGTGCCTTTCACCATTCGTGAGAGCCTTTTGCTCTGTGTGCCGGAGCAGAATCATGATTGAAGTATCCTTCTCCTCCCCAAAAAACTGTTTGCTTTGTGACCACAGAAGCACAGAATTGTTCGAAAAGATGTTTTGATATGCTGCTATTGAAAATATTTGATATTATATTTTGTCAAAGTTATTTCTCGTCACCCTCATCCCACTTTTCTAGAATTCGAAGTTATGTTTTGCGATCAACGCACACACACCCCACTCATATATAGTTTATATCATGAAGGAGCCAATTGTAGTCGATTTTTTATGTTTTTACCCACCTATGTTTTTTAACAGTTAAAATTAAAATTCCGAGAGTAAAAAACGAAACTAATATGAACTATTACTGTAATTATATTTTTAGAACTAATTTTCTTAGTTTCTTTTTAATTTTCCCATTCTGTTAGACATTTTTAAGCTTTATTGGCAGATGATGTCATTGAAATTTGCCACAACATGAAAATTAAGCAAAATTTAGCTATATCATCACATTGACTTGATTAAACGATAATATGCTTCAAATTCGAAAGTATGGTTCCGTTTAAAACCGTTCTTAGGTTGATCAAATTTACATCTCGTTACATTCCAAGAATCAAAATATCGTATTTATAGCCAATGTATAAAATGAGTTACTCAAATATAAAATGCATATCCTAAAATTTTACATAATAAACCTGTGTCAGACTGCCATGAAAAATTCTAGGATGTCACAACTCATGGCACGCGGTTGTCACAACTTAGATAAGTTTCAGAACCTCTACTGTGCAAATATGCCCTTTTGAAAAAAATATTTTCTAGTGCTGGGAAAAGTCTAAGTTATTTTTAGTTTAATAAATTTGATTTAATTTGTAAGCATAACATATCAAACATTCAAAGCCTGTTATAAAATGCACTTTTGCTGTAGTCATCTCGTGGTGAGTCTTAACGATTATGCGAAAATTGCAATTATTCTGAAAGTTTATTTTTTAAAATCACGAACAATATATGAAAACTTTTCCAGAAAGTGATGCAGTTGGCATCCTTGATTGTACAATATTTAAGGAAGGAGTGTCTCGTCAAATGGTTTTCGTAAACATTTACTCATATAATCAGCTTTTTTATTTACAACGATTGTTTATGCCCATTTCACATGAATGAAAAAATAAACATTGGATATAAATGTTGTTGACGTATGTCTGTTTAGGCAGAGGGGGTGCGATTGTTCTTGTTTTGCAGTGGCGCCATCTATGGCCAAGAATTTGACTTCTGCTACACCTTACGTCACACCCGTTTATAGGACGAACCCATTCATACATCCATTCATTCATCCACAGATCGTAATTTTGACCTGAATCAGAGAACATGGAAGACTTTTGCGACTCGACAGATTTAACGTGCATCAGTCACTTTACTGCGCTGGAAGTCTTTGGCCGGCGGGGTTCAAACCCACGAACTCTCGGACATGGGCTCAGCACCCTACCGACCAGGCTATCCCGGCCCCGGATATAAAATGTAAAATGTAATAGTGATTATAATGATTTTCCATTTCACTGTCCAAAAGTTGTTGTGACCCTTTACTGAGCAATCCAGACATTCTCAAATACATTTATTCTATCGATATTCGTTATATTTTCATATATTTTCTATTCAAAAGAAGAGGGTTTGCAAATTTCATTAAACTAACTACGCTAAAATAATTATGATTAGTTTGTATTTATTTATTTTTATTCTTTCGGGGAAAAAAATGCAAAATTTGGCAAGCAGAACAAAAGTTTTATTTAAGAGTAAACTTGAGATGTCTGATTAACAATTTTTCTCCGTCAATAATTAGAAATTAGCTGTTAATCCGATTTAGCTCTTACTTTTTTCTTCATAGTTTCTACGTTCATTATTACTAAAAATATCTTTGATAAGTCAGTTATGGTTAGATCTTGCAGGACTTTAATCACCAGTTAATGAAAATTCTCCTGATAAGTAGTTATTCTCAAAAAGAAAGATAATTCGTTAACTAATGATTGCTTCATTTAAATCATCGCATAATTTAGATGGCTGGGGGTGTTTGTGTTGAATAAATTTGTAAATTGATTGATATAAGATGCAAATAAAATAATAATTTTGAGCAAACTATCTTACTAAACTTAGCTAACAAAACTATATGAAAGAACAAAAGTTCATGACATAAAAAAACTATATAAAACTAAATAAATGAAAACTCGAAATAAGAAGTAATAAATGAAAGAATGAAAGAAATCAAATTTCATCTACAAGAAATCTCAAATCCAAACGTATATTACTCGTGTTTTTTCTTCAAAAAGGTGGAGATAGATAGTATCAGTGCCGAGTATAGTCCTTCAGAAATTTTTTATAAATTACAGTATCATTGAAGTATTGAAAGTGAAAAGTTTTCTTTATTATTAAACTTTGATGTTTGCAATTTTAAACTTACCTATGGAGTGAAACTCTTGTTTTATACATAAATTGCAAAATTGTTTTTAGTTATTTTGTGTGACTGATTATCCACAGGTTGTTTCGAAATTTTACTCAGAAGTAATTTCAATGGAAAAAGAAATTTTTAAATTAAAAATTGTGTTTTTTTATTGATTCAAAAAGTATACAGTATAGCTTTGTGTATGGAATAAAAATGGTGAATGGCCCCAATTGGTTCATTCTGAGTTATGCACTCTCTTATCTCTATTTTAACTAACTCTTTTGCATTAATGTTGTTGAATTTTGACACAGAGAGCGCTGAGAAAAATAATACTCAAAATAAAAAAAAGTCCTATAGCGTAAAATTTCTTGATCTGAGTGGCAATACGATACGGACAGTCTCACAATCAGGGAATTTTATAGTTTTGTTCAAAATATTTCTGAACAATCTAAATGTTACTTACCTATTCATTATTAATAACTTTGAACTGTTCGATGCATTTTTTCCCGTGGAAGCATTTTAATGAACAAATGGCGTAAAACTCAAATCTCGCACCAATTTCGAAGTGATCTTTTTAATTTTATTAAATCACGTGGGAAAAATAGAATTAGCAACTTATCTTTTTGTGATGATTAAGCATATGGTTGTGAAAAAAGGCATAGGCAATAAAAATAATGAAATAAGAAAATTAATTTTAAATCAAACGTCATAAACTGAAATATCGTTAAAATCTGCAGAATTTATGGTTTAACTGGTCTGAGATCATACAGTAGTAAATATTTAATGCCAAAATATTATTAAAAAGATACATTAAAAGCCATTACGTACTTCATTATCATTGACGAACCATTGTAGTTGCGCAGGTTCCGATGATCTCGCTGACGAGCAATTCACATCAACTGTGTCACCCACGTAATACCGAGGATTGCTTCCTGTAATACTTGGACCATCTAGACCGGGAGGAACGTGAGGAACTATTAAAAAAATTTACAAAAATTTCATTATAATTTCGTGAATATTATAACAGAAAATTTTACAATGTGTTCAATCACACGAAAGGATCAGCTAATGAATTTTTTTAAACGATATTAAGAAGTTTTTCTATTTGAAAGAAAGGAAAAACTCCATAAATGGTTAAACTTTGCAAGTGGGTATTGAGAAATTATTTTTTAAACAATCATGGATGCATATAAGATTAATATACAGGAGTTCTCGCTTACTTTCTGAACATCATAAACATCAAAATTAAAGAAAAATTATCATCTTTTAGGAGAAATGTTTGCTGTCTCTTAAAACTCCTACAAAGCTCCCGATTTCTTTTCACATTTTTCCAATTACTTGATCAGAAAAATTCGTTCAATTCCATCCTTCAAATTTTTGCAAAAAGCTATTGAAATCAAATTAATAACTTAATTAAATAAATAAATAGCAGAAAATATTCATTCTTTTACAAAAACTTTACTCGGTTATACAGTATATCCCAACTAAAACGCAACCCTGAAAAACGAACTATGGACAACTGAGGAAAGGAATGGATTTTGAGCACAAACTACAAGTAATGTTGAATTTGTCAGCAGACAAATTACAAGCATTGGGTCAGTTAAGCTGATTATCAAACACGTTAACCAACCTTGACATTAACCAACATGGGTTTTTGATATTTTGTTCAAATTTCGAATTTAGTTCGGCAATGAATTTCAGGTAATCTGCCTAGACAACAATTTTCAAATATTCCCGTAGAAGAAGTTAGGAGGTGACTAAGTCTGGACTTCGGGAGAACACTGAATTTTAGAAATAAGGTGATCGCAAAAATTCTTTATGGGGAAGGGCATGGTGGGAGCAGATGTGTGGACAATAGGTCTATACTTTTGAAATTAATGACATCTTTCTGAACGCGTTATATTGCGCATGAAATTGCTTTTCCATCCCATGCGCTCTTGGTGACAGATTTCCGTTTGCCATAGCACTAATTTCTTCAATTTTTGTTAGCCACGATGCTATTTCTTCGATTTTTTTGTTGCGTTTTATTTGGGGCATACTGTATGACCTATTTATTGGTGATCATGTCTATGCCACTTACCAATTGTTTTTAAATCATTTCAAGATGCATCTCTGCAATTTACGTGAAAGTAAACCGGAATTTAGGTGTATAGTTTTTTAAAAGAAAAATATTTTAATATAATAAAAAAGCATACTTTCATTGAGTTCTCAATCGAGAGAGTACAAGTTTTCTTTGAGAAAAGAACCAAATAACTAAAAGGATAAGGAGATGAACGAGATACACAATATTCTAGAATGATATTGAGCAAGCGATTAAAACTATTAAGTTAGGAAATCGCCAGATTATTCCATTATTTTTTTTCAAAACTATTCATTAAGGGTTAAGAATCGGGCAAACTCTTTAAAGAAGGTATGAGTTGATAATATTTTAAGGCATTGTAAAAGTTAGGACAGTAAAAGTTTGATTTACAAACATACTAAAGTAAGGAGTTGTATGGAAAAATATAGAGGACTTAAAGGTTAACATTCTCTAACATTTTTAAGCACTAATAAATCACTTAAGAAATAATAAAGCACTTATAAATAAGATTTGCACTTTTCTTATTTATAAGTGCTTTAGTTGTCAATTTACTTTTAAAAGTGTGAAGTTACATTTTTTTCAACAAAAAAAGAAGCATTTCGTTTAGTAAAATTATTTTAGCATACAGAAGGAAATATTATTTTTTAAAATCAAATAAAAAAAATCTATTTGGTGTACGGAGCACAGAAAAATTAACGGAACACTTGTATAACGAATCTTCGCATTCTAAGACTCAGTCTTAATTGTTGGAAATGGTGACCCAAAATATACTAATTATAATATATAATATCTATAAGTTTTTAAGCATATTCCCTAAACATACTTAATTTGTGTGAACATTTTTGTAAGTTACGAAATCAGACACAAAGACGTACTTTCTCTGAATAAACATACCTTTTTTTTCAACGGATTCAGATTTCTGACCCTCAAAATATAGAGGGTAGCCACAGTTTGAAAAATATGGTAGAAATAGTCTAGTCAGGAGAGCGGTACAAAATTTGGACCCCTTAAAGTTAGTTTAACTTTTTACGTATTTCAGCATATCTCGTAAATTTTTAAGCGAGTTGAAATTTTTTTGCAAATAACTATAAAATTCGATTATACAAAGATGTAAAAAATAACTTTTAGAAAAGATTTATTATTTATTGTTATTTTATTTATTATTGTTTTATTTAATAATGGTTGAAAAAAAATTTAATTGCAAAAGTTTGTTTGCATCTGTTCCTGAGAAATCAAATTTTAAGAAAGGGTCGTATGTTTAATAAAAAGTAAAATTTTAAGACTGCGCACATTTTTACACACCAAACTTTAACTGCAATTTCATAAGTAAATTTACCAAGAAAGAGCTAATTTAATATATAGCCATCTTTAATGACTAAATCAATCTTGTACGTTTAAGCAAATAGCATGAACTTGAAAATTTGTTTTTGAACACGCAAGAACAAGTGTTATTAAAAACATTATATGGGTTAAAAATTTATTTTTTATTTTTAATTGAAATATCTGCGGATAATACGAATAAATAAATGGTATAATTTAAGATATAACTATTAGATTAGAGGAGCACGGCACTCCAAATTCAATAACTGAATACAAAATGTATTAACGAATTAGTTTACATATTTAAAAAAAACTAGATAAGGGACTATCTGAGGAGCGAGAGCTTTGTAGAAGAAAAATGTTAGTTAATATTTAACCCATCTCTTCAACAGCTTATGCATATACGACAAATAGCAGATCTCCTCCATGGCACTGGCTCTATTTTAATCTGCAACTCGGAGTATCTGTGGTTTTGTACTCTTTGATAAAACAGCCTGCTTTCGGCTATTCTGGGATAACTAGATGTGATATAACATTTTATTTTCATGACTTTAATGCTTAAAATTATTAAGCAACCGATAGCATATTAATGGGCATACCCAATGATAACTTCGAACAATATCTAATTATGTATGAGTCGATAATCTATTATATATTTCGGAAAGCGTTGGCAACAAAAGCTGATTAACAAGTTTTCGGTCTGTACTAGTCGGAGACAAAAACCAATTTCGTAAGCCTCACAAAGAGGTGACCAGAGTTCTAATCCCAGCGATAGCTGGTCGATTTGAATTCTGCACCCGGATCGCACTGAGCACAGTGTTGATGTAAAATCTCCTCAACGGTAGACGGATCATGGGTTAGAGTCCCCCTGCCATCTGATTAACTATGAGAAGTTTTCAAGGTTTTCCTCTCCATGCAATGCAAATGTGAATTATTTCCATCAAAAATTCTTCCATGGAGGAAGGACTTTTCCCAATACATGATCCAGAAGGTTTCTTGCATTCTGGATTGGGTTCAAAATTATAAGGATACGGAGCTGTCGTAAACTCAAAAATTCTGCCGGCTGTTCAAAGACAGTTACAAAATAAAATATTATTGTTTGAGCCATGGTGGCTCAGGGAATAGAACGTTCGCCTTCCAGTGAGGTGACCCAGGTTCGAGTCATAGTGATTGCTGGTTATTACGAATTCTGCTCCCGGCACGCACCGACCGAGGTGCTGACGTAAAATATCCTCAATGGTAGACGGATTACGGGTTAGAATTTCCTTGTCGTCTGGTTAAACGTAGAAGTTTTCCTTTGTTTTTCTCTGCATGTATGGTAAATGCCAGGTTCCATCAAAAATTCCGTTACGAAGGTTGCTTAAAAGTTTGGCTCAATATTAATCACTCTTAATGCAGTTTCCTTAGGGTCAAATTTTGTTTTTCTCTGGATGTATGGTAAATGCCAGGTTCCATCAGAAAGTCCGCTACGAATGTTGCTTAAAAGTTTGGCTCAATATCAATCACTCTAAATGCAGTTTCCTTAGGGTCAAATCCTAAATCTTGCACTGTAAATTTTCTTTTAATGCAGTTTTGTGGGAGTAAAATGGTGAATTTCTAAGTTTTATATCTATTTGATATTTTCTTATAGTTATTACTTAAATTTTCCGAAGTTTCAGAAAACTTGAATATGAAATGAAAATTATAATGAATTCTTAAGATGTTCAGCTACTTCAAACCTTAAAGTGTTTCAGGTTGAAGAAATTACACGAACGAAAATAATACTGCATGAAAAAGTCTGAAAAAAGGGAAATAATTTTTACAGCGTATTTTTACATTTGCTTCGTTCTGTGCAAAAAATAAATAAATAAAAAATAAAAGAAAACTCGAATTTTTATTAATTGTTTGTATCATTATCGTCGTTCAGGACAACAATAAAATTATTTAATACGCTAATCACGATTTTAAGAAATATATTTACTTTTTGCATTAAAAGTCTTAAAGGAACAAAAAGCTAAAAAGTGTATTTTAAGTATAACATCCTCTGAAACATAATTTGAAGTCAAATTGAATGATTAAAAATGACTTTTTTTCAATTGCCCTAGCTTCAAAGCAATATTTTTACATTCACGCCCATGCCATTAAATATCATTAAATTAATGTTAGTTATTAATAACCATTGATCAAGTTATCATACAATCATTTAATTTAAAAAAAAAAATTTAAAGATTATTAATTTTTAAAACATTTTAAGGATTAAATTCGTTATAAATATCTACAGAATAATCTATTTAAAAAAAAACTTTCACAACTTTAAACACTTTTTTAAAGAAATTCAAAAGTAGGGTTAAGAGTTTGGAAGTAAAGGAAAAGTTTAAATCTTTTATCGAGAGATAACATTTTGGAAAAATGAGAAGAAGAATTTTCCGATAGAGCATAAAAGATAGCATTAAATGGATACAAAAGAAAGCATATCAATGTAAAAAATTTTTTTACCAAGGCTGTTTCAGAAATCTATTTTTTTATGCCAAAAACTTATATCAAATTAAAATGTTTCAGATCATTTTAAAAGATATATGTTTTACTCTAAAAAAACTTAAAACCAGTTGAACTTGAGATAATTAGAATTCTTTTGCTAGCAAAACTGTAAATCAGTACCTTGGAAAATAAGAGATCCAATTGCTATGAATCCGCGCTAGTGTCACATAAACGTGAGTGTTGGGTTCTATTGAATGTCTTAATATTCTTGAAAATATTGTTTAAAAAGAGGGTGGAAATTGCACCTTTGAAACTTATTTACTTTTCTGAAGAAATTACTTAATTAATTTATTCAAGATCTTGATTTTATCATTTTTACACCGAATAGAGGATTTTCAGCAGTAAAATTGGAATTTCAATAGTCATTGTGTCTTGAAATACATTAGATGAGATCTCTAAA
Source organism: Parasteatoda tepidariorum (assembly GCF_043381705.1). Classification (NCBI taxonomy): domain Eukaryota; kingdom Metazoa; phylum Arthropoda; class Arachnida; order Araneae; family Theridiidae; genus Parasteatoda; species Parasteatoda tepidariorum. The sequence goes on along the minus strand of NC_092214.1, from coordinate 33,457,200 downwards.
ATAAACTTGTTTTCAAGAAAAAAGTCCCCCAGTGGACTGATCTTAAAGACACGGCTCTCAGTAGAATACTGAAGTCAAGCATTACTGACTGCGGTTAGTAAGGGGGTGGGTGACCACTTTGATCAGCCTATGTATAAACCGAGGGTGCGCGGTATCGGTCCTCGTTAAAGTGTTCTACCGTAAAGTACACGACTTCAAGCGCAGGTCGTCGGGCCACCAAATCAGGGTAGCCATCCCCTCTGCATAGGATCTTCCTCCTTAGGGGTCTTCGGATCATCCTTAGGGATGCTTCCCAGATCGTGGCCAATAGCCCATTTTTCATCTCTAGTGCAACGTAAATAAAGTACCTATATATCAAGAAAAAAATTCGACATTTTTTTTTAATCATTTGATTCGATTCAAGGAATTTGTCTTATTTCTAACTTGTGATGACCTAGGATCACCCCAATAATACTTTCTCTTTTTTATTCTTTTCCTTTACATGTTCCAATTTTTTTTTCCTTTGCCCACTTTATGCGTTTGCAGTAACATTTGTATAAATGTACCTTAAGTACGCTATGTCTTTTAAAATTTATGTAGAACAACTAAACACAGCACTTATGTAATCAGTTCTTCTGACCGCCTAATATTAACACTAAGCCACAAGAAAGTTCCAGAAAGATTTCAACGTTAAAAGACAAAAGACGAAAAAAAAAGAGTTTCCAACGTAATGTAATAAGTTTCATTTAACGATACAAAAGTAGACTATTTTTAACATACAAAATAATATGATGCTTTTAAATTCACTTTAAAAGAAACATAAATTAGTGTAAAATAGTTCATGCGATATATAGAATTAGTTGCAATGTAAATATTATTGTTTGTATTTTAATTCTCTCGATAAATGATAAATAAGCAAATGAATTTTATTATCTTAAGTCTTATCTATCTCATCAACCACTTTTTACCTCATTGAGTGTGTGAAAGTAAAGTTTATTTTTCTTTTGAGTGTCTTTTACAAATATTTCTGTTATCAAAAATAAATCAATTCCTTCGATTAGAAAATTCATTCGATTCATAACTACTTTTTTTGTCAATTAACTTATAAAAGTTTTAAAATCTAAGTTCCCATATTTATCTTAAGTTTAAAAAATTGAAACTTTGTGAAAGATTATATTTTAAAATAAACGTAAAATAATTACTTCCGACAAACTGAGCAACTTCTTAAGCTAATTAATCACTTATTTAAATGTGAAACATTTCCTTAATTTTAATTATTTCTCTCTATAATTAGAGCATGTTTTTAAGTGTCTATAAAAATAAGTACCCTTGATTACTGCAAACTTACATTTGGCATTAGGAGAAAGCCATTATTTTAACAAGTGATACTTTATTTAATGGTAAGCTATTATCTTTATTTTTGACAAACATTCATTTAACAGTATTTAACTTGTGCTCTTAACATTTCTAATTTAATATAATTAATCACAGTAAAAGCTACAAATTTAAGATACATTTTGTTAGAATAATTATTATAAATTCATGAAATAACAAATTGAACCAATTAGAAAATAACTTATTTATTTCTCCATTTTGTCTTACGTAAACACTCAGAACTGAATTCGCACAAAATATATTTTGATGAAAGAATTAAGTTACTTTTAAAGTTATTAATTATTTATTTTTCTATTTTATCATGTAGTATTTAAACTGAATCCCTTCAATATTTCTATGGAAATCATGTAACTTTTCACCACACATAAAATTATTTTAATAGTGTCGTTGCAAACAATTAAAACCATGGAAATGTTTCGGCGCATGAGAAATACAAAAAAAAGATTGAAATATATTTGGCTGTCATCAGCAAAAAAGTTATTACTGCATTTACCAGTCTAAACATCATTTCGAAGTAACAAGTACATTTCTTTAAAATATTCTTCACCTTAATCGGAAATTTGAATGAAAAAAAGATTTATTTAGATTTAACTGACTAAATTTAATATGTATAAAATAACGCTATTTTTACATCACAAAATCAATAACGCAACAATCGTAAAATGTGTAATTTGCTATCAAAAGTTTCTTATTTTTATTTATATTTTAATTATATATTGTATTTTATTGTCCCACTTGCTCATTCGCTTAAGGGCTTTGCTTTTTCATATGGTTCCACTACCAATGATTCATATGGATCAATATGGGTTCCACTATTCCATGATGTCCTACATAACTTTCCATGGTACACATTCAGTATCTAAAAGGACATCTTTTGGGGCCAGTGCCAGCGTAACACTTATGCAAGCTATAGTGCAAGCTAAGGTTTACAGTTCTCGATTTCTTAAATCATTCATTTACGTCAAAAAAAATTTCTGTGTCTTTTCAAGATATTTGTTAATTTCTAAATGTGCCTTGAAGTTGTTGCAAAATTTTCAATTCGAGTTAATCTCATTTGATGTTTCTTATATGCCTCTTATTGTAATTAATCTCTCTGTTATATATGCCTCTTACAGTAATTGGGATCTATTTATAAAAATATTTATATTGTCATGAGCAGAATTAAAGTTCGAAATTTGTTTTGGATAAAATTAGATATAACCGAGCTTTTTACCTTATATTTTGTCCCTAGTTTTCCTATTCTCTTTAGTCACTGTTTGACTTTATTAGCGCCTCATTACAGCCATTATGTCACTCAGTTTTACATTTAATCCATTAAACAACAGCTCACATAATATCTTTGAAAAAACGTTAAGACGGTATTGTAACTGTAATGTTAAGACTACACTCTCAGAAATAAAACTCTCACTTTTGAGGATTCAGCAATCATTGAGCTGTATTTTCTTAATTTTGAGAATCATTTCGTCACGAAATCCTGTGATTTATAACAAAACGAGAAATATATGACGAAAATATATATGATGAAAATATTTTCAGTCAAATATAAGGAAAAAGTATTTTCTCAACTCAAAACCTCAACGCAGTGCTTTGAGGGAGATAGTTTCCTAAAATGACGAAACTAGGATGAGGACTACACGATTGAAAATAAAGTAGCAAAATAACCTGACCACATGGTTGTCAAGGTGTTGGCCTCGTACTAGGTATATCTTGGGTTCGAATCCCGCTTGAGATATGTCTGTAATTTATCTCTTTGTTTTTCTTGTGTTGTTAATGGCGATATTGATTTGCCTACATGGTGCCCACGATAAAATAATTATTACTTGATGAATCATTGATGATTATTACTTAATGATTATTACTTGGTAATAAAATGATAATTACTTATGAAATTAAAGCGTAAATAGAATGCGTGGAATACGTTTTTTAGACGAGTCCATACTGAAGTTACGGACTGCAATTGATTTGTCTTTTACATTGGATTGGCCCGAAAACTGGATTCGCGCAAGGTAATAAACGAAGGTTGTTTTTTAAGCAAGAGCCGTTTGAAAAAAAACCAAACAAAAGAAAATTTTCAAGAAGAAAATTTATTTTTAGATTCTACGTAAGTTTCTCTTTTGTTTCAGCATTGTTGACAAGTTCGTTTAAGCACTTATCAAACCTTACAACTCGATTCGGAAGTCCCTCTTCATATAAATTTACCGCCTGCTTCGTTATCCGAGAGGTCACGACCATTTTCACGTATTCGTCATCGTTGTAGTGATTGCCGCCAAAATGATCGGAAAAGATGAAAATCACTCAGTGCAAGATCAGGATTGTAGGGAGGGGTGGTCCAAAATTTCCCAACCAAAAGAGTCGAATAAAACTGGAATCCGAACTGCGGAGAAAGTCATTGTCATATAGTAGCAAAATTCCCTGTCAGCATGTTAGAAAAATTTTGCTATTTTACCAATCATAACTTCACAAATCTGCCAATGAATGTATGCAGCAGACAGATTTTTTACTGTCTAAAAACTCACCACTACCCATATCTCATACGTGGCGGAAGATTTGTTTAATTTGAACTTTTTAAAGACACGGAACTGATAGTACAGTTTAACTACACAGCTGCAACTGAGCAGTGCTGTCCTAGAACGTGAAAATCTGATCATTTGATCAAATGTTATTCAAGGTGGTCCGTCTTTTTTTTCCTCACTGTACTTGCAGCATATGCGCAGTTAATAAAACTTGATAAACATCAAATTCTTTACTTTTCTTTAAATTTTCGCTTTTCATTCATATCCTTTATTTTCTCCTTCTGAATTTTTATTTTTTTAAATTTTAATTTATATTTTAAATCTTACTTTATATTTTCAGTCCTCTCTAAAAAGTAAAGATTTTTCATCTTTTCAAATGTCATTTTTTAATTATTATAAGACGTCTCTGATGAGCGTGAAATTCATAAAATCTTCATGAATGTTATCGTAAATAAAAGGAAAACTTCTACGGATATTTACGCATGAAATGCAGAAGATGAATAGAATTTCTAAAATTAAATGTTTTTTTTTCTTCAAAAAATAAGGAACTAATGAAAAAGAAAGAAAAAAGAAAGGAAAAGTGTTCATAGACTCGTAAAATGTTTTATGTTTACTAAAGAATGTACATAAGAACCAATGTTGCTTCCAGGTATTGAAATTTTCCTGATTTTGAAGCCAAGAAAAGATAGTTCTGTTGAAGAGAATAAAAATAAGAGAAACAAACAAACTTGCACGTAATGTTATTTCTCCCAACATTTAATTAATATCATCAGATCTACAAGAATATTTTAAATCAACACGTATTTTTAGTTTATCTTCAAGTTAAATTAATAATAAATTAATTTAACATATCAACCATGCTGCTCAATTTAAGTCATGGAAATAATTGGAAGAAATTATACTGAGTATTTAAATAATTCTTATATTGTAAAAGAATACTTCATTTCAAGCTAACACCACATTTGGCGTTTATTTAAACTTTAAAGATTGCTTTGAAATGTAAACACTAATGATGGAGAATGCTTTCACCAGCATCACGTGATTTTCACACAATTCATGATGATTAGTTTTTGTCTTCAGAAACACCAATATTCGTAAGCTTATAAACCATCAGATGGTAACGCCAGTCTGCATATTATCAAGATCGAGAAGATATGAGTATGTATTACTTCCTGCTGAACACCCACAAATACACAAAATCACTGTAATAATCCATATTTTTAACAGTGTAATTAAAATACTTATGTTCTTATATTATTCTATATTTTTTTACTTAAAATTTTATCAAAGAAAAATAAATTTACTGACTCTTGTATGTATTATGTCGTATTGTCATTGCAAATTTTAGTGTAACTGAACACCAAAGATAGCGCGTAAACAACATTATACCAAAAGAAGTGTAATTAAATATTCTTGGTATTTCGCAAAACCAAGCTCTATCCTTTGGTTTTTCACTAAATCATTTTTGTTGTAAATTAGTTGTCACCAATTTTGGTGTTAAGCTACACTAAAATTTTCTGCAGTGTATGATCGTTCACCTTTTTTGGTTGTGACTTTGTAGGTTTCGAGAGAGTCTTTTGTTCTTTCCTACTCGCTTAAATATTAATCTTCTACTTATACTTAGCAGATTGTTTTAGAATTCTGTTTGACAAGGATTCTACTAATAAATATTAAGGTGGAGTTTTGGGAGCTAGTGCTTTTAGCTTAGTAACTTAAAATTTATTGCTCTGTGTGAGCTTTTTGATCTCCTTTAGTTTTAAACACAGTAAATAAGGGTAAATAAATAATAACAAATATGGTAAGTTAATAAAGCAGAAATAGTGTTGGTATATTTTGTTTATTTGAAATCCTTAAACAGTGGTAGCAAACAAAACATTTCTAATAAAACAGCAAAGGTTTATTTTTTGCATAGAATAAAAAAAAGTTTTAAAAAAATTGAAAAACAAATATCGCTGAAATCAAATGTTTAATGGAATGGGTTTTTCGTCCCTTATCCGCTTCCTCAATTTTTTCCTTTTTCTTAAAAAATCTTAGTAAAAATAAGAAAAAAGAGAAGAAAGTGAGAAGAAAACTAAAGCTAGGGACTAAAAGTTAAGTGAGTTGCCGAAGAGTTCAAAATCTTCAATGTTCGTTGGCTTTAAGGTTGAATAAAACCATTATCGCAAGTTTTCATCCAAATCTCAAAAAATCTTCTCTACGAAAAGGAACAAAAAGTTTAGAATTATTTCAGTAGTTTACTATCAAGTACCAAATTCAATTTCTTGATTTAATATTTATTCCTTCTAAAATCTAAAAAATAAATATATATTTTGAGTTTAAATCTCTCAAAATGTGAAAAATTGCCGGCATTCTAAGCATGACTAAACCTGCAAGCACGGTGTACGGACGGTTACTGGATTTTATTTAAAATCAATCTTGAAGCAAATCCATTTAACAGAGCATAATTTCTCTGCCCGAAGTGCTCTATTTTGATAAAAAAATATTTAAATATATAGTGCTGCAAGTAGTATGCGCTAAGCGGACGAGAAAAAAAACGGGCCACCCTGAATAACTTTAGATCTAATGATTGGATCTCCAAGTTCCAGAACTCAATCTTAATGGCTTGAAGGGGAGATCACAAATATGCTAATTAATAAGTGCAGACGATATTCTAAGTTACGAAACTAGACACAAAAACGTACTTTCTCTAAAAAAAAAACATACCTTTTCTTCGACGGATTCGAATTTCTGATCCCCAAAATATAGGGGTAGCCGCAATCTTAGAAATATGGTCTCAATAGTTTGACTAAAGTGCGCTTCAAAATTTGGACTCCTTAATGTTTATTTTACTTTTTGCGTATTTAACTATATCTAGAAACTTTGGAGTGCTCTCTTGACCAAACTATTGGGACCATATTTCCCAGAATAAGGCTATCACCTATAATTAGGGGTCAGAAATCCGTACCTTTTTGCGTCTGATTTCGCAACTTAAAATATCGTCTGCTCTTAATAATTAGCATATTTGTGGTCACCCCCTGGAGCGATTAGGCTTGAGTCCTAAAACGTCAAGATCCCATCAATAGATCAAAAGTTATTCAGAGGGGTCCGTTCTTTTTCGACGAACTGTACATCTTTTAATCACAGTAAGACAGCGGAAAATTAAGTAAATTTTTCTATGAATGAAAATCACAATATGATTTTTTCAATGTATCTCCCACAATCTATCCCCTGAGCAGCGATAACTCAGGGGATAGAGCGTTCGCCTTCGAATGAGGCGAACGCTCTATCCCAGTCGATACGAATTTTGCATCCGGCTAGCACCGACCACAGTGCTGACGTGAAATATTCTCAGTGGAAGACGGATCATGGGTTAGAGTCCCCTTGCCATCAGGCTAACCGTGGGAGGTTCTCGTGGTCTTCATCTCCTTGTAACGCAAATGCTGGTTAGCTCCATCAAAAAGTCCTCTACACAGACAAATTTCTCCTTATACTCGATCTAGGAGTTCCCTTGTCTTCTGGATTGGGTTCAAAATTACAAGGCAACGGAGTTGAACATTAGTAGTCTTAAACCCGAAAATTAGGTCAGCTGCTCAACAACGGTTATAAAAAAGAAAATAAAATGCATTCCCCATCATCTAAAATTGCATGTGGATCAAGGAACAAAATTTTAATGCATCAAAACTCAATGGAAAAAGGGTGTGGAAGAAGTTAACTGTCATAAAATGTTTAAATTAAAATTAAAAAGAATAGGAAAATCTTTATACCACGACATGTGAAAATGCTGCCAGATTTGTTTTTAGAACTTTAAATGTTCTCCAGCTAAACTTTTTTATAAGCTTATGCTTAATTTGGAACAACTTGTATTTTATTCTTATAACTATTAAGCTACGACTTAAAAAATACAGCCATAAAATAAAACATTTAAAAAGAAAAGTTCTTATTTTGCAAACCTGAGATAACCGCATCGTTTATATATTGGTCACATTTTGATTGATTAAGCTAAATAGTTACTAAGTTTCTAATACATTGAGATCAATTATTTAGTTCACTAGGAAAATACTGTAACTACTCAAATATGTATTTAGTCATTTCATTGTAAATATTACTCACTAATGTCATTTTAGAACGATTCAGACCTTACCTTTTCTCATTAATCGATGGAAAAACCTGCTCAAAACCAGACGATCTTTATTTATATATTCTTTACTTATTGCCACATATGAAAAAATAATTAAATATTAATGTTAATGGGATGTAGCTTAATGTTTTCATCTTTTTACCCAGCAAAGTCAAAAGGAAGCAAAACAAAAGAAAATATTAAAAGATGATTGTTATAACAATTGTATTAGTATAATGTGCAACTAATATAACTGCGCAATTAATATAATGGACAACAATTTTCACAAGTGTTAAAACACAGAACGGCTGAAGAAGCGAGAGACAAACAAGTTTCAACAAGAAATTTTTTTTTTGACCAATAGGGGAAAAGGGGAAAAATTGAGCACTATAAACAAAGGAATGAAGAAAGGAAACAGGTCTATAGGAGTGGAAATCCCAGGTGCTCAAAGGTATGGAAGTTAAATTAAAATATATTTTTAAATACTAAGAAAACTGGGATTCTGACGAATTTATTATACTTTTTCAAAATAAGAACTTATTCAAAAAAGACAAAGCCAGTTTCTGACGAGCAGTTTTGAATGATTTCAGCAGGAACAGAACGCTAACCTGTGTTTAGAATTCTAGTTATGTATTCTGATCTTACCCAAGCTCGTTTATCTCTCCCTTTCGATTAAACCCTTTTTTTCCTTGTACAACCTCGTGTTTTTGTAGTTCAATGTTTCGACACTGAGTAAGGTTCTTGATTACAAATCTGGAACTATATTATGTCCGTTTTTGTGCTTTTGTTTGTGATTCATTCATATAGTTTTGTTTTATTCATATGTAACACGAAGTATATCCTGTCTTCATTTGAGTAAATAATAATGATTATTTGCCTTAAGCCGTCATTTAATAACGATGCATGCATACTTTTGATGATGCATGTATTGTACGATGTATGATATCTACATTTTCATAGAAATGATGAGATTTGCTCTTACCAGATTGAAATTCAGTCTCGGAGAGACTAACAATGACCTCTATATTGCTCTTTGAATGCACAAGTGAGACAGAAGCTATACATTAAAGAGTTAGAGTTCCTTGTCGAGGAAACATTGTCTAAACTTTTTTTCCTTGGACAACTAGTTTATCTCGTGCAGTGGCGTACGCAGAATTTTTTCAAGGGGGGTGTTCATAATTTTCTGAAACTACTAAAAGAAATTCGAGTCTGTAATAAAGCACTATTATTTCCCTAATTTAGACAGCTAGACAATTTTGACTTTTTATTCAGACAACATTGCTTACTTAAATTTTGATTTGATTTTTTAAGTTTAAGAACATAATGCAATATCTTCTGAAAAAAGTCCAACGTCATATGGGTGGGAAGTAACACTTTGAGGGTTACTTTCACATTCATCAGATTTTGTTATGCTAGAAACGTTTTCTTCAACGGAAGTATCACATTTCTGTACAACAGAAAAACTTACATTGGTACTAGATGCTGTCACCTCACTAATTTCAGGTCATGATTTTTTTCTCAAAATAATTACAAATTGTTAAATTCTTGCGTTTTGACATCCTAAAGATCCAAGAACAGCAAATATATATATATAGAGAAAGTCGATTGAGNGTTTGTAATTTATTGGTGCTTCCATTTTGTCCAATCCCTGTCTATATATATATATATATTTATTTATTTATTGGCTAAGACAAGACAAAACAGGTTTAGCGACAAGCTCCGAAAGACAAGCGGCAGAGATAACTCTTAGTCTGACTAACTAACTCCACTGTACTCCGTTCCCCCCTTTTATATAATTTTTCACTGCATCTCCAAAATTCTCGAATTGCCTCAAAGACGACAGAACGTCTAGGATTCTAGAATCATCGAGTAAAGACCTCGCGAATGACAGCCAGTTTCGAAAACTATACTGGCAGGACAGAAAGGAACCAGTCCGTAACAGTATCACGTGAATTTGGTCTTAAAAGTACAACCCTATTATAGTAAATGTTTTTTCAGTATTCTGAGAAATACCGTGAGGAAAAAAAAGTAGGCATAAGGTAAATAAAAATATATAGTCTTAAAATATAATAGCTCGCATATTCATTGTCTGAACTCAAGGGGGGTGCTTAAACCCCTAAACCCCTCCCTTGCGTACGCCACTGATCTCGTGTTTTCTTTAGTAATTTAATGCTTTGACACTGTGTAAGGCTCTTGATAACAAAACTGAAACTATGTAATGCTTGTTTTTGTGCCGTTATTAATGCTTTATTCATATGTAGCACTAAGTATATCTTTATTTGATTTAACACTAATGATTGCTTCCCTTGAAACATCATTTAATAACAATGTATGCATACGTTAAATGTATAGTACCATGTATAGTACATTCCTTGTTATCGAAGTAAAGTTGTCACTTACCATGTTGAAATTCAGCTCCGGAGAGACCATCTGTAACAATGAGCTCTATACTGCTCTTCGAATGCACAAGTGAAACAGAAGCTATACATTGAAGACTTAGAGTTCCTTGTCGAAGATGGCTCGGATCCACAACGAAGAAAAGTCTGGATTCCGTAGTTTCGAGGTCATTGGGAAAAAGTTCTGCTTGTCTATGTCTAACATAAGCATGTGGCGCCTAAAAAAATAAAAGCGACGAGATGAAATCGAACATCAAATTAACATCAAATCTTAATATCAAATCGTGGTGGTACCCGACCAATGTAAAATATAAAGATTAAATTTATCGTAATTTTAAAATTCTCTGATTAGAACCTATGGTTTCTTTAGGGAACGTTCTAAAATGCAAATATAGGATTGAAATAAAATTTAAATCACGCTTTGCATCAACGAATTAGTTCCTAGATCATATCCATAATAAATCCCTTTGAAATATTACGATTAAATTGATTTGGTATCTTAATATTAGTTAATTAGTATTTACTATTTCTTTTTAGGGGTTATTCTAAAAAGCGTTATATGCTTAAAATAATACTTTTTTCTTCATAAATATGAAGAAAAAAAATTACTTCGAAGTTATGAATGTAGAAAAAAGTTTGTAATATAGCTTTAATATATCGCGATTAATAGTACATGACATCAAAGGAAATAAGGAATTAAATTATTTCCCTGCAACATTTTTTTGTCAATGGAATTTGCTTGCTTATAACATGTTTTTTTTAATAATTTTCTTTGGCATAAAAAAATAAACTAAGTTTAGTCTGCTTATAGTGGAATGAATGGCTGAAATTGGATAATTAAACTATCAGTTTTTTTAGCAAACAGCTTTTTTTCTTCGGTTCTTATAATGAAAAAGGTCCTTGTAATGGGTGCGTCGTACTAAAGAGGATAAACTGCTGATATTTTTTTTAAGAAAAGGTCCTTGTGATGAATGGGCCGTACTAAAGGGTGTAAACTGTTGATATTTTTTTTAAAATTAAATTATGACAAAGCTGCTGAACTAAGAAATGATCATTTTTTTAACAGAAATATTAATGAAAATGATTAAATAAATCTTCATTTTCCTTTATTCCAATAGTAAATAATAATTTTTCTTAAGCTTAGTTTAAATAATTTTATAACTCTTTGTTATCAACCTGGCATTCTCTTGCCGCAAGAAATGTCGATCTTTTTTAATCCTATACATGCCTTAAAAGAGTGCACTTGTTAAATTATAGTATTCAAATCTCATGTTCCTTTTGCAAGATATCAACTTTTATCTACTTAAATATTTCATCTTAGTATACTTTATTTTATGATTATTTGCATAACCGAAACGAAAACGTTTAGTTTAGCTCAATACTTTAGCAAAATTTTTAAATCATAGTCCACTGTTTAACCAATTTTAAAATAGTAGAGAGTAATAGTACTATGTTGCCATAATGGGTATTACATATTTCCTAGCTTTTAAAATTTCTTCAATTTCATAAATTTCATTTTTTGATTATTCCTAATCAAATTTTAATTTAATTAGACCAATTATTTAATTTTTATTACATTTTATCAAAATTAAATATTTTTTCTCTCGTAACAATCAATGTAACGGCTAACTTTTTAATTAAATACAAATGTAAAACTCATTTTTGCACTGTCTCGACTAAATCGAGCATCAAAATCTACTCTTACCATAAATATGTTTCAGTCACAGGGTTATATTAATTTTCACTGTCTTTTTTTTTCATATTGTTTTTATTCATTTTTTTTATTAAGCTACAGCCAAATTATTTAAAAAGTTAATAATAATTACGCGCATGTTGGCTTTTTTTTGCGGATATTTTATATTTTCGATAAATTACCAACCATGGATCTCTTTCTATACTCCTAACTGTCTGTTGGGAGCAATCACTTTTTATTTTTATTTTTAATTTGGCTGGTCATGAGGGGATTTATCTCATTTATATCCCATGTCCCTATTTATATTATTATGCAAAATTTATTATTTCACTTCAGTTGGATGAAAATATACTTTTAATTTTGTATCTAGAGCTCTAAAAATACTGCTATAATAAAGGTTTAATTATGATCCAGTTTTGGTCATCAACTGCCATCTTCATGATTCTGATTTCATCACAATCTTCGATTAGTCAATTATAACATACAACTGCAACCGCACCAAATTTAGCCATTATAAGTGCAAACAAATATTGCATGAAGTGTTTAATATAAAAGACTTGTTCTACATGGGAAATAAATAGCATTGTTTTCCCCATATTCTTCATAAAACTAAATTTATCACAAACATTAAAGTTTTTTATTTGCAAATAAGCGATTTAACGCACTCTCTGATTTCATAATTATTTTCAAAAAATATTATCTGGACCCATTTGTAAATCAAATATTTGTAGAAATAAATATTGTTTTGAGAGATTTCCCCTTCTAAATATAATTCGAGATATTGTGCGACCAAAGACAACCTATGCATGTGTAATACCATCGTATATTTACGTTAAAAGCAATTGTTTAGTTTTAACACTAAATAAATTGCAACGTTACTTAAATAAATGAACAACCAGCTTGTAGTTTAATTTTATTAGAAGACTGCCTCAATCAATAGCTAATTTATTGCATTCAGTTCATGCTGCTTACAATTAAATGAGTTGATAGTTGAACTATTATGTATGAGGACCATGTGAATGGTAAGATCTATTGGCTTACCTTATCTCCATTGATGTACCAAGTTAATTCAGCTGCTGGCTTCGAGGGCCCAAATACACATGTCACATTTACTGCCGATCCAATGGGATACCTGTTCATTATTCCATAAATTACAGGATCACCTTCTGGTATAACTAAAATAGTAAAGTATTTTATTTCGCATAAATTTTTTATTTCGTATAGCATATATATATATATATATTATAGAATTGGAAATGTTTTTCATACTTTTCGGTGAGTATTTTAGACTTCCATAATTTTCCCAGCATTTTGTGTTCGCAAATTTAAATTATTTCATAACTTACTATTTAGGTATGTTTCTGAATACAGGGTTTCAGAGTTTGTCGGTATTTTAATACACACACTTATAGTTCTGGAGGTGAAGAGAAACACATGAGGCATTAAATGTATCGATAGAGTTATAATATTACCAGAAGAGAGAAAGAAAAATGTTAGAGAAAAATAATGAAAAAAAGTGGAGAAAATGGATTGCTATCTACCCACGAACTAGGAGTCATAGAAACAATTTAAACTGATTATCTCACCTACACTAAAAAGAAGAAAAAAAGATCAAAATTTGCATTCCCTTGTAACTTTTTAAAAAAAATTATTTGAGGGTAAAGGCGAGAGAAATTTTCTAAGAATTTCATTTTAATGTAGCGCATGATAGCTCACGGTGTTTATTTTTAAATTTTTATAAATATAGTGACTGTTTTTAAATAATAATAAAGGTAAGATTAAATATAAATTTCTGCAGCTGAAGCAAATATTCTCTTGATTCATTTGGGCTTCCTTTTTATAGATCTTAAAATAATCAAACAAAAATGGTTTGATATTTGTCATAAATGTGTTCAATAGTCAGCACCTCTTCATATCTGCCCATTATTTCCAAATGTTGCAGCTTATATGAGACACGTGTTTATTAATGCTTTTAAATTTTTTGCAATAAAACGTATATTAATTTCTAAACAATATCAGCTTTGGCAAGCAAAAACACAGGTTGCAATATTTTTTTTCTTTGCTTCTCAAATTTAAGAATTAAAAAATAGTAAAAGTTCAGATTTGTTTCTTCAATAGTAGCTTTACTTTCGTTCATTTTAAAAGAACATTATTAATTTTACTCTCAGAGAATTTATCTCACAGAGTATTAGGTTTAGAGTGAATTTCAAAACAGCAAGACTGTAGTAATATTACAATCTGCTTCCATGTAGCTACATTAATTTTCTTTATCTATAAGTCTGGATTCTTAGTTACTTCTTTACATTATTATTTGCTTCGAGTTTTTCTTTCTCAAGTTTAAATAAATCTAAATTGTGTCGATGGTTTTGATTTACTCAGATCCTTTAGAATTGCCTTTTTTAAATTTTTATAGGGTTGCAAGTTATTATTTTAAAAGCTTTCCAAGCAGAAATTAGGAATTTCTGAACAAAAAACTGGTATCAAATTTTTAAGCATAAATGCTTTATGGAGAAATTTCTTTATCGTGTAAAATTTGTCCAGATTTTATGGTATTGCTTCTCCAATTGTAACAAAAATTTATTTTTTTGCCTCAAAATACTTTAAAAAGTATTTTATATTTACTCTGTAAGGCAAACATTTAATATATTACTTTTTTTGCTGGTCAAAATATTTCTTGTATAAATGTAATTTGATATCTTACTGTGCTAAAAGTTTTAGAAATTCAGGTAAATTTAATTACGCAATTAAGACAAAATTCGTTCTAATAAGAGTTTTTCTAATGTATTAAATTTTTATCTTCTTGCAATTATAACTTAGAAATTAATTTCGATCCCTTATCTAATTTACTGCTGATTTCTAATTCCTATTAAATGGATGCATAAATTTATTTTTTGTAAAAAAAAAAGAAATAATTCATAGTAAGAATATATTTACAAATTTGAATGATTTCATAAATGTTTCCAGAACTTTGCTTTCCAGAAAATTAATCAGTTTAATTAAATAAAAATTTGGAAAAATTATTTGAATAATAATTTAAAAATAATTATTAGAATTTAGCAAACTATGAGTAAATTTCACAACATTAAAAATTTTATTTAATTTGAAAGTTATATTTGCATTATTTCAAATAAGAATGAAATTGTTAAGACGCAAATTTAATTAAAATTTTTCTTAAGAATTATTTTATTCCCAAAGTATTCCTTTCATATAAATTTTCATTTTTTTTCATGTTATCTATCTCTCTACGTGTTAACATTTTATTCAGTTGCTAAAATTAAATTTAAATTGTATTACGTGATGAAAATTTTGATATAATTATTGGTTTTCTCTCCGAAAGTATTATTTTTGTATATTTTATTGCTGTTAAGATAGATTTTCAACTTATTTTATATTAAGAAGTTAAAAGATGGTGTGCCAACTTGTTACGTAATTATCAGTTAACTGTAAGGGAATTAAGAATATTGAACTAATCTAATTTTATGTTGGATCTGCGCATTTTTATGCAAAATTTCGGAAATAATTGAATTCATATATTGTCTGTTTTTACTTAATATTATTAACTGTCCTTCTACATGTTTATATCTAATTACTTATATATTTTCAATTAAATTAAATTTTACAAAATTTCAAATAGACAATAAATATTTTTCTACCTAAACATATTATTTTTCTGTATCATTTCAAAAAATACTTTATTATTTATAAATGCTAATTCTACAAAAAGCTGATTAAAATATATCTTAAATTGAAGTTGAAAATAAACATAAATTAGAGAGTGTTAAGTATTATTTTATATGAATTATTGAAATATCTTAAAGCTTAATATTACATCAAAAAGCGTACGTCAACACCGATTTCATATTAAATTGGTGTAGCAATTAATCTATATCAACTGTAGTTTCTAATCCTAAAAATGAAAGGCAGCAAAACTAAAAAGCAAAATCCTTTACTGTAAATATGTTGCGAGTGAGTTATTTATTCCCTATCCGACCCATTACGTCATCTTTTGAAAATGTCAGATTAGAAAAGTTCCATCTTGTAGTGACTATCTGACGCATATATATATATTTAAGAATTTAGATTTTATGGAGAATATACTGCAGTGAGTAATATAATCTTTTGTGGTGGTCACCCTGCATGTATGAGATTTCGAAAGTTACATCTCGTCGCTGCTAACAAACAACAAATGTGATTTGATTTTGAATATGTAGAATTCTTTAAGTATTTCTTTTAACGGATTTCCATAATTCAAACTTTCAAGAGTTTTTCTCACTGGATGCAATTTTTTCACGTACGAGCGAGTATCTGATTGGCGCTTTTTTCGCGGGTAAATATTTTTCACCTATTAGGTTAGCCTTTGCATGCAAAGAAAAAAAAATTCACAGGCAGAGAGAATGATTCCTAACTCTTAATGTCTGGTTTCGATACTTTTCTTCAACGAAAATTACCAAGCATGTAATATTTTTTAGAAAATTTGATTAACTCTTGTGTGACCAAGTGGTGTCGTTTAGTGACCACATAGTCAGTTTCGTGCAAATATTTAATTTAAAAAAAATTATCCCGTTTTTAATATACTTCTAAAACTGAGTTTTTACAACTTTATTAATATGTTTCTAAAATTTTTCTCTATTCTGTCAATACTTTTAATTATTTTCATATTGAAAAATGTAACATTTCTCAATTTGTCTCTGAAATCCTATTTTTGCTTAATAATTGACTCGTTTTTGACTTTTTCTCAGTTTTTGCTCTTATGAATCTAGTCTAGTAACTAAAACAATTAAATCAATGTAAGAAATGCTTTCCTAATATTACAATAACACTATACTCCATTTTCATCTGATTTTATCATTGTTTGCATGCCAGTGGTTTGGATGAAATAACTTCCTCTGACATGATTTTAATATTTGCAATATATTCAACTTATATATTTAATTGTATTTAAGGAATTTAAATCTGTACAGTTATGGATTATTGTAGTTAAAACATATCTAGTCAAAACTTAATTGATACAATAGCTATCGATTTAAAAATTTAAATTTTTTAGTGAAGATATTAAATGTCCAAAAGAATATTTAATTAAACAAATCGATAAACTCACCATAAACATATAGCTCTTTCTCCGCTTTGATTGTTCTGAACTGTGGTGTTTCTGTAGAAACTTCACACCCATAGACGCCTTCTGTTTGCATTTCACTGGTTGTTAGAAAAGCGTGAGTTGCATTAGATCTATGCATCTGAAACGAAAAACATATTTTTATTTATATAAAAACATAATTTACAAATATTTATTTGTTATTGTTGTTAATTTACGTCACACTTGAGCTGCACAATGGGCTATTGGCGACGGTCTGGGAAACATCCCTCAGGATGATCCGAAAACATGCCATCACAATTTTGATCCTCTGCTGAGGGGGTGGCACCCCCCGCTTCGGTAGCCAGACGACCTGCACGCGAAGTCGAGCACTTTACGGCAGAACAGTTTAGCGAGGACCACTACAGCACACCGTCGGTCACTACGCAGACTGATTTAAGTGGTCACCCACCCCCACACTGACCGCAGCCAGTGATGCTTGACTTCGGTGATCTGCTGGGAACCGTGTCTTAGCGATCAGTTCACTGCGGGACTACAAATATTTAAAAAAAAATTTTAATCATCGAAAAATAATTTACAAAGAATTAGCCTGGATATAAATTAGAATTAAAAAAAACTAAAATGTGAAAATAATAGATTTTCGTACAATCCGAATGATAATCCCAAGCATCAGTCCAAGTGCATTCAGAACTGATTCTGCGGTAGTCATGTGATCCCTCTTGACTGAGTAAGCCAATCCTCAAGAAATGCAACGAACGCCGATGGAAAATCAACCAACTTGAGTAGGAACGACAGAATACCTCACGAACTTACATCAAAACTGTTGTTATACTGCTATTGTTGACAAGGGATTTACCACCAAATATTAATGTATAGTTTCAAAATTTCATCAATCCTGGTAATTTCGTATGATTTCAGAAGTCTAGTTAATTTTTACTTTCTTTGAGTGAAACGATAAATTTATCGATATCAGGTTTTTGTTGATTGAATGAAATGATTTTTGTAACAAATACCAAAATATTTAGATTGCGTGGCATATTTAGAAAAAAAAATTTCTTCAGTGAATTAAAGCCAATAAACATTAACTTTAAACTTTTTTTAGACCGGTACAGTAAGTAATAAGAAAACGGGAATAGAAATGGGAATAATGATATTTTACATAATAATGATTGTATTATTTTATAACTATGATGAAGAAAATGTTTTGGCGTTTGGACACTCTACGTTTTTCAAACATATTTTTTTAATATATCCTGAATCCTTACGACCTATTGTGTTATAAGCCGATATTGGCCAATATCCTGTGTGTGAATGCCTGAAAGCAATAGAAACATGTTTATTGACTGTAATGGGATAAGTGTTACATTGATTTAAACAGTGTGGTAGACTTTACCTGATACAGGTATTTTAAATGTACTTTGACAGCTTTGGATACTCCTTGCATTAAAACAGCTTGTAACAAAACTATCGTATAATGCAATTAAGTAATTAAAAATCTTATTTAATGTTAAGGGTGACATGATTTTTATACCTATTTATACATAATTAAAATATGCTATTTACTTAATTGACTACTTTTTATTTGATAAATTAATTATTTGAATTTTTAAGGACATAATAAAAACCGATGTGTTAGCTTTTTCATGAACGAAATATTAATGCAGTCCTATAAGTTTTATAGATTTTTACAAAAAATCTAGTTCATGTGTAGGACCTCAAAGTCACTAAGAAAAAGTACATTATAATAATCCCCTTTATTTCAAATAAACTGTTTGGACCTAATAGAGTCTGAGCTTCAATCATCTTATAGTTTTTGAAATTTTGCACGAATACTTATTTATTACCCATTTACATTGTTAACGAGCCGGCCAGATGGCCGAGCGGTTAGTGCGCCTGACTGCGAAGCCAATGGCCGTGGGCTCGAATCCCGCTCTGGGCATGGATGTTTCTCTCTCTTGTGTTGTCCTCTGTTGGGCGTGATGAGTGAATGTGGCCCACCCTATGAGACCACCCTGTTTGAGGGAGTGTGGCGTGGATAATTTTTTTCTCGCCTCCGTGACTTTGGTTCACAGGTGTCCACTGGGTAACGCGAAATGAATAACAACGCTGGCATCTTCTAAGGCGAAATGAATAAAATTTAGAGCCTGCCATTCGAAAAAAAAACATTGTTAGCGAATTGCGATTTTAAAAATTAAATCATAAAACACTAACT
The DNA here is from genome assembly GCF_043381705.1 of Parasteatoda tepidariorum. Classification (NCBI taxonomy): domain Eukaryota; kingdom Metazoa; phylum Arthropoda; class Arachnida; order Araneae; family Theridiidae; genus Parasteatoda; species Parasteatoda tepidariorum. The sequence continues at coordinate 33,437,824 of NC_092214.1, read as the reverse complement.
GAAAATACAAAATTATTTTCTTTTAAAATTAAAATTTCTTTCAATATAAATGGAATGAATTTAAACGCAGCCCATTTATGAAATTTGATGCATCGAGGAAAACAATATTTGTATCATATCACATACTCTTTTAATTAGCTGTTTCAGTTGCATACTTTACGAAATTTGTCGTCGGTTAAGTAAAACATTTAAATTAAAAGGGAAAATTACTTTGCAGAACCCCATTAACACTTAAAGCAGCTAGATGCATTCTAAATCCGAGAAAAGTCAGGGAAGCCATTAAACTGTACTATCTTAAAAGTACACACCTTAACAAATGAGATAAACTTCTCAGTCGAATTAGATTTAGATCTAGAAGAGTAACGGCATTAGAGAAGCCGTCAGTAAATGGTACAAAGCTATTAGTGTAAAGAAAATGGAAGAGACAATAGAAAAGAGTATTGTATAACTATACATCCTAATACTCAAGTTTTTCACTATCAAATCCGAATTTGTTTCAAAGCACTTCAGGAGAAATGATAAGATTTATTAAGGTGCTGAAGTGTTTAATCTAAATATATGAATGTATTGCTATGGAATATTTAGCTGGGAAAGATTACAGTTAAAGCATTTAGTAGCAAGTTTTTAGTTAAACTTAAAATGATTTGATATTAAATAAATAATCCTAAGATACTGACGCAGTGAAGAAATTACTTAATTGAAAGCTTCATTCCCTTCATGTCCCGCAGTAGACTGACAAGGTTCCCGGCAGGGATTGGAAATTACACCTTTGAAACTTATTTACTTTTCTTAAGAAATTATTTAATTAATTTATTCAAGATCTTGATTTTATCATTTCTACAACGAATAATAGAGGATTTTTAGATGTAAAATTGGAATTTCAATAGTCATTGCGTCTTGAAATACATTAGATAGGATCTCTAAAATAAACTTGTTTCCAAGAAAGAAGTGGATCCCCCAGAAGACTGAACTTAAAGACACGGCTCCCAGAAGACTACCGAAGTCAAGCATTAATGGCTGCTGTCAGTGTGCGGGTGGGGGACTGCTTGGATCAGTCTGTGTAGGGACCGAGGGTGTGCTGTATTGGTCCTCGTTAAACTGTTCTACCGTAAAGTACTCGACTTCGCGTGCAGGTCGTCGAGCTACCGAAGCGGGGGTGCCATCCCCCTCTGCAGACGATAAAAATTGTGATGGCATGTCTTCGGATCATCCCCAGGGATGCTTCCCAGACCGTCGCCAATAGCCCATTGAGCAGCTCTAGTGCGACGTAAATGAACTACAACTCATTCCTTTCAAAAATATACAAAATAGAAATAACAGTCGACACGTTTCAAGCCCTCAAAAATACGCGTCCATTTTTAGGACGTGAATAAGATTTATTTTATTTTATTGAAATTACATACATTTGCTGACGTGTGTGCTCAATATAGGCTTATAAGTCATTGTCAAGTAGAAAATACAGATAGAACAATTCAGAGAAAGACATCACAAAGAATACATCCAGGGTTACGGCGGGATTCGAACCCGCTACCTCCACGCTTAACAGAGCGTTTGGACCGTCGATACCGCTCGGCCAGGGAGGCCCCGTGAATAAGAAGAAACAGAAGTGATTCGAAATAGAAAAAGTAAAGTTGCCAACAAAAAATGAAGGCGAGAGACAATACTAGAAAAATCACAGTCACAGTGAGAGAAAAAAAAATTAGAAACAGAACAAGAAAATCCACAGGGGCCGAGAGGAGCAAATCAGGGTAAAATGCATTTACACGCGCAATGGAGAGATGGTGATAGGAGTTCCATTTTTCACTGCACTTTTACTCACATTGTAGTATTACACTTTGGCAACTTTACAAACAGTTCAAATCATCCCTATTTCTTCTTATTCACGTCTGGCAAGTCTAGAAAATGGGCGCCTATTTTTAGAGCTTAAAGCATGTCGATTGTTATTTACATTTTGTACATTTATGACATGAATGACGTTTTTTATCCAATAATGTTGTGATATTATTTATAACTGTGCACTTATTTTTCAATAGTGCACTAATATTTTTCAAGATTATCTTTCGGTTTTCTCTTGATGAATCTCCAGTCATCAAGGAATTTATATGGGATCCTTTGCATTTTTAAATTTTTTTGTGTTTGAAACTACATCAGTGCAAATTTTGGAATAAAGGGGTAGGTAATTTCGTTCATAAATATTATATGAAACCTTGTCTTTTAATGTACTTCTTGATTAGTATGCAGCTGAAGGTGTGATATTTTATTGCTATTACAAAAATGGTCAAACGAACTACTTTAGGTGCAAAAACTGTTCATCAGTGCATTCGAATACGTTTCGTATATAAAGCATTTAATCCCATCATGACCATGATCACATATATGAGATCACGTGATTCTTTCTTCACTGCCCACTGTATCTGTGATGCCACAATTGGCATTACGTATTTATTTGCAATCCTTTTAAATATCTCTCATTACTTAAGCTGATTTTTATTAATAGAATTACTTTTAAAATAAATCAAAGACTTAATCTTTTGAAACGAATATGAAATATTTATTCTTCTCTTAGATCAATGTAACGGATACTTTTTATTTCATTACTAGGCAGAGTTATTAATTCACTGTCGCCTCTAATCGAAAACAAAAATCTATTAATAACTTTTTATGCTAAATTTCTAACCGAAAATATGTTTCTGTTGCATGGTTGTAATGATTCTCATAAATTTGTTGGTGACTCGTAATCGCCAAGGTATTCTTTCAAACCCAATATTGATATGCTGGTTGGCTTTGTTATGGCCATGTTATATTTTGATAATTCGCCAATTTTGGATATCCAACCCATGCTTCTGAGTCCGTTGGGAACAAATTACACGTATTTTTTAATTTGGCTTTTGATTAGGCAGGTCGTGGGGGATTGGTTTCCCATGGCCTGTCCTTATTAATATTATTATACAAAATTGATTCAACTGAAATTCTTATGGATAATATTTATATTTGGTGTCTCGAGCTCTGCAAATATACAATGAAATAAAAGCTTTTTATTAATTATGATCCGGTTCAACTGTTAATTTTCATCATCTTCTGTTTTCATCACAATCTTCAACCATACACCATACCAAATACAAACTCCACTCACACCTTAATATTTCACCATCTCAACATGAATGGCACCCTGAATCTTCCTTCTTCATAGTATCATATATAAAACGAAGCTCCTGTGGCCCAAGATCACACCAGACGTAACCTTAATACGGTACTCTCTTATTACATCTGTATTAATGCTTATACGTACTTTTCAGTATGTATAAAAACGGAGTTCGCTGGCACGGGGAAGCTCTTCTTTCTACAACCGCTGGTTCTAAAGCGTTTTTCTTTTTTATATATTTCATATAATAACGGGCCCTGAACAGCAGACAAAATTATCAATGCAACGTGATAGTTTACAACTATCAATGTTTGACTCCATAACTCTTCATCACAATTTTGAGCTCATCAAAGTAGATAATGGAACTCCTCAAACATTAGGACAAACATGGAATTTTTTGATGGCATTCGCGTTACATGAAAAGGAAAACCAAGAAAAACCTCACACTTAGCCCAACGGTCAAGGGATTGTAACCCATGATTCGTCCACTATTGGTGATATTTCACGTCAGCACTGTTGCTGGTGAGAGCCGGGAGTATAATTCGTATCAACTAGTCACCGTTGGGATTTGAACATGGGTTACCTTATTAGGAGGCGAACGCTCGATCCCAAGCTCTCGAAATGGTAGTATGTCCATGTATAAAACAAAAAAGAAAGAAAAAAAATGATGTCGATTAATACTTTTTGGATTATTACATTTCTCTTTTACAATTATTTTTTAATACATCAACTTTTTCTCCTCATGCTGATTTCAGCAAAACGTTTTTTCAACTAAATCAGTATGTTATTAAAAACTAATACGTTTTCTAAAAGATCAAATCAAAATTGAATGCATTTGTGCAAAAATATCATCAAACTCAGAATTATGCTACTAAATTATTTCTGTGTTTTATGATTAACTATTTCAAATAAAAATTATTGGATCTATTCAATCTGCTGTGAAATTTCTTATTGAAGCTCATGATTAAATTTTTTTCTTTGTTACAATTATTTCGAACACACATAATTTATTGCGTCTCATTATATTTAAAATTTTTTATAAACTATTTGAAATCTTTTATAAAAATGCGAAAAAACTTAATGTAATCTTTATTATATATATATATATCATTTATATATATATCATTTATATATATATTCATTTTATGCTACCTATTAAATATTAATCGCAAATTGAAGTCTCACTAAGTTATATAATATAATATGAGTTTAGTTATTCTCCATTCACAGATATTGTTTATCGTATTTCAGTTTAAATATATTTGAGTGCTGTGAATTAATGTTTTTAATTAAAGAACTAGACGGAAATAAGTTTGAATAAGTGTCATGTTTTTTGAAAGTTTATTTAATTGCAAAAATAAGCTTTTCATTCTAAGCGACAAAAACTTATACTAGATTTTGCTTCATAAATTAAAATACTATGAGGAGTATTATTAAATTTAATGCAATGCATATGTTGCTTAGCATAGTTTAAATAATTATTCACTTCCCTGTAAGAGTAGGGGAGAGTGGGGTCAATTGTAACAGGGTACGATTGTAACAGAGCAAAAATTTCGAGTGTCGGGTTCTAGATTTGATTCCTAGGTGGCGCACAAGGTGTATTTAATAAATCTACATGCACACCCCTGCTGGCAACCATTTTTATGTACTTTTGAAAAAGTTACATCACAAAAGATATTTTCACGCTACATAAGTACTTTTTTTGGTATTAGAATATTATATTGTAACAAAGTAATTTTATTTAAACAAATAAAAATTATTAACCGAATATTTAAGTGAACACCTTAATTAACATTTCGATAAAAAAAAATTAGTTTTGTTATTTAACTAGCATTGTTTTTAACAAATGAAGCTGAAATGGCGTTATGGGGACGTTTGTAACAATAAGTAAAGGGGCGATTGTAACAGCTGAAAATAAATAATCTTATGTTTACAAACCATTACTTAACTCTTTAAGAACCACCAATAGTTTCCTATATCATTCATATTAAGTTGCATGTGCATTATTTTATTTGTTCCCTTTCACAGCATAAATTAAAATTTTTAACCCCTTAAAGTTAAAAGTTTAACCCTTTAGGTCTCTGCTCATTATTTTTAATATTTTTCCTCCTAAAATATCACTACTATTTTGATAAAAAATATATCACAACTATGATAATGTGTGTAATTGACTATGTTTTAGTTGAATTTATGAACTGTTACAATTGACCCCGTAAGTGGGGACAATTGTAACAAGTGCACGACTGTCAAAAATTGTTAATAACTAATATAATAACATTTAAAATTAGGTATATATTTATTTTCTAGTAGAGGATAGTCTACTTTATTCGTCTGTCAATTAATACTAATAATATATTGGATTTTTTGTTAGTTAAAAATAGTTAAGTAAAAAATGTTACAATTTACCCCACTCTCCCCTACAGAAAAAACACGAATGCCAATTAGTCAGTTTAAATCAGATCATGAATAAAATGGCCAAAAAAGATTTTTTTTTAAACACTAATTGTCTCTCTTAGTTATTTCTTACACAACAAAGTATCTTAACTCTCATAGAAGCGGTTTCATTTATTGAACAGAAAGATAAATATAACGACTAATCTCCTTTTTTTTAAAGTACAAAAAGCAATTCCAAACTGTGAAATCTTGACTTAAAGGCTTGTAATGTAAAGCCAGTAGTAAGCGAATTTTCGAGACCATAAAATTATTTAAACACCTTATCTAAACCAACAGGATCTTTAATATGCAACTTTGATCCGAACATTGAATAATTTATACTCTTTTTATTTTTTTATAATTTGAGTCTTTATCACTACATATCTTTTTACACGCTGTAAGAAGTTTCCTCACGTAGCTAGGAGCGGAAGTTATTCTAACATGATGCTTTTTAAATTATGCAATGAAAGTAATATCATTAGAAAACAGTGGAATATATTTTCTGCGCAATTAGTTTACAAAGCTGCAAATTTCATTAAAAACCTTTATTTTAGAAAGTATTATTTTAAAGATAACTGCTTCCGTTCCAATAGCTTTAATGAGGACAAAGAAATTTAAAAACCCTTATAAATAAAATACTATACTCTAAAGAAATTTGCTTAGTCAAAACTATGAACTAGAACTTTGTTGAAACTTGCCAAAATTTACCATATTTAAGAAAATTTATTACTGATTCTAAAACATTCTATTGTTAATTTTAACAAAACCTTTACAAAAACGCTTCGGTAAAAATTACCACTCTTTTTGGTGTTTCTATAGAGCCAGAAATACGACAAATATTACCATAATTAGGTAGTTTTGACCATAGTGTTTCTCAGTGCAGGGGGGGGGCGTAATTTCAACTCGGATCATGGGAGTCCCTTTGTCGTCAGGGTAACCGTGGGAAGTTATCTCAGGTTACGGTAGGACGTAAAATAACTTTTAAACAGATTATTATGAAAAATTTACGAACTATCCGTAAAATTGATTTTTTATCGTGAATTATTATCCTGTAATTTTTACAATAATATTTATCTAATTAGAGTTATTCCATGATTTTACGATTTGTTATTACTGTAAAAATTACGGTATATTCAGATTTTTATCGCGTAACAGGTGTCAGTAGAAAAGGATTTTATGAAGAAAAAAAAGTAACGGCAATCAGGGTGCTAGTACATTTTACAGTAATTTGATCCGAGATTTTTTAGAGTGCACCTTAAACTGATTGAGATAATTGAGAAGTTATAAAATGTTTCTATTCTTCATTTTTAAAGTCATATAAATATAGATCTTGAAAAAGAAATGAATAAATGAAAAATTTTATGATTAAATATTTAAAATAAAAAATAATTGATTTAAGAAACATTTTATAAGTAAAATATTCATAACTTTTGAAAAAAATTCTCAAAGTCTTGTGACACTCCAAATAATGATACATTTATCATTATTGCTTGAAAAATATGCAATAATGAATTATTTACATATTTTAAATGAAGTTCATTTGATGGTAGTATTCTTCGTTTGACAAAATATCTACTCATCATCAATTTCAGTCCAATAAATTCTAGAGAATTCTCGGAACTAAAAACACCGGTCCTCTGACTGCCGATACTTTTCCCCGTAATTTAATCCAAATTTTTTGTGAAGAAGTCTTTAACACTCACGTTGGAGACCTATGATCTATAGGAAATAAATTAGATAGTTATCTAATTTTAAATTTAATTATCCCTGAATTGTTGTTACTAAGTCAGATACAATGACTCAACGGTAACCCAGAAGCGGCAGTGCAAAATTTCTAGGTGATTATAATAAATGGTCGATGATAATAATGGTGATTAAATAATGATAATAATGGTGATAATAATAATGATAATAATGGTGATAATAATAATGATAATAATGGTGATAATTAATTATATTTAATTGCGATTATAATTAATGGTCTTCTAGGTGATTACATTGTATGTCGAAATAAATACTAATGATCTTAAATTCAAAAAAATTAATTAAAATCTTTAAAATTTTAAATGTGCAAGGTATATAGATATGGAATACAAATACATTGCATTGAATTATCATTCACGCTACAATAAAAAGTAAATCTTCTCTTTGCATTTGATTCTAAACTATACATTTCGGCTTCATTCATTTAGAACTCATCCTCATGCATATTGCATATGCAATCTTCTTCCTGAGAAAACCCTATTTAATCCGAAGGAAATGAGTGAGAGAAATAAGAAATGACCGTTGGGAAAAAGGAAAAAAAATGGATTCACGAGGAATTACTGCCTTTGTAACAATTTTATACACTTTTTTTATTCAGATAAAGATCAAAATCGTCTTTTCTTCGCATTATGTTTGGATTTTCTATTAAAAAAACTACATAAATTAGTTTTATCAATGTGGTTTTAAATTACTTTTTCTTTCATTCATCTCATGAATAGCTCTATAGCTTTGGGTGAAAAAAAACAACCGGTAATCAAGAGATTTGTAAATGAGTTAATGTTTTTATTTAAAAAAATTAACCAATTTTCATTTAATTTTTTTAAAAAAAATACTGGAATTTTTTTTAACTTGTAAAGGAAAGTTTCGATTAAGCTTGTGAAATATTTTGTTTTTATAAATTTGAGCAACATCTTTGTAAACCAGTATTTATGCAGCGTGATGCGAAACGAAGTAGATAGCGATTTGTGTCAATCTTTTAAACTTATTTCTTATTGTTTTCTTACAATATTTGCCAATTACAGTCTTGTATTTTGCTTTGCGTCAAGAACAACTGAGTGATATAACCCTAAGAATTGAGACAGTTATTGAGTTCCATAATTAATTATAATATAGTGGATGTAATATAGGTGATTGTTTACTGCATCAATAATGCCCATATGTTGTTCCTTTTTGGCTTTTTGCAAAGTGCCGAGTTATATTAAGATATTGTGACAGATACAGTTTTTAATGTTTAATGCAGTTTAATTTGAATTCTACATATGTTTTCTTATGGTTTTCTAACAGTCACATTCTTTGAAAAAATCTCTTAAAAATTGAAAGAAGTTTAATTACAATTCTACATAGTTCCGCAGCTTTAACCAGCTGTACTGGTTCAGAAAGGTGTGGTTGTCTTTAACTTTTTAAAGCAAATTTTTGTTGTAGCTATTGAAGCTGCTGAAAATATATTGAAGTTGAACCTAAATTACTGTAAGTATTAGTTTGTATCAGAAAATCAAAGACTACAGTGGTCTTTGATAGCTATGCTGATTTGAATAATCCCGTAGGTACAGAAGAAAATCAAATGAAAAATTGTTCAATTATTGTAACACAACTATAAGTAGACCATTCAATGTCTTGTCTGAAATTAATTTCCCTTCTTTGTCAAATGTTCTGTTTAAAATGAATGAAACATTCGAGCATGAAATTACTAAGAATAATTCATTTTTTCAAGTTTTGTAGCAAACAGCGGTATTTGAGGACCAAGTTGATTTAAGTAATGCGGCAGGTAGAGAAACAATTCAAAGGCAAAATTGTTCATTTTTGCAAATCTCTAATAGCAGAGAAAACGATTTTTTGTCTAAAAATAATATTATTCTTAAATATTTTGCTCAAAATGATTCAACATTTCGAGCATGTAATTAAAAAGAATAACTCTAATTTTGAAATTTTACAGCAAATATTGGTCTTTGAGGAACAAGTTGATTTGAGTAACGCTGCAGGTAAAGAAACGATTCAAAAGCAAAGTTGTTTAACCTTTGCAATGCAACTATTGGGAAAGCATGCAATGCCCTGCCTAAAAATAATTTTCTTTCTTTGCAAAATATTTTGCACAAAATGGTTCAATATTCGAGCAGGAAATTACTAAGAATAACTCATATTTTGAAGTTTTTCTACAGATAGTGGTTTTTGATTTTCTAGTAGATTGCAATAATGTAAATGGGCTTCGAAGAAATTTAAAGGAAAAACTGTTCAATTATGACAAAGAACTTTTGCGAAAAAAGTACTATTTAAAGTACTTTTTTCTTTGCAAAAGAAGGCTTTTTATTTTTATTTATTGCAAAAATTAATTCAACTGCATTGTGTAATACTATTGAGAGATAATTTCATTGGTTGAAAGATCTCAAGATATTCACAAAAGCAATCGTCAAAAACTTGTCAATCAATTGTTAATTCATTAAAAGTAGCTCTCGTGTAGCTTAACAATTGTTAAAATTGTCTTAAAGGAGGTTTTCCGGTCTAGAGGTCTGATTTAATCCGTATTTTAAACTTTTTTTTCAGTGAAATGAAAAAATAAATTGTGTAATGATTTCATGGTTTTATTTAGTCCCCTTTCTGCTACATTTTTGTTTCTTTCACGAAATAATAATAAATTAACATATAAAAATGATAGCGAAGATTACAGTATACTCCGTGCATTGACGAATGGGCGCAACTCGATCGGATGGACCCAAATATTAACGATTACCTATGAGTGAAGAACCAAAGAATCTGAAAAAAATGCCACGTTTTTAATGAATGGTGGACATTTGAAAACAATGTAACAAAAACCAACTTTTTCTGGCATTTGAAAGCACATAGGGAAAAAAATCAAAATTTTGGATTATGTTCTATTTTCGTTAGTTCCTAACCATAGTCACATGAACTTTTAATAAATTTCCAAAACGATATCACAATCGATCGAGTCGTTTTTCTGCACTCCAAGCGCCTAGCAGAAGAAGTCGTGTTTACGTTTTTATAACGTTTCTATACTATTTTTTGGAACTTACCATCAATCGTCGATGCTTGGACACCACAGCACACGTTCTACGAGATCATGTATTTCATGGTACGCACTTCTACATCCCGAGGTTGCAGATTTGGCTTTTTTGCTAGAGGTAGACAGGCAGTGCCTCTGGTGTACAAAGCGAAATGCGTTGCGCATTTTGCAAATCTCGAACGTCGTTTGCAATTCGATTACCCATGATATTTATGATGCTGGAAACCCCCTTTAAACCATCACTGAAGATCACCGGAACCAAATAATTAGCAATTTTAATCACATTCCTACTGGAATGCATGTTTTGTGGAAAAAACGTCCAAATAAACAAATTAAGTGATTCGTTGTTGTTTTGACTGCTGGCGCCAACACATATTTCAGGTCATTTTATTTGACATGTGTTCGAATGTTGGCCTGATTGCCTACTGTGCAGTCGCTGAGTCCACGACAACGCGGAATGTCTTTAGCGACGATCAACCATATCAAATAGTTTCTGGGCAAAACGGCTTCGTCTACATATTCTTCAAAGTATAAGGTTGCGAAATCTGCAATAAAAATTGCTTTTTTTTATACTTCTAGACCAGAAAACCCTTTAAAAGATTGAGAACCCTTTAAAGCATTGATTCGCACTTATCTTTCACCTACAAACCTTTTACAATATATGACATATTTCTTATTAAAGTTTAGAAAAAACATTATTATTATTAAAACATATTGCTTTCAAACGTAACTCAATGACTTATGACACAATGCTTATTTTATCAATGCCTTTAAAAAGAAACTGCGTGATTCATTTTATTTAATTCTGAAATCCAGAATTTCATATATATCCAATTCCAAAGCTAAAAATATTAAATTTTTAAATGGAGTATTAAAACTTGTTTAGTGGAAAATCAAAAAGTTAGACCTGTTAGCGTTAAGTGTGAGTGTTAAGTGTGTATATTAGAAAGAGCTCGTTTCCAATATACATATAATAAAATAATTTCTGTTCTAGATCTAATAAAATAATTAATCTGTTTTACTATTATTTTGTCTGCAAAATGTATAAAAATATATATTAAGTTTTGTCAACAGAAAAAACCCAGTTGCAATTTTTGAACATAGTTAGTGGAGTAAAAAAGTTCAATCCGCAGCCTATGGTCCACCGCCTATTATGTTACATGGAAAAAAATTCTGGTAAAAAAAAACTTTACTCTTTGAGTTAATCAAATCAAAATATCGGTATTTAAACCATTCCCTTGTTAATTTTTCCGTTCGTATGGCAACGGTTATCCAAAAATTCGTTAAAGGATATTTAATTGTCAAATTATATGAGTAATATTATTTTCGTCATGAAATATATACTAAAAAATATCATGAATACTTTATACTATTGATAATAAAAAAGGGGTTATAGCTCATAATTTTTCCAAAATTAGTTTCTTATTTATTAATTATAAGTTTATAATTGCTATATTTCTCGGTATTTATTATAAAGCAACTTGATATTATAACGTTCATTTTCATTTACAACACCAGAGATCATAATATCAAGAGCCGACTGTAATACATTTATCTTTAGAAAAAATGTTAATGTAAAATTAAAATGTTTATATAATAATGTTTAAAAAAATTCATATCGATGAGTGCTGCAGTTTTAGAAAAGATATATTTTTCGACACATCTGTTAAATTATCCTTTAAAAAGGAACCTTATTTTATCACTTAATTCAGTTCATATACTATTTAAATATTTTGAGAAATATGCTAATAAAATCGAATGCATTATACAACTGCTAGATATAATTATAATTTAAAGCCTGTGCAAAAAATCATTGAGGTAAAAGAGCAAACCTGATTCCTGAACTCATTATTACCTTTTTACGCACCCTTTTTAGTCACTGAACTCAAGTAATGATGATTTGCATCATTTTTTAGAGTGAATTTTCTTGTTGTCTTTTCTCCCTGTGATGCTTTTTATGTCAGAGAAATGACTTCTATGGTGACTAACTAGGGGTTCGCATTTTTTTTTTCAAATTTTTTTGAGGCCATCAAAAACCTTTCTTTGACATATGTAATCATTTTATGTACAGGTATCTTTGACACTGCTTTATTTACTGCTCTGAAGTACTAGTTTCTTTCATATTTTTGAAAGACTAGTATTAGGTCCTATTTTTAGATTATTCTGAAAAAATATTATTGATTTTTTCTTTACTAAAGGAAAATAGTTGTCTGCAATAATTACTTATTTGTAAGGATTTTGTAATTAATTTTATTTATTATTGTTAAATTCCTTTTTTATATAGAAATATTAAAATATTTCAGCGGGGAAAAGAACAATATTTGTTTATCTCTAAAACTACGTAATTTCAATCTAAAATAATTTGCTTATAAAAAGTGAATTTATGCCCGCATTTTTCTTTAACACAATTTAAAGGGTGCTTTTATTACGTAATTAAAGGAATTAAAATTTATTTTAATATACACTCATGGACAAACAAATTAGCGCACCAAAAATGAGTCATCAAAATGAAACGAAATTTTACATTCGTAATGACTACTTTGATATGAGTAAATGATTAGAAAATCAAAGAAATTCGATAATCTTTGATTTTCTAATCATTTACTTATATCAAAGTAGTCATTACGTATGTAAAATTTCGTTTCATTTTGACAACTCCTTCTTGGTGTGCTAATTTTTTTGTCCATGAGTGTATATGGTAGCGCTTATAGCAGGTGATCAAGAAACTAAATTGTATTTAAATAAATATTATGATGTTTTAAAAATCTAGAAATTAATAGTTAGAATTCAATCAATGTCATGCCATCAAATATTACCCTCATAAGAACAATTATTTGCATAGATATCTTTTTCTCTTCTTAGGCTAGCGCAAACTGGCAAATAATGTTTTTATAACACATTTTAAATATTTCATGAGAAAAATTGATTAGAAGCTTTTATCTTTAGAAAAATATGAAGTGATAGAGGCGTTGGAATAACGACAGCGGAACTCAGCCAATTTCTATTTTATGAAAAATGAAATCACTCACTCAGTTGAATTTTTCCTTTCGGAAAAATTTCAAAGGTAGGATACTGGAGTTTTGGCAGATCTTAACTGATTTGATACGTTAGCATATGAAATATAATTGGCATTTTTGTCAACATTTAGAGTTGGACGGAATCTGTTATATTTATTCTGAGGATCAGTACTGTTCAATTCGTACTCAGATACGATTTAAACTACAGTTTAATTTTTAATATCTTGTTAATTGAATTCTATTTAAAGAAAAATAATTTATATCGCATATTACAAGATTTTATACTCTATGACAATTGTCTGCAGATAGCTCAGGCTATGTGGACCGTCCCTGGCACCATCCAGTGCACGAAAACCAACCAACTAGATTTTATCCATTTTTTTAATTTACTTGGTTTCAGTAAGCTAGAAATATTATCCATTGTCACATTTCAGAACATTTAATTCAGTCCATTTGTAATATTGCCGAAAGAAAACGCTGCGAAATTTCCTAAAACCAGTTCCTTTTTCTTAAACGAAACTAAATAGTTGATACATGGAAGAGAAATGTCTTAAATTTCTGAATTCAAACCCAGGAAAATAAGAAAAATACAGCGCTTTTCATATTTGTTTACGTGTACATGAAATAAGCTTTAAAATTAAGTTTATGATTTATATATCAGTTGATTTTAAATCGTTTGCCTGCCAATATTTCAGTGATGGAGCATGGACATTGAATTTAAATTTAACAAACAAACAATATATAATGTTCAAATAATATTGTTTTCTATCATATTTGAATTTGACTATGAAGTATTTCTTGCATCCAATTTCATTCAATTTTCATAATTATTTTATTTGTATGAGTTTTTGAAATTTGATACAATTTGTTGATTTTAACTGCTTTTAATATAATTTACGAAAAAACCAATTTTTATAAGACGACTTCAATACTTAGGATGATAATATAACTCTCGATTGGATTTCAAATCGAAATTTTATTTTAAAGTTGAAATATTAGTTCAAAACCAAGTGTTCCTTTTTCGGAACATTAGTGTCTTAAGGAGTTATATTTTTAGATTCCATTTAATTCATTGAGTAATATTGTGTGGTATTAGTATTGTGGCTTTAATTTTAAAAAAAATATGGTGCTGAAGTTAAAAGGTGTTCATCTTCGTTTGACCAAGAGAGAGACCAGTATGCGAAGAGTTAGATTAACATGAACTTTCTGGTGGCTAATGATAGAGTGTTAGAGACAGAGGTTATACTTATCAAATAATGTAAGACTAATACTCATTCATACTCATTATTTTTTCTCATTTCATGAAAGTCTAACAGTTTCCAGGTAAAGTGGTATATTTTAGAAGTTGTTATGCTTTTTCTTTTTCTCATTTGAGAATGATGGAGTTGGATTTTTCAATATAGTCCCAACAATAGTATTGCATAGAATATTGGTATTGATTTTTTTTCAGGAGACATTTGTTGCTACAAAATGAGTAAACGAAAGTAGTCAAAATTTTTCTTGCCCTTAGCATCATGTTTAAGTTGCATAACGGTACAAAAAGTAATGTCGTTTTTAGGAACTTTGTTTAAGGTTCAGAAAATATAGATATTTTTCAAATACAGCTTGGCAAAGCAGAAGATTTGATACAGAAGAAAAACACACAGAAAATTAATTTCCAATCTGTGCCACCGGAATAGTGGATATTGTTTTCAAAGGCAATATTTTAGCAGATGAAGAGAAAAATCGAATCTTAGGATCAAGTGCAAATAAAAAATGAAAGAGGGAAAGCCCAATCATAAAGTTGAATAAGGAAATGAAATTTGATAAGCCAAAAATTCTGAAAAAGCAAACTTTTTTTAAAAAATTGTTTTGAAATTTTGTCCTGCTGACAGATTTTTCCTGTAGGAGAATATGTAGAATATGTCTTCAATCCATGGTCATTATTTGCTTCGCAGTAAGTTTATACTTTAATTAATTTATTATTATTTTAAACTTTAATTATTTTGCAATGAATTAATAAGTTTAAGATGATGTCTTCAAATTTCTTGGACTTCTTAGCGGATTTCACACTTTTCTGTGCCAGACATGTACTGGATGGGCCGCAGTTGAAGTAACCGAAGCAACCATCAGTAAATAAAAGGAAAAAAAATCTGTTAAACACTGATGATCCAAAAATGGAACATTGTTAAAATCACGCTAAATTTTTCCACTCTCTTTTTTCTTCATTTTCTTTAAAATACCTTTAGTAGTGAATTTATACAAGTTCAAGTTATTATTTCTTTTATAATTCGGAGTTCAAAAAATCAATGAATTTATAGAATTAAATATTGGCTATTCTTATATGAAAGATGATAAGGGACATTTTTGTCTCAAGTAGTTTACTTTAATAAATAATTTGAAATTTGTATTACAATGTTAAAATGAATATGTCGTTTTTTTAACTGTGCAATGTTATAATGCACTAAAAAATTGAGACAATAACTGGGGTATCCTCCCTTAGTTGAAAAATACCCTTGTCTCCCTCAGTTTAATCTAGAAACTGACGGTGCATTATTTAGTTGTCTTGAAAGCATGTATATTTTAATTGTAGTTTGGGTTTTCAGTTGCGCACCAAACTTCACATGGGATAATTAATTGTTTTAACTCGGATGTAACCTAGGAGCTCTTTCGACCAAGCAGAAACTAATTGTTGCTTTCCTCGTGTCATTTTTAATGGACATAGTTATAACTTTTTGGAATTAATTTATTGCCATTATTCTGAAGTTTAGACGTGGCTATAGTAAAATTTTGAAAAAGTAGATTACAGCTTGTTTGTAAGTATCTAAACAATGAAAACTATTACTATAAAAAAGTTCTATTTAGAGTGATTAAGATTGCAGAATAATAGACAATTCTTCGTTTATAAATCCTTTCCTATCATCTTCTGTTTAATATTTTTCTTTTAAAATATTATAGATTGATATAGATTTAACTTAATTAACTGTCTTACCCAGAGCCAAGACTTGACCCCTATTAATAAGCTGTGGATATTTTTGAATCACCAAATCAACGATTATCCAAAATTGGTTCAAGAACTTCTATGTCAATTCCAAGCCGAGTGGAGGAAATTACCACTAGCTGTCATACAATAACTTGTAAAAAAGCATACTCCAAATGTAAGACTAAAATTGTCTTTCATGGAGCTTTAACCAACAATTGAATGTGAATAAAAGTTGTATATCTATCATAGATGTTGAAACATTTATTGGTCGATACTCTATTTGTCATAGTCTGACTGGAAAATATGGTTCTTTAAAAATTCCCGACATCATTAGAGTACATTTTTGTGATATATTATTCATAAAATTTTTTAAATTTTATACCATAAAAACTGAATGAATAGTTATTATATACAACTAATTCATTCAATTTTGAATTACAGTAATACTCATCATACACAGTAATACTCATCATTCTTACTAATTTAATTCTTAAAGGAAATCAGATCGAATGTCACTCAGTGCTTATTAATTTTGTTTACTTAAATTTAACATCATACTAGCAACTCATAGTAAGACTATATTATTTGTTAAGGTGAAAATAGTTCATAATAATTACATAATAGCATTCATTTTTTGCAATATAAATGAACTACAACTATCAATAATCAAATTCTTCATTCTTTTCTAACAAATGGTTGCTATATTCATCAATGCATTATTATAAAAGCGTTTTAGTAAACTGAAGTCCATACTAAAAATAATCTGCATTTTTTCCTTAAAGAGAAATAAAGGTATTTGATCCATTGTTTCATTATTTAAAAATCTTGTTATGAAGAAAAAAATGTCAAAAGTCTTCAGAATGGAATCTGAAAATATTTTCAAACTCAAAACTTAAAATGTAGATGGAATACATTGAAAAACATTCAGATTACTGTTAAAAGGATTGTTAGTTCGCTATCGACTTCTTTTTAATAACATTTTAATAAATAAACATAAGACCATTTGGCATTGTGCTTTTGAGGCATATTTTAATCTAATCTGTTTGATTCATATTATTTAACGATTTTCAGGAAAGTTTATTTTCTTCAGAAGGTTCAGGAATTAGGCCATAATACCAACAAAAAAATTTCTTACAACAGCTTGACTAACGCATGATGAAATGAGGATTGAGTAGCAATTTTAAAATGAATAATTGGACTTAAGAGTGGCTACGAGATACATTATAATATTCTGCAGATATTTTTAAGAAAAAGTAAACTTTTCAAAATATTATCGAGATTTTTCGAACAATATAATAAAATAGATTAAAGGTCACACCAAAAATATCAGCTGCAATGTGACGTAAATAAACTAATACTACTATCACACCAACATAACTGTTTTTTAAAATCTCCAGTATATTAAAATATTTAATGCTTTATAATTACACAAAATAGTTTTGGAAAAAATTTACTTACATCAATAAAGACTCCTTCTAAAGTATATCTTTGGGCGGAAGGTTTGTCACTAGGTAGATATCTATAAAACTCGACATTATCTTTATACCATTTTACAGAATAAAGTTCATTTCCTTCAAGGTCATAGCCGCAATCTAACCAAACAGAATCTCCTTTAAGTACAAAACCAGGTACTCCTAGGTAAGCGAAGCGAACTGGTAAACAATCTGAAAAAAAAAATAATTTATTAATTTCAGAATAATATTTTTTAATATTTAGATTGAATAAGTAATGAAATCAAACAAATACGAACGCATTGTATGCCTTTTATATGCAATAGTTAAAATGATAAAAATTTGAACATTACAACAAGCAATGTTTTGCTTTGGTAAAATTATTAATATGCAAAATGGTTTCGTATTTTAGAAAGATTGCTTCAATATATATTTTTTTCTGGTAAAATATTTAGTCAAAATGTGATAATTGATGTTTCATTCTATTTTTTCTAAATAATTTAATCAGTGACTTAAGTAAAAGAAAATGCAAATGCATTGAGTTTTCTATTTATATATATATATATATATANTATGTATATATATATATATATATATTGATCGAAAAATCATTTGATCGAAAAATGAATCTTCAAAACATACTTAGAGAGCTGAGAGTTGTACACCATATGGAATAGATGAAAGAAAATCGTTAAACTTACTAAAGAAAACGCAATAATTTTTTTCGTCTAGTTCAAACTTTTCAAGATTCTTCAAAATGCTATTAAATTTCTAATGTGAGTTTAAGATATGTTGAAGTTTTCTTCAGAATTATTTAAAATTACGCTTTCATTTTAAGTTCATTGAAGATATTTAAAAGGCTGACTCTATTTAAGAAAATCTGTGTTTATTTTAAAATTACTGCCTCCTAAGCTTATTACTTGAGTTTCTAAACTTTAAATCTAAACTTTCACTTTGAATTAACTCGCGTATTTTAAGCAATTTCATTCAGTAAAAGGATTTGTTTAATTTTTTTTTCAAATTTAATAATCATTAAATTATTTTTTCTTTCTTTTTAATTAATTCAACATGCTTGATCTCATTGCTGGATCCTAAAAATTACCTCTGAGAATGTTTAAACCTAATATTTTTTGTGCAACATATGGCAAACTCATTCTGATAGATGTTATTTTCTTTTTGTTAGAAAAGATATTTGGAAACTATTAATGAGATTGCACAGCACAAAAAGCTCTTAAGAATAGTGCAAAAGCACAATTTTTAGTCATTTTCACAACATAAAATAGTCTTTTAATTCATCAGACTAGATCTACAAAGGGAAGAAAAAAAACCAATAAAACTACGGTAAAAAGTATTGGCACCCTTAGCACAGAATCTGCAAAATCCAATTTTGGCGTTAAGTTTTATACCGCAAATTTTACAGTAATATATATTAAATTACTGTCATTAAGTGAAAATAAATGTAAAAATTACGGTAAATCGGATTTCTATTCCGTAAAATTGTGATGATGGATTTGATGGAAAAAAGTACTGTCATTTATATTGCTAGTACATTTTACCCTAATTTGTATCCGGAATTTTTTACAATGCAGTCAGCTCTTTTGTCTTTTTTTGTTATAAATATGCTTATTTGAACATTTTTCTGAGATACTTTAATGCTCAATAAATTTATGGTGTTATATGTTCCTAATCGTAATCCTATTGCAAGGTCGAAAATATTTTGTGCAAAATGTTACCCTAACACAACTAAAGAAATATATTTCTATTCATATGATATTTTATACATTAACCATTGAACAATTTTTCTTCTCATAAATGGATAGCGAAATATTTAAACGATTTTTGAACGAGAAAAATATTGGAATTTTAATTTCAATCTGAAAATAAAACGACAAGCATAACCATGGGATTTAATAAATGAAGTGGATCCAGGACAAAAAAATAAAAGAAATTAAAAATTGAAAGAATTAATGCTATTAATTTTCTTCAAATTGGAAAAAAACTTGTGTTTTATAGCATTAAAATCGTGAAAAAATACTTTGTTTTTATTTTTAACTATAAGAAACTTTGACAGAACAAATTTATATCTCAATGATCATTTTATCAAATTTGTTTTAAACTTTATATACGTAGCTCCAAATCTGAAAAATGCTTAAAATGTCTAAAACATATTTTTAAATACATTACTTTTACTTATTCGAAATGAATCGAAATATAATAATTTAGATTTTTATATAGATAATTTTACAAAAGTGAGAAAGTTATTTACGAAATTTTAATTTTCGCACTCATCTTAATATTTTATTTTAACATCGCTAAACTTTAACTTAAAGCAAATAATGATGTTTTATTATATTTCAGTTTCTGTTTTTAATTTGTTTATTTATTTATTATAGATTTATTTTAATACTTTATTTATTTATTTTTTTTTACTTTGAAAATTACTTTTAATATATATAGCTTACTTTATTTATTACTTTTAACACTTATAGTGTAAATATTTGACACAAAATAAAAAAATTTATTCATGTTCCGAAATGTTTGTTGCTTGAATTTTCTAAATCTCCAATTCACTAACAGGTCAGCCTTTATTTAATTTCACTAAAATAAATTTATTCTGAAATTCAAAAAAAAAAAAAAAATCGCAATTTCTTAAATGATTATTATGAGCCGAAAAGTCTACTTTGTTTATCGTAAAAAAATTTTTTCAAAAAGCATATATAATTTTACGAAGTTTGATGAAAAAAATTATATAAAAAATTTGCGAAAAACTCATGATGTCATGTTTTACTGTAAAATCTATTTTTAGCGTAAAATTTAGAGAATTAAAAAATCTGATAGTCTAGTGTTTTAACAGTAATATTTTTCCAAAAATTACGATATGGAATTGTTTTCGGTAATAATGGATTTTACAGTATAATAGACTTTACGCATGTCTCACTCAGGGTGCCAGTACTGTTGCAGCGTAATTTTTTACAGTGCAGAGAGATAAAAAATAACTTTGCTATCTATTTATTATTTATTTGCTATTTATTTGCTATCTATTCATTATTTATTTAAATAATTAATTCTTAAATGAAAAATCAAATAATTTCTGAGATATATACTTTTCGAACACCCTATATTTATGTGTGTGATTATTTAGGAATAATTTATTATACATAACTTTTCAATTTGACATCAAAATTATGATTTAATAAAGTTTTAATCTTTTTTATTAAATTCCTGACATGTGCTTTTTCTAGCTGAAAGTAAATACACATTTAGAGACTATAATTATTTTTGCTTGATATAAATGTGTAAAAATCACTTTTCAACAAAACTCTTATTGATTTATTGACAAAGATATAGTTCTGAAATCAAAAAAAGAGTAAAGTAAAAAAACGAGTCAGTAAAAGCATGTAGATTCATCCATTTTCTTTCAAAAGCAAAAACAGAATCAAATTACACTTAAGTATAAAAAAGGGAATATATTTCTTCCAATTTGCAAAGATTTCACTTTCTTTCTTAAAAAAATATTTTTTATACACTCATATTTTTTGAAAAGATAATTTGATTTTAAGGTGAAAGGTGTTAGTGATCTTTTTAAATATGTTTTTTTTTTTTTATTATTTTCCAATTTGAAACTTCTTTTGAGAAGCTTGAATTGATTGAAATATTTTGTAGTTAAAAGCTGTATTAATGTTTACTCAAAAAACAATTAGATTCAAAATAAGTTAGAAGCATTAAGTTTCTTTTTAAATGTTCCGTAATATTTATTAGACAAAAAAATCTTACGCGGTGGAATGTTTTATTGTTCATTTAAAATATTTTTTTTTCAATCTAATTTATTATTTTCTTTTAGTTGAATTATAAAAACCCAAAGCAAAACAGTAGAGCCAAAAACTAATAATAAAACAATATTTAATATGCTTGATGCCATTAAAAATAGAAAGCAAAATTATGAAAATCTGATTACTTTTTCTTCATGAAATTTAAAGATATTAGAGACATTAAAATACAAAAAAAATTTAATAGGAGGGTATTAATTACTCTCCCAGAAAAAAGAAAACAAACCAGGACCAAACCGAAAGCACTTTTGAGCTTTATCTGTAATTTCAATTGCATATTTTTCAGGATAACATTTAAAGGAAATAGCAACGATTCGAAAACGTTATATATATATATATNTATATATATATATATATATATATATATATATATATATATATATATATATATATATATATATATATATATATATATATATATATATATATATATATATATATATATATATATATATATATATATATATATATATATATATATATATATATATATATATATATATATATATATATATATATATATATATATATATATATATATATATATATATATATATATATATATATATATATATATATATATATATATATATATATATATATATATATATATATATATATATATATATATATATATATATATATATATATATATATATATATATATATATATATATATATATATATATATATATATATATATATATATATATATATATATATATATATATATATATATATATATATATATATATATATATATATATATATATATATATATATATATATATATATATATATATATATATATATATATATATATATATATATATATATATATATATATATATATATATATATATATATATATATATATATATATATATATATATATATATATATATATATATATATATATATATATATATATATATATATATATATATATATATATATATATATATATATATATATATATATATATATATATATATATATATATATATATATATATATATATATATATATATATATATATATATATATATATATATATATATATATATATATATATATATATATATATATATATATATATATATATATATAAAAATATATATATATTATTGCGACTGGCTGTTTTCACCCCTGGTGACGAAACTTTGCATCCAGTATGTTTAACTGATTGATACAAGTATTATGAACTGTGTTTTGGATACTGAATGATATCTACTTTCCCCAACCAGTGCTAAGGATTTTTTTTTCATTTTCAAGCTCCTGAGCATTTTCTTCTAATGGATTTAATTGGAAAATAAAATATATTGCATTTAAATTTGAAAAATGCACTTAGGTGGATAAATGCCAAAATGTTATTCTCTGTGAGATGAAATAATAATTTATTTCTAGAAAAAAACTTATCTTTCTAGTTCTGTACTAATGTTTAAATTATGAACAGCAGGTGCTCTAGCGAAAATAACAATGTAATGTCTTGTGAGCTTAGCAATGTTTTTTTGACTTAGTTTCTGTTTTTTGACTCTCATTCAAGATGTACTAATTTTTATGTCCTTAGTAAATCTATACATTTTTGAAATATTCCGATGAAATAATAATTTGTATTGGCGTTTATGGTTCATTTGATTTATTTTAGTTAACTCTGGTAACTTGAAGGAGTAACAATTAAATAGTCCAAGGTTCAGCACTATGCTATACTGTGCTGAACTGAAAAACTTTTTCCGGTGTATGCCGGTACTTGTTCATTAAAAATGGAGAGACATTCAGAGTATGAAAATACAATGGGCTCACATAATTTCTAACTTACTAAATACTTTAACTTACTAAATTCGGCATAAAAAATAACAAAAATCGAAATTCGAGCATGGTACAACATTCTCCTTTACCATTACTTACATAAATTTTCATAATTTTCATTTTCTCACTTTCCAGAAATTATTATCTAATATTGCCTTTCAATAGGTTCAGAAATAGCTATTGTATGATATTTCAATAATTCCTCGAGCAATAGAGCAAGGTGTAGTTAGTATTTTTAAAATAATAGGGCTCTAATAGGGGAGCTATTACCTCATGCATTTAACTAGAAAATAGCACGAATTTTAGTTCTTAACGGAGACTACAAGAACACCTAATTTATCATTAACTATATAATTTTGTTGTACATATATTCAAAAAATAAGTGCAATTTACGATAATTATCTTTATTTTTGTACTCTTTTAATTTTGTATCTGACTTAGAGAAGACATGGGAATTCCAGATTAAAATATCAGGAATTTGCCTTCCACGAAGACAATTTAGCCAAAGGACAAATAAACCACACTTCTATATTTGTGGTTGAGAATAACCAATCGCAGTAAACCTAACAGTAATCGAATTCTAAATGTTCTCTGTCAACATTGATAACATTTTGCATTAATATATCCAGTGCGTAGGCTAAAAAAATATTCATGAATAAGTTATCATGAACATCTATCATCCGGAGTTAAACTTGGATAAATTTTATCCATGCAGTTCATTTCAATCACTTAGCAATTCTAGTACTCAACAGTGCCAATAAAATACAACTATAAATTCATCTTTAGCAATATTCAAGGATATCATATATTCTTATAAATTTAAAACTAAAACAACAGCTATTTTTAAAGCTATCGCGTTGCTCAAGATGATTATCAATAGCAAATAAGTCGGTAAGAAATTTTAATCACTTTGAATAAATACTTGAACTGGGGTATGTTTATTTGTTCGATTTTTTTCTCTTTCTGCCAAGCCCGATGATACACGAATTCATTATGGCTAGAAATGTTGCGAGATTCTGACGGTTTGTGATTTCACCTATCGATAAAGTTTTATCACGCAATGGAAAGATTTTCATTCTATGAGGCTCAACTGGTTGTAAACTTTGGGTGTCATAAGTGTGCGTGAACCGCAACACCATAAAAAAAATCCAAATAAAATCGATTTCCCCCCTCCCCAGACGAAGCATATGACTGCCTCATAGATAGACTTTACAGCAGGAAAAAACTTCACTCAACATTTCATTGGAACAGGAGATCATTTTCGCAATAAAATCTGGTTTTATTTTTCATGTTATTTTATTCTTCAAAGTTAATATAACATGATTTTTTCTATGGAGAAAGGAAAAAAGAACAGACGCTTATTCTTTTCATACTTGTTTTTTTTTCTATATTAAAAGAAATAAAATATTACTAAAATTAATTAAAAAAATACTAATTATCTGGTTTAAGCAATAGTTTTTAAATACTCTCTACTTTCTACAGTCTAAATTTCTAGTGAAAAATTCGTATAATCTGCTTTAATTTAAATAACTTCTGGAGTAGATTTGCAGAATTAATTAATGTTGTTTGAGTATATTTGCATTCCTTATCCTTAAGTAAAAATTAAAATACTTGGTAGGACAAACTACACAGACAACATAAAATATTTTTCCGACTATGTGCTATTTGTTGAAAACTACATATTAAGTCACTTCTAGGAAATTTATCATTGCTAGGGGTAAAATGAACAGCATTCTTAAGAACAATTGAAAAAATATTATTTACTTTTAACTGCTATTTTTATGAACTATATTTATAATAAGCCTCTGTTAAATTGATACTAATCGGAATATAAATAGTACCATAAAAGTGAGAATAAATAAATATTTAGGATAGAAGGCATATTTTGAAAAGGTTTGAGAGTGGAAATGAAGTTCAAAAACAACATCGGCCAGAATAAAGGTGCATCTGTTCACTTTTTCAAAAAAAAAAGTAAACTGCTCGAAAATACTCCAAGCTATAATCGTCACAAATGTCTAACATTTTTGATAGATGATTCCTGAAAATCGTATCCCTCTTAAAATTTCACAATCACAAAATTTTTTGTTTAAAAGTTTTAAGGTCAATTATTAGTTAAATGTTTCGTTTAATGTTTAATGCTTAACGTTCTACATCAGAACAGATTGAGTCATGAGTAGAAATGCCAAGTAAAAATCCGAGCAACTTTTCCACTATCCGAGTCAGTGTCGTCAACAATCAAAGTTACGGTAATTTTTCAATGGCGCTTCTAGGTAACAATTGCCCAATTAAGCAATTATATGAAATTTAAGTTACAAAATTCCCAAAATTATTTTTTTTTTAAATAAATTTTGCTTTTAATAGTTAATTAACCAATTCGTTAAGAAAAATGCGCATCAATTTTTTATTTATTTTCAAATCAATGAAAAATTTTAGTTTTATTTATTTTTACTAACAAGATAAAAGTACACAAGTTAAAAATTCTGTATTGATTTTTTTTTTCGAAAATAAAAAACACCAATACGTTTTTAATTTTTTTAAAATTTACTTTCAATCTAAAGGGTCCCGATTTAATTCTATTTTAAAGAGTTTGCAACCTTTTGATTTTCCTCGGTTGCAACTCCATCTGCGAAACAATATGCTCAAAAAGTGCTACTCAAAAAGTACTAACTCAAAAGTACTATACAACTCAAAAAGTGCTACTTTTTACTGGAGAATCCAAATCTGCAATTAAAATGGTTGTTCATATTTAAGATTTCCAAGTTCTCCACCCTGCTCCCACGGTGCTATCAAATTTGTTATCATTAAAGATAGAATTTGGTATCATTGAATATATTTAAAAAAATATTGAATGTGCCTGGATTCACTTTTTGATCCGAGGTATATTTCTCTCTCGTATATATATATATATATATATATATAAAATTAAAGATTTGAAGCAGGTGTTAATTGAGGATTACATNCAGTTATATATATATATATAGTTTCTTTTTAATAAACCTGTTTTTTCTTCAAAATTTAAAAAGGAAAGAAATTACTGTTGATTTGCGATTAAATTCCTTTTGAAAGCAATCATGAAGGCAAAAAGCTCAAAATGTACAAAATGTGAGTAGAAGAGCAACTCTAACAAATTTAACCAATGGATGACATTAAAACCATTAGGCATGCGACTAATGCCCCATTTATTTCACAACAGGAAATGACGAGCAAACACAAAAGACCTAGTTTCGTTAATAAAAAGAAACATCCTAATTTATACAAACTTAATGCACACTTAAGTTATGAATAAAGACTATTTCAACGAACTTGGAAAGCTATCTTCTGTTTGAACTAAAAAGCAAGTTAAGTGGTTTTATTTAAGATAATTACGCCATTCAATGCTATTTAACTTGAATTTGTGTATGTTGAGTATATTTAAAATAGCTAATTTTAAATAGGCTCTAGCAATTATTTCCGAAGTCATCGTTAATTTGTTGGATCTTATAAAACGAATTTACATACATTAATATCTAATGAGCACACAAGGAACAAATAAGCTCCATTCTGCAATATTTCGCTTTATCCAAGATTTAGAAAATATTAAAGGTGACATTATTAAAAGTCCACTAAAGTCTTTTTTGTATTGGATTTTTTTCAGCCTTTCAATGATAGGATCTAATAATCTAAGTATGCTTAAAACTTCTTTCAAATTGAGCTCATTACGAAAAGCAGAAAATGAATTAATATTTCTTGGAAAACGACTTGTGCCAGATGTTTATTTTATCGTATGTTATAATGTTGATTCATCGTATTAAATTTATTATCTATTTGTTTATTGTTTCATTAAATACTCTAAATTATGTGCATTGTTGAGTTTTTTTGAGATTTTTTAAGAGTTTTAAGAACTCTAATATCCTAGATGACAGAAGCTAACAAAATATAAAAAGACTAAATTTCAGAAGTGGCCCAAAAAAAATTTTTTCAGTATCAGTAATAATCAAATTAAAATATGAAATAGCGGATAATGTTATAATCAATAAAATTCATAATAAGTTTGTGAATGAGATTTAACGGAATTTTATTTGTCGCTTTTTATATAATACCGAAAAAATTAAAATAAAAAAAAATAAAAATTTCAATTAAATTGAGATTCATATTTAAGTCTATTCATCAATCATATATCACATATAAATCTTTTATAACACATTATAAAGCCATATTATATTGTTAATTTTGCCGAAGTTGTTACTAAAGTGCTTTGGTAAAAGATTACTGAGTTTTTTGCTATTTCCATTGAGCTAGATACCTGGTAAATTTTACCATATTCTGGTAATTTTGACCATACTTTTTTTACTTAGTGTTAAAAATGGTGATTAATCTAACTTGATTTAAAATGTTGAAATAAAATTATTGTGAAAAATCAATTAATATTTTTAAACAGAACTCTGTCAACTGTATATTTCCATTCATTTCCTTCTGTTCTTAGAAAATTGATTTCTTAACTACTCTGTAATTTTTGGGGAATCCTGTTTTTATCTTTTTCTTAAAATATTTCTTTTTTCAAAATATAGTAATTTTTTTAACATATTTTGTCAGGTACTTAGGTAACGTAAGCAATCAATTTTGAACAAACTTTTAAATGACAACATGGAGTAAAGCATTAATTATAATTAATAAGACCTTTAAAATATAACATTGAACAATAGAAATATTGATCAATGCTAACTTATTTTGTTATGCAAATTTACATGAAGTAAAACAAAGTGTTAAGTTGAATTATATTGGCATGCAAGTTGAGTGAATTAAACTTCATATTTCTTATTCATAATTAATGAATCTTATATTTAGTGAAAATATGGTTCATCCTCAAATTAGACATGACTAATCTTATAACATTTCTAAAGTCAAAAAATTTGCTTGACAATATGATTTCAAGTACCCTCATTAGGGTTCAACCTGGAACCAATTTTTTTCGCAGATTGTTATAAAATGAAAAACTATAAGAGTGGAAAATTGCATCGTTTATCATCAGGTAGAACGAGAAATTACTCAGTGAAAAATGAGTATCAGGATGAGAAACAAAATGGGGAAAATGTCGACCAGTAAGGAAGAGAGGGAATGAAAAAAGGAAAGAAACAAGAAATAGACCAATATTAAACAGTTATCTAATTCACAGGGAAATTAAATACAAAAAATGAAAACCATATAGAAAGCGAGGAATATTGCTTGAGTAATTTTTTACCAACATAGATATTAAAATAGAGACGAATTTTTTAAGATAAAAATTCATAAGAAATGAACTGGATTAAGAATTAATTACGTATTTATTTAGATTAAGAAATTGCTCCCAGATTAAAAAAGATTACGATTAATTTTGATTAAGAAATTATTATACTGGATTAAGAAATTATTAGATATTCATTTTTTTAGGAAAAAACTCAGAGATTTATGTTAAGTAATAGTGTCTGTAAGAAATCAAAATATAAGTAAATTTACGTATATTTTGTAATATATGTAAATTTATAATATGTAAGTTATAATATATAAATTTATTAATTTACATTATGTATAAGTAAATTTACATTATCTAATATATATTACTTCTAAGGACTTGACAAATAACTTATAAGTACTCTTATTACTTATAATGTATATAACTTGAATTATAACTTTTACTACTTGAAAGACTCTTGCCAAAGACTTTTTTCCGATTTAGTTGTTTTCTATGATATTCACATTAATGAAAAGGTACAAATTTATTATACCTTCGAAAATTCGGTTATTTATCTATCTTATGGAAATCTCGAGTTCAAGATTATGTAAATTTAATAATTTTTGTTCGATTTTAATACTTCAATGCAAATTTAGTTAGATATTTTATTTATTTCACTATTTTAATCCAAATTTTCTAGACATTCCTTTGGTATCAACTCCTAAACATTTATTAAAACAATCTGATATTGAACAAAAGAATAATTATGTAACGAGACGAAAAGAATTTTTCCTGACCCTTGTTATCTCTCATGTTAACATGAAATTAAATATCCAACAACATTTTTGGGTTATCTTATGTTAAGTAACCCAAAAATAGTGTTTGTAAGAAATTAAAATAAAGTAAATGGACACACATCAGTTCATTAGCTAATCAATACTACTCATACACTTTAGAAGACTATTTCTGATTTAGTTGTTTTATATGAAATTCATATTAATAAAATGGTAAAAATTTAAATGCCTTCAATATTTGCACCTTCGACTATTTAGCTATCCTGCGAAAATTTCGAGTTCCAGTTCATGTAAATTTAGTAATTTTAGTTAGATTTCTTATCTTAGATTATTAGTTATTTCTTATCTCAATCTTAGAGTCTTGAAGCTTGAACAATAGATCAAAATTTTTAATTTTCTTTGTAATTTTTAATTTAAATTTTGACTTATGCACTATTTAATAATTATTTCAGAATGCAGCAATAAATTAATGTTTGATTAATATAAGACAATCTGTAAAATTCAAAAACCAAAACGTACCAACATATTTTTGAAAATAACTCACCATTTTAGAAAAGCATTTTACGCAACGTTATAAAACTGTATTTATCAATAAAGATAAATATATTTTTCTTAAGACTTCCAAATTTTACGTAAGAGTTAAGTTTTACGTTGTGCAAACAAACATTGCCAACAATGGAAAAAAATTATGGAAAAATCAGAATTAGTAAAATTCTTTGAATTTAAACTTCGATTTAGCCAGTATTTTTTTTTATTTATTTAGATAATGAATCTTTCTTTAATAATTCTAAACCTAAATCATCAATTCAAATACTTAGGGAAACTTGTAAAATTCAGAAACCTAACCATACCAACGTATTTTTTAAGTGAAGGCATTTTTTTAGAAAAGCATTTCACTCCACTTAATAAAACTGCATTTATCAATGATGATAAATATATTTTCATAGTGTTTGAAATTTCACTCAAGATTTAAGTTTGCCCTATTTGTGCAAACAAATGTTACCAGTGAAATCAGGGTAAAAGTCAGAATTATTACAAAAAATTATTCTATATAAGAATTATTCTGTGTATCAAGGTGAAAGTCAGAATTATTACAAAAGGGAGCGTTACATGAAATAATAATGCGTTTTCGTTGTTGAACAATATCTTGAGTTCTGATGAGTCCTTTTGTGGTAGTCTATTTCCCACTTTGATGATCGGAATTGGTATCCCTAATCATACGATGGTTAAACATAAGCATGGAACTAATTTGCCGTATATGTTATTCCATACATAAGCTTTTACCAATTCTCCATTGATATAAAAATCGCTATGTCATAATAAACTAAATAAAAAAAAAAGAAAAGTTATATTTTTTATCAAAATTATTTCTTGCGTGAGCTTTTGGACAACCTGAAAAATACAATTTTGCTATAGAATTTCCATAGTTTTGCTATAGATTTGTTTTCTTCAGATGCCTAACAGCACAAAAACTATTTAAAATTTGTCTTTGTCATGTACACCTCATATTATATAAGTGTACTACTTAATTAAAATCATATACTGCAAATCAAAAAATCTGTTAAATTTACAGAAAAAAACTGTCAGCTTGTGTGAAAATATAAAACTAATTATTTCACTGAAAAATACCGTTATTTATAAACAGCGCCTGTTTTTAAGCTGATACTGTTATTTTTACAAACAAATTCTGTTATTTTGAAAAACAAGCGATTGTGAGGCGAGCGCTCTGTCCCTTGAATCACGGTAACTCTATTGCTAGGGCAAGAAAAAAAATCCTAAATTATCTTTATGATAAAAATATAATTTATTGAAATCATGTTTAAGCGCAAAATCGTTTAAAACTATAGAGGTCCACCCTTATAAAAATGTCTGGTAATTTATCTTATCGAAAAATTATATCCAAAGACAGATAATTAACAGGGAAAGTATCATATCAACCATGAAGTCTAATCGCAGTTTTATTTATACAATGTTCAGAACCATAAAATAATTTCAAATAAGTAAGAGCAAGTATAGAAAATAATCGTAAAATGGTTTTTGAAAAAAAAAAAGAAGAAAGATTGAGTTATCGGACCTTAAGTAAAACTGCATTGCAAAAACTGGAATTTGAATTGAAAGTTTTAATCCGTACATGATTAGGATGAAACACAGAAGAGCTGTTTCGTGAAAAACAGAATTAAACTGTCAAATATATGAAGAAAATAAGTAAAAAAAAAAAAAAAGAGAGAGAGGAAAAAAAGAGGGAAAAAAAAAGAAAAACCGAAATTTTTTTAGCACGCGGGTAACGATTAAAAAAAGAAACAAAAATCTGTATTTATCTTTAAATAATTTTTTTTTCTGTAAAAAATATTCTTTTTTTCTTCTGTAGAATTTATAGTTAGCATTAAAAAAGTATTGCCCACACAATATGTTCACTATTTTTTTTCTGTAGAAATCTATTTAACAACAAAGGTAACTCAACAAAAAATATGTTAGTTTACAAGTATTTTCATATACATTTACATAACTATATGATAAAAATTTAGAATTAAATTCTAAGTTTAATTAAGAAATGTTCGTCAGTAAGTTTTCTTCAATTATTTAAATTCAGCCACATGCATAACATAGAAAATACTTTTCTTGAATTAAGAAGAACCTATTTCATTCGCGCACTGGAGTGAAATATTTTCTCCTTAACATTTTTTTCCCCCATGAAACTTCAAAATGACAAAAAATTTATTCCGAAATAATTGATCAATAAAGAGGATAAATGAGGTAACATAGGGAAACCGAATTTTAATATCTTTAGCAATGTTCTTTTTTATCTTTATCGAAATAATTCAGTTCGCGACGAATTAAATATGAATGAAATATTACTTATAATTAAATATGAATGTATACTTTAAGAATTCTTTAGTTCTATTTCAGACAAATTTATGACAATTGTTCGCTTCAATAGCCTTTTAAGAATATTTTAATCATTTCAATGATATTTGTTACGATATTTGTAGTTAAGTAATAAACATTATTTTAAAAATTATAATTGAAAGAAATATTGGAAATTAAAAATTGATTACTTTCATAACTATAGCAGTGGATGTTTAAAAATATTATTATTAATGTTCATATTCTTCACATTATATATTTATCTGCACCTATGCGAAAAATTGAGCAATTTGTTATATTAGTATATTTTAATACTTTATAATAACATACTATGATTTCGTGATGTTGTTTGGGTCACTGAGGCATGACATTTAAAATACATGTTCTTCAGATCATACATTAACGATATTTTAAAAAGATTGCTGGCAACGAAATGCACAAATAGGCCCCAGTTAATTTATTGTAAGACGTTGTTCTCAGTAGATCAACAAGATATGCATCACTGGCAGCAGTCAGTGAGCACATCGAACAGCCCGCGAAAGGAGAACGAGTGCTCGGTATCGGTCCTTGTTAAATTTCTCTACTGTAAAGTGTTCATCTTTAAGCGCATATTAGACGGCATAAAATATTCAAAAGATTAATATGATAAATTATCAACAATATTAATTTTTGTTACAATCAGTGAGTAGTAGTACTTTATTTACGTCACACTAGAGTTGCACAATGTGCTATTTGCGACGTTCGGAGAAACATCCATGTAGATGATCCGAAGACATGCCATCACAATTTTGATCCCTGCAGATAGCTATCCTGCATTGGTAGTGCCACGTCATGCACGTAAAGTTCAGAAATTTAGTATAGAACAATTTAATGAGGACTAATACCGCACACCATCGGTCCTTTCGCTGGCTGATCAGATTGGTAAATTACCCGCTCTCAGAAAAATTTAGAGACCATATACAAACGCAAAACTAATAGTAATAAATTATGTGAAAAAATTATTGAAAATTCGAAGAATATAAAAAAAAGTAAGTTAGTAATTATACTTTCTAAAATATTTGCGGACTTAAAATAAATAAATTGATAAACAATTTTCTCCCTGACTTTTAGAAAAACTATTTTCGAGTCTGACTTTAATGTCAACATCAACTAATGTTTTTCTTGCAAACGAAATCAAAATATTTTTATAATATTTATCTGAAATATTCAATATATTTCGAAAAAATATATGATAACGGAGTACGAAATATTTAAAAATTAAAATCCTTAGCAATGCAGAAAAATCAAAAGATCAAACTTTTCAATAAATGGAGGTCCGTATGATGGAATTGAGAAAGCAATCCCAAAATAAAAATAAATAAATAAATAAAATTGAACAGAAGAAGTAGCTTATCTGTGTAAAAAAACAAGTTTTTCATTCAACTTATTCAATCCTTGCGTTATCAAAATGTTTCGAAGTTTATTTTATGATTTCTTAGATATGTCTCTTTTTTAGCAATACGCTGAATTCTAAAAACAAATAAAAACAATATTGAAAAATCTATTGCACCATCTTTAAGTAAAAGATTTGAAAAATATTTCTTTTTTTAAAGCATTCGAATTTCTACTGAGTTAAATTACTTTCTTGACGTGTAGTAAATATTTCTATACCATTAAAACTTTGAAGGTAACTGAGCTTTAGTTTTATTATTTAAGTGGGTTTTAAAAGCTTCTTATTCCATCATGAATAAATAGAGAAGTAAATTCACTTCCTTTAATATTTGCTTTATTTCTTTAAGAAGAAAATATTTCGAACCGTTTCCGATATCGTTTTACTTATTAAGTATTAAATATTTAAAACTATTGGAAAGTTTAAGTTAATGCATATATTGTTTTTTTTTTTAAATATTAGATTTCTTTAAAAAGCTAGAATTTTAAATAAATTTGGTATATACCTATTACTCGATTGCATGTTGAATTGGGATAATTTAAATTATGGTGAATGAAATCTCTATATAGGGGTGAACTAATAAAAAAGA
Source organism: Parasteatoda tepidariorum (assembly GCF_043381705.1). Classification (NCBI taxonomy): domain Eukaryota; kingdom Metazoa; phylum Arthropoda; class Arachnida; order Araneae; family Theridiidae; genus Parasteatoda; species Parasteatoda tepidariorum. The sequence goes on along the minus strand of NC_092214.1, from coordinate 33,403,538 downwards.
TTAAAGAATACATTGTATTTAATTAACACCGCTTTCAAAATGTATTTCTTTTAAAAAAAAAAAGAAATACACATTAGTTGTTTCAAACTAATATTTAAGTTTAAAAAAAATAAGATCATTATCAAAACCCGATGAATTACTATTGAGGAAAAATTGATTGACTGTTACAAGTCATTTTTTATTGATGAAGAAATCCGATAATTTCATTCCTTTTTGGCTCAATTTTCCTTGAAAAATTGAGTTTCCTTGGAAAATTATATATTTTTTTTTGTATTTAATCTGTAAAGAATGTTTCTATATTCAAATAAAGTGTATTTTTCGAACAAATTAAGGATATTTTTTGAATTTTTTAAAAACTAGTTTTAATCTAACAAGACATGAACAGAGTTAACAATTTCTTAAGTGGATAAGTGTTCCATATTAGCTTCAAATATCATTGGACGTATAATTATCAATATAAAAATGACAGAAGCATTTAAATTTATTTAGAAAGCTAATTCCGATGAGCGTAACTAATTATTCCTGTTAAAACAACTTTAGAATTTTTATAAACAAATTAAACTAGTCACGATACATATCATTTAACCGTAAAGCAAAAAAAGTTTTTTCTTACAATTTCATGAAGACATTTTTCGCTACTTGATTCAATTGCTTACAACACAACTAGTAATATGTTCAAGGTAAATCTATCGAACTTGAAAAGGTTTCCTATTTATAGTTCCTTTAACTTTCAAGTAAAGTATATGCAGCAAAGAAAATAATTTCAGAATATTATCTTGCGAAGCGTCTTTTGAAAACATTTTATAAATTTTTCTAAGTTAAAGGTAGATAAATAGTTGTACGCGCATTGAAGAGATTTTTTGAATTAGCAACATTTTGTCAAACTCTTTATTTATTGATAGCACATTTCCGATTCTATGTGAATTCAAATATAAACATGGAAGCAAATGCTCTACCTTACAATAATAGAAGAGACACTTTCAATGTTTGACATTTTTTTTTAAATCTATAAAAAAATACGTACATGGCTATTGATTAACTTTGGAGATGCTAACTAAATCCATGCAATTTTTCATACTTAGTGAAAAGATTCAAAGCTTTCAGAGGTTTTAATTTTAAAAGTGAACAAGTATTCTTGAACACCCTATGCCAGCAAATCTAACAATAAGCTTGTAACTTGTATCTATTGCTTTTTATCTGTTATTTTGAAAAGCTGCGAAAAATTTCGTGAACCTGGAGTAAATAAGAGTATGGATATATCCGCAATATAAAGAAAAATGAAATCAAAGTGTCATATATATATATGGTGCAACTGTGTGAAAGTATCACGTTCAAGCATCATTTATTTTTACGCTTAAGATGACGTATCATAATTGAGAGAAAATCTACAAATATTTCTTAAGGTATAATCAAAAATGTTTTGCCACATAACAGCGATGCCCATTAATAGATCTTATTCAGACTGCATTAGATCTAATAAAAATATTTATTGAACTCGAAATGAGAAAAAAATAGTAAAAATATCTAGGAAGCATAAAAAATGTTGTCACCAGATTTAAAAAGCATTATAAGTTATCAGTGTGCAAAAAAAATGAACCACTCTAAATAACTTTTGATCTAATCATCGGATCTTTAAGTTCTAGGACAGAATCTTAATTATTCGAGGGGGGGACCTTAAACATGGCAATTAATTACAGATGATATTTTACCGTACGAAATCAGACACAAAAACGTACTTTTTCTGAGTAAACACACTTTTTTTCCTTCTACTTATTAAGATTTCTAATCCCTAAAATATAGGGGGGAGAGGCAATCTGGGAAATATGGTCCCCATAGTTAGATCAGGAGAGCGATCCAAAGTTTGGATCCTTTAGTGATAATTTTACTTTTTGGCGTACTTTTTACAGCATTTTAAAGTATGTCAATTTTACATGATAAAATACAAAATTTGAGCGAAATCGTATCGTATTTTAAAAGTCGTATTTTTAAAGTTCGATAAAAAATTTTTTTCACTATTGAATACCAAATAATAAGTATTTATTAAAATAATTTTTTGTATAGACTAATCTTCGGACTAACGAATTTTATGATTGTGCGAAAAAAATTTTCAATTCGCCTTAAAATTTCTCGAAATATGATGAAATACGAGAAAGTAAAATTCACATTAAGTAATAAATATTTTAGAGAGAATTAATCTCTCATTTTTGTTTTCATTGGAACGGAAATGTAATATTTGCTATTATTATTTAATTCGATGTTGTTTTTTAAATCAAAGAAATATATTATATATTTTAATTTTTTTAAGAATGCAGAAATATATTACAGATTTTAATTTATTTAATTTATTTCATACAACATATTTTAATTTATTTAAAGAGATACCTTTAAAATGCGAAATTTCATTTTACAATTTGTTGATTTTGATCATTAGGATTTATAATATTTTATTGTATTTTTATCTAGAAACTTGCGTGGCATATTATTTCAATTTGATTTAAATACATTCGAAATATTTTTGATAAGAATGAATTTATTTATTTCATAGAAAGTTTTACTTTGAACTTAAAAACTCAAGTTTATAAATACCTTCACAAGAAGAAAATATATTATCAATAAATTGTGCACGAATCGTATAAATAATGAAGATGTTCTACAAAGGAACATAGTTTTCATATTATATTAAGAAATTCTCAGACGAAAAAAAATATATAAAGAGAATTAGTTTTATCTTTAAATTTAAATCATTATAGAAAACGTTTTTTATGTAAAACTAAAAACTATTCTTAAATTTCACATATTTCAAATAAATATTTAAATCTTGCAAGTAAATTTATCGATAAAAAAACAATTTCATATTTGCTTTTATTTATTCAATTATAATCGCTTTTAAACTGATTTTTTTTTTAAGATTTTAATATAAATTGGAATTAGTATTTTGTAGATTGTTACTTATTTTTTTCTTTATTCAGGTTTATTTGTGAATAGAAATAACGATACTTATTCATATATCATACTTATATATCTTATTTATTAAGTCTTATTTTTAATTATACTATTTAGAAATTATAATAGGAATAAAATGCAATAGATTATTTAGTATTTTTGCTTTATTCTCCTTGTTTTCGGATTGTGTGTTTGACTAAAGATTTATTGTACTTGCTTATTACGACTTATTGTTATAGCAACTTAATATACTTGCTGAACCTAAAAGATTAAAACTATATAAAATGTACAATAAAATCAAGCGCTAAACTATTTTGTATTTTATAAGACAAACGCTTAACATATTACATTCTGTCCCACTATAAAGAATTTCTCGCTACTCAGCTAGAAACTGAAAACATGTAACGCCAATCCTAAACTCCAGCAAACATGTAATGTTATGAGGAAAATCCTTGTTTCTTCAAAAAAAGTTAAGCACGTTATTCTATAAGAAATAATTTACCAGGTAGCCTTGTACTAATAAGCCATTTGTTTTCCTGATAGGTATTACATATCAAAAATGTGGTCAAAGAGTGCGCAAATCAACAGTTACGAATTTATATTTAATCGAGCAAAAACATATTTGACTGTTAGATAAGAGAAAGAATGTTTGAAAAGCTATAGTTAAGGTTTGAAATAATTTAATGAGTTTCGTGTATATAAATACATGCCACTATGAAGTGAAAAAATTTATGTTTTATGGAATAAAAATTTCCTTTAACAAAAAACTAACGTCGATGTGGATAAATGCCCATAAAATGAAAATAAAAACTTTTATTGATGAACATTTAGCCCATCCGCTTCACGAATTAAAATTAAACAAAATAAATTAAATTTCATATATTTTTTTAAGATGTACTTTTGAGATCGAAATGTTTTATTACAATAGAGCTCTTACAGTAACGATGCAGGGGAGGAAAAAAATTAAATTTACAGCTAGCGACACCCACTTATTTTCACCGGAAAGTAGTTTTTACAGTAAACACGTAAAATTAAGTTAAATTATAATATTTTTAGCTGGAAAAATTAGCCACGCAGGACGAAAATCAAAGGAAAAAAAATAGTATTTATATAGTTTCGACTCGCCAGTGATTCAATATTGCTGAAAACGCCATCTCATTAATGGAAATGAAAAAGAAAGTACTTGAATTAGAATGCACCTTCTAGCTTTCCTCAGATAAAGTTCGATCTACAGTTTTTCAAGCAAAAAATATTACTCCACAACCTGTACTCTTCACTGTGATGTTAATGTCTTAATATAACAAAAATGGGTGTTGTCATTCAAAAATTGCAAAATTTGTTTAATGTAACAGAAACAGCTATGTTGCATCAAAAGGAAATAAATCATAATGATCTCAAGAGCTGGATATCAATTCGCACTATCGAGAATTTTATTTCGATTGGATTTGATTTTGTTTCGATTCGGACATATGCATATTTTTTTAGCTCACTTCAAGCCAAAACAATCTCTATGGTGAGGTCCTTGTTCTAATGTCCACTATAAATCACAAACGTGATGGAGCTTTTAGATTTATGTTTTAATATATTGCTTGAGTCTGTTTAAAGAGCTGTTTATAAGATTCTTCAATTTATTTTAAGTGGTCTTTATGTTTTTTGCTGTCATGTTGCCATATCACTCATTCTGATTTTTTGAAAAACTAAATGGCATAATTGGTGACCCAGCTGGGTTGCTAGGCCCCAGTGTCGGAGGTGGGTTCTTGTTTCGGAAACTATTTGCGTTTAATGTTTAAGTTTATTCGATTACCCCCTGGGTGTAGGCTGGACTTATTAATCTCCTTAACTCACTTCAAATCATTTATTTTATGTAAATGAAATGTTTTAACAAAACTTATAAAAATTAATAATTATTTTATTGAATCAAAGCGAGCAAAAACAATTTGTTATTTCTTAGTTTATCAATGGCGGCTTATGCATACTAATCTCTTCAACTGTTTCAGTATTAATCGCTAATCACTTGGTTCGTATTGCCCTTGCCTGACGATAATAGCTGATCAAAGTAGTTTGCTGGTAAACCTTAATAGTAGCATAATAATTTGTAGTAACAGTAAGACATAGAAGTAAAATAAGGCAACAGCTGGCGAATTAATTCTCGTAAATAAGTGTTATGTGTCGTGACCGAGATTCTACATAACTATCTAAAATTCAAATACCTAACAATGTTAAATTTCTATTGAAACACAGTATATGCATATTAGATGAAACGTCAGAGGGGCACTCATGCATATGAATTAGTTCATTAATATTATCTCATGGAAATAATTGTAAAGCTAATGAGGAGAAAGCCGTAAAATGGAAGACTTAAAATTCGAAACTCTGTATTTTACAAAGTTAATTAATTACATTTTGGCTTTAAATTTGAACTAGTTTCTCTTCCTCCAACTAAGGTGAAATGGGAATTATTACGCGTTACCTACAACTGATTCCTTATTTGTCATAATCAGGTGTAAGACAAAAGCCCATCTGTTTACCTCTGTTAAACCCTGATTTAGATGTCATTAACAGAATCTTTATGCAAATATCGAGTATAACTGGAGAATTTTGCTTAACACTTCTTCCATTTGTTTTCAGGGATAATTTCACAAGTTTTGATAAACGAAATTAAAATGCCCTTGAACGGAATTACATATGAAATAAAATAATTTTTATAATTATATTTTAAAAGTTTACTAATTACGCAATTTTTCTGAATAATAAACAGAAAACAGTAACGGATGTAATATAAACAAATTTAGAAGTTAAATATCTACTGTAGTTGTATAATTTTGCAAATATACATATATTACTGGATAACACTTTAAAACATATTTAATAATTGCATTTAAAATATAAATCTTGTCTTATTTTGTTTCTTCCCTAATTAATTTGACATTTATGTAAGGGCCACACTAGTTTGATTCGATAAGATATTGATTCGATATATAAGATTTCTTTTCGGCACCAAGCAAATTGATACTTTTAAGAAGCTTACGAATGTTCATGACATGACAATGTGTCAGGGTTTTTTAATGTTGTTCTCATAAAATCATATTCGGCTTCAGTTTTCACAAGCAACTTGACAGCTTTTCAATCACGATACTGTAAATTAATATTTATGATATTATCATTCTAGTACAGTACAAATATTTCCATTTCTTTAAAGACGTAATTGCAAAAAAAAATATTGTATGGAAAAGTATTGATTAATTTTTAATTAATTTGCTTTGGTATATACCTAATTTATTAGATATTTTCCGTAGATTTGTTTTCCTTCCTTCAGCTATTACAAATTGTCCCAAAAAACTTTATANCTTAATTGTTTTATATATATATATATATATCATCTTCTTTTATTATAATAAAGCTTCTGTTCTTTTTCAAACAAAATTAAATTTTTACTGATTAATAACCTATTTTCATCAGTTATATTTAACTAGGTATTTTAACTGCAAATTGGATTATATTCCAATCTTCTGAAAATGATCTGCAGTACGGATTGTCTAAATTCATAAGACCTAAACTAAAATTATTTTCTGAAAACCAACAGCGTCTGAATATTTATTTGGTTTATTATCTTATAGAACGTGTAAGTGGGATACAAAACATCTAAGTTAGATGCAAATCGTTTCTGAGAGAACCAGGGAAACGGTAGAATTGCAAAGTGAAAAAAAATTAGCAATAAAAGTGTACCAGCAAATACTGACACCAACAAGGTTTGAATATTTGTTTTAGTTTATTACCTTACAAAACGTGCAAGATAATTCAAGTTAGATGCAAATCGCTTATAAGGGAGCCAGTAAAAATGTAAAGTGACAAAAACGGTTAAAAAAAATGAGCAATAAAAGTGTACCGAAAAATAATTCAGCAAAGAAAATTCAGAACAGGTAACTGGTAAAAAATGTCACAATTACTAAATCAATAAAATGCAGCAGAACAAGGAAGAACTGAAGCACACAAACATCTATGTTTTACGTGTTTAGAACTTAAGTTAGCAATTCAATTTCTCATTTCCGAGTCCCCCCCCCAAAAAAATAAGAGTTCTCTAAATCACTTAAAGCGACTAGTGTCTATTTCATTTGTCAGTATCTGAAACAATTAAACAACTTTAACGAAACAATTCATTATTATTTACCATTTTAGACAAAACGAACAATGCTTTACTTTCTCAAGAAAATTTAAAACAAAAAAGACTGATTTAAAGTCCACTTTAACCCGTTGACGCAGAAGGGACACACTTTTCCCTTTTTTTATGTATTTTTGACGCTCTAATTACAAACAAATATATATTTTTATATTTTTTTAATTATTAAAACAATCTAACAGTCACTATAAAAATCTGTTAAATTATAGAAATTATATTTGTGCTGAAAAATAAAATTCAATAAAAAAATGTTTGATTTTTTTCCCATTCATATTCAAAAATTAATATTAATTTAAAGCAATTTCAGTGATAAATAACTGCCTCTATTAGATTCAAATAACTGGAAATAAATGCAAATTTCACTAATTATTGCTTGGAAGTGAGCCCTGTTTTTAAGATTTACCTTTAACGCAAAGAAAAACACCTGTGTTTCATGCTGCATTTAATAACCGTAAATCTTTAAAATGATAAATATAATATTGTTGACCTAAATTAATACAAAATAATAAAGTATGTTGTTGTTGTCGTCTGCCATTAAATCAGAGGAGGTGAGATTGGTCTTGTTTTCCAGTGGCGCCATCTATGGCCAAGAATTTGACCTTTGCAACATACGACCGTTTATAGGGCTGACTCATTCATACATCCCTTAATTCACCCACAGATCGTAATTTTGACCTGAACCAGAGAACGATCAATCTCCAGTTCAGTACCCTCAAGTAGTTGTTTGTTATGGGAAAATGAAGGATTTTTTGGCTCAACAGATTTAACCTGCACTTATCACCACGTACTATACGTGGAGTCTTCAACCGGCTGGATTCAAACTCCCTTTCTCACAAACATGAGTTCAGCGTCCTGCCAACCAGGCTGTCCCAATAAAAAATAAGAAAAATATGCTTAATAAAAATAGTTGTCTAAGGGTTAAACTAAAGGGTTTAAAGGCATAAAAAAGTATGTGATAAAAAGTGATGCATAAATTTTTCTGGAAATACGAAAAAAAAATTAAAGCATGAATTTGAAATTTAACTCAAAATGCATAAATCAGAAAAAAAAGTGAACACATGAAACAAAACTTACTATTTAATTAAGCGAAAGCAACGGAAAGGAAATAAAAAAAAAGGAAACAACAGAATTAAAGCTTGTCTTGCATACTATCGATACTTCTTAAACTGTCAAGAAAGTACAATGAAGAAATAAACTGTAATTATAAATCATTTCTAATTTTCCCGAAGCATTTCATTTTGTTCTTGAATTATTATGTCCTCTCCTCTACAAATATTCCGTGCTTAGCTCAGCTGGATAGACTGCAATTCTCACGTTTCATAAGAAAATATTGCCTCTTAATCCCCTTAAGAAAACGAAGACAAGCTTGCGTGAAGCAAAATTACGTGTAATGCACAGGAAAAAATGAGACTAACTAAAACCACACCACCCATTGCAATATGTTTTAGAAAGAATTAATTTTTCATTCGTTATTAAGACAGTTAAGTAAGACAATTTTTGAGTTTAACGCTAATAAGAACTAAAAAAATATATAATATAGAAAATTTTGAATACCCATCAATTAAAATTTAGGAAAACGATGTCCATTTATTCATTTATTTATTTTAATTTATTTAAATGTTTCGTCTTAAGTTTAAAATTTGCAGTAAAAATGTCCAGATCAAGTTACGGTGAAAAGTACCTGCAGCCAGCGTGACATTACTTTTTGCCGTATAATCCATTTTCACTGGAACATGTTTCGGAACAAAAAATCTCATGTCCCATAATTTTTACTGTAATAGTTACCGTTAAGTCATTGAGTCACTATAATTAAATAAATATTACTGTAAAAATAACGGTATCATAGTTTACAGTAAAAATGGAGTAATATGGTAATGCAGATTTTGCAGATGAGCTCAAAGTACCGCTAATCTTTATACCGTTATTTTACAGGGATTTTTTACAGTGTAGATATTCAACGGAATTGTATTTGAACTAAACGCACTCACGGGCAAAAAAATTAGCGCACCAAGAAGGAGTCGTATGCAAAATTTAATTTCATTTTGACGACTCCTTCTTGGTGAGGTAATTTTTTTGTCCACGAGTATATAAATTCCCAAAAAAAGTAGTTAAAAAAATAAACTTTCTTATTCTTATCCAGAATTTTTTAATAATTTATTTTGTCAAAAAAATTTTAATAACTTATTTCATCAAAAAACTTTTTATAATTGATTTTGTAAATTAAAGAAATTTCACTGCTGAATAACTGTTTCTCTTAGATCTAAAAAGCTGCAAATAAGTAAAAATCTGAAAAAAATATTGTTTGGAAATGAGCTGTGTTTGGATGATTTTACCTTCAACGCAGAAAAGACAGGTGTTTTATGCTGTATTTCATATCCATAAATTATTAAAATGATAAATATAGTATTTAATGATAATTCAAAACTTATTTTAACCTACATTAATGCAAACTCATAAAAACGGAAGTATTTTTAAAGTATGTATTTAAAATATTTGAAATGCATTTTTTAGCTAAACGTATTAAGTCTAAAAATATATTTCTAAACTCAGCTTCTTCTTTTCGCAAAATTCATTAAAGAAATCCTTATTTGAAACTTCTTACATTAGCCAGACATATAAGTAGATACGATTTTTCTTCTTAATAGCATTTTTTTGTAAAGGCATTTGAGGCAAACGTACAAGCAAAATATATTATAAACTATGAATCCCTTATCTTACCTTATTTGATAAATCAAAAGCTCCGATAAATCTTACGTTAATATATTGTGCAATTTTAGTTTATTTATGCTGGCATATCTACCTGTGAATCAGGAAATCTCTAATTTTCAAAAACACTTTTAAAATTTGTGAAAACTTATTCCACCCGCATGCACAACCAAATAAAAAAAGCTGAATCTTTCTCTTTTAACTATGTTAGTCCCAATTTAAATTTTCAGAAAATATTATCTAGTGTGCTAACTGTCGTATTTTGCAAGAAATTAAAAATAAGTTTTTTTTTTTAAAGTTTTACAATGATCTTCCTTCTTGTGTATGTAAATTGTGTTTTTGTACTCACGAGCTTGTACTTTTACCATACGCAGTGAGATTAAATATAATGCATATAACTGTAAAGCAAAAATACAGTTTGAGAATTCTCCCCAAAATTTCATAGATTTTCTGAAAATTTAATGTTTTATTTATTTTAAATTTAAAAATAGTGGATTTTAAATCAGAGATATCTGAAAAAACTTGTTCATAAAAAATGAATAAGTAAGCATTGGATTTTTCTCTTTTGTTAAAAAATATGAAATTTGAAATTCTAGAGGTCTCTGTACCTCCACTTGCGAAACTGTTTTGAAAGCGATATACTCTTTATTCATCAAATATTTAGCGAAATATTTTCCTCACCAACTGTGAAATATATATTTCGGAATTTAACGAATAGCAGAGGCCTCCACTTTTCTCCAAAAGAAATTTCTCCTTGATAGATTTTCTTTTATTTTTTCTGTAATACAAGTTTTAAATTTTTATATTTGAGTAAAAAATTGGAATAGGTTAATTAAGACAGGCATTTTCAAATTAATGAAACGTTAACAAATATTAGTTTCTTGAAAATGTGCTTTAAAAACTACTTTTTATGAAAAAATATTTCATTAAAAAAAAATTAATTTTTAAAGATATGTGATTTATTTTTTTCGTATTTTTTTAAAGGCAAAAGTAAGAAGCTCAATTTAAATTCTTTAATCCTTTATAGAACAAGTATTAAATTAACAAGCCTTACCATTAAACTATGTGAAGCCATAAAAACATTTGGGTGAAATATAACGATCCTTAAAAATAGTAATTTTTAAGAGTAATTTAGGATAATAAATTATTTGCAATGACAGTTCTTAACGATTCGTGAAATTGGTTGGAAGCTTTATTTAACTAATTAATTTCCTTTAAAAAGCAATTTACATCGAGTTTGAAGATTATTTTTTTAGCATTTCAACAATTTTGAAAGTTAAGAAGACAGTTATTTATATTTCGTTTAATCATTTTCTTCCACTATTTTTCCTACATTTTCGTTAATTTTTTATCAATAATTTTCAAAAAATAATCTCGTAAGTATTTTTTTTGAAAAATATATGTAATAATTAACTACTTAAATGTACCTTTGATTTCGTGGTATATGTAGTTTTTTTCTGTATTTCGTAATTAAATAGCTTAAAAATGAATCATTTCATTTAGAATTAGTATCTTTGCAAATGTCATTTATTCATTATTTGCCATGCAATAAAAATTGGTAGTTAGTCATTCAAAAAGTAACAAAAATTCTTAAATCACCTTTATATTAAAATAATAGTTCTGAAACTATCATTTAGTAATTGTTCTTAAGTGAGGCTGAAATTTAAAAAAAAAAAGAATTCGATAATTGTATCACAAAAGTGATATTACGTCTTGCTAAGAATGAAGGAAAATGTGTAAATTTGGTCTGCAGAAAAGGCATATTCATGTTCACTAGGCTAATTCACGATTCAAAAGCTCAACGTCGAAATAGTTGTTGGTTTTGTTGCTGGATCCCTATCTTTGGATGCTAGATCCCTATCATGAACAACTATAAATTGTCTCCTCTCTGATGTGTAAAATCATTTTGTGCATATTGGCAGGAGGTCAAAACAAAGAGAGAATTAAACATTGCTAAAGCGGCAAGTGATCAGTTCACGAGTTTAAAGCTCAATGCGTGAACAGTTAGGGGAAAAATTGGTGATCAATTCAAATGTTTGGGTGTCAGATCCAATATGAAGTGCCTTCTCTCTAATGCATGAAATCATTTTGTATATATTGGTAGGAGGGAGGGGATTAAATATTGCTATAGCGGCAAGTACGTTGTTATTTTCAATGATTTTTTCCATGCTGAAAAAATGAATGAAACCCAACTCAAACTGTAAAAAATTCCGGATAAAATTACTGTTTAAAGAGGTACTTTCGATACATTATCCTTAAAATCAATTTTTATAGTAAAGTATTATATCGTTTTTTATAGTAATTTCAATAAGAGTGATTCATTGATTTTATATTAATAAGTACTGTAAAAATTACAGTGCATCAGATTTTTTGTTATGTTAAATGTTCCAGCAAAAATGGGCTTGGCTATAAAAATTATTGATGTTTTAAATAAAAAGAGTGCAAATTTTATCTTATAGCTGTTTACGTATCTGACCGAAGTCTATCCAGGTGAATGTGATATTATTCTATAAGTACTTCTTTCACGCTGATTTCAATAAAAAAAAATAGTCAATAAAGAAATCAGCCCGATTTGGCCAACTTTGATAAATCAAAATCCTTTTAAAAAGCATGACTATGAAACGGTAACATGATTGTAAAATATAACATGAAATTATATCTATTCATGCTCAGTTAAATTTAACTAAAGATTACAAATAAATAAAATTAAATAAATAAAAAATTAAAAAAATAATGCAATATATTTAATAATGCAATATAGGTTTAATACAATATATTTGCTACTTTTAATATCTGTTATTTTCCGTAACCGTGTCATAGTTTTATTCAAGTCGTTAACATGTGCAAAAAGATTTTTTTTTAAATTATTAAGATTTGAACTTAAAACGTAGAAGTCCTATCATAGAAAAAATAACACCGGTAAAGAAAAATAATTCTGTTGCATGAGATTTTTTAACAGATCTTCGATGCGATCCTACTTCTAATTTCAAATCTGCAATCAGTTTCCAAACATTTTTAATCTATGTTTTGTCGAAATATGCAAATTTAAAAGCATAATGTGTAAAAGATGGTCGCGTTAATGTTGTGAGGAACAAAATTGTTGTCAGGATTAAAATATCATAGAAATCCACACACGGAAATATCGTCATACGCCACTACAGGTGTTAAACTATTATGAAATGCTTCTTCGTGTGTTTCTGAACAGGTCACTTTAGGGCAACGTACTTAGCCACCTACGGTGATATTTCAGGGCATAGGTTCCTATGCAACTTTAATCCTGATATTGCGTCCTAACTACGATAGAGATTGTAGCAAACAACTATAGAGATTGTTTTAAACTTATACATTTCCACAAAAAAAAGTCTAAAAGTGAAATTTAAGGAAAACTGTAGCTTTAAGAGAAAAACTAATTTCAGTTTTCAAATTATGCAAAATCAAATATTTGTGAAAATGCAACGAAAAAACTGTACCCCAGTGTGATTTATTTATTTATTAATTTATTTTGTCAAATGAACATGTAGAAAAGTGACGAACCTTAATTAAAAACTATCTTTTTTGTATTCAGATGAAAATGAAAAAATAAATTAAAGATATGAATTTCTCCATAACATTATAATTAATGAATAGCTTTAAATTTACGCCTGCTTGTTAAAATGTACAACCACCCTTTATCATTTCGAATAGTATCTTCATAAGAGCTAATTTGCTCTTACAAAAATACTTTCTCCCATTATTTTAAATACAATCCTCTCAAATTATAGAGGTATCTCCAATTATATAAGTTCCTTTAGTATTTACAGTGATACACAAAAGTCAGCCTACACTTGCAAATTTTCCCATTTTTTGAAATAAAATGCAAATAAATTTCTTTTTCTCATTCGTATAGCTACCAGTATGCATTTGAATCATTATGCGTCTAATAGACATCGAACATTTTAAGAGTATCATAATCATTTTCAGATTAAGTTAAAAATATGCGTTTTTCAAACTCAAAAAAGTGAGCATACAGTTGGATTTAAATTGATTTTTGCAGGTATTTGGCCATCTTTTTATTCTCTTAATATATTTGTAAGAATTGTGCCTTGTTTTATATAAGCTTTAGAGGAGATTTTTGATTGAAATTAATTTCATTAATTTTAAAATGGCAACTAAAAGAACTGAAACATCATTAGAAATCAGAGAACTGGTTATTAAATTGAAAAATGAGGCAAAATCACTCAATCAAATAAGTCAAATTATTGGTAGAAGCAGAGCTACAGTGCAAGGAATAATAAGGAAATATAATTTGACAAAAACTACGGAAAACTTGCCTCGTACTGGTAGACCACCAAAATTGAACGGTAGAGATAAAAGAGAAATCATTTGAACAATTTGTAATAATCCAAAAACTACTGCAGTAGACATAGCCAAACATCTTGAAATGGTTAAAGAAACTGATGTAAATCCGGAATGTGTTAGAAGAGCCTTGAGAGAAGAGGGATATAATAGCAGAACTCCTCGTAAAAAACCTCTCATTAGTAAAGTCAATAGAGACAAAAGATTAGCATTTGCGCATCTGCATGAAAACGATAATTTCGATTACTGGAGCAAAGTTATTTTTACAGACGAATCTAAATTTAACATTTTTGGCTGGGATGGTAAGCAAAAAGTTTGGCGACAACCCGGAACATAGTTAGAATTGAAGAATCTGATTCCTACAGTAAAACATGGCGGAGGTTTAGTGATGGTTTGGGGCTGTTTTTCAGCTTCAGGTGTTGGCAATTTAGTCTTTATAGAAACAACTATGGATCGTTTTGTCTATTTGAATATATTGAAAAACAATTCGAAGCAATCAGCGAGAAAATTAGGCATACGAAATGACTGGATATTCCAACAAGATCAGGATCCAAAGTACACAGCTGGTGTTGTCAAGGAATGGCTGTTGTACAACACTCCAAGGCAACTGCACTCCCCTCCTCAAAGCCCCGACCTGAATCCTATCGAAAATTTATGGGATGAATTGGACAGAAGTATCAGAAAAAGGCAAATTAAAAGCAAAGACGACCTTTAAAAGGCATTGCTTGGAGAATGGTAAAAAATCCCCCGCACTGTAACCGAAGGACTGGTCTATTCAATGCCGAATCGTATGAGAGCTGTTTTAAATTCAAAAGGTGGACCAACTAAATATTAAAATATGGAAATTTCAAACGTAGAATTTCCTGTATGTTCATTTTCGTGACTTGCGAAATGACTGATTCTCCAATATTTTATATTATTTTATGTCTAATGATAAAAAAACTGCTGTTTTTGCTCATCAATTTTTTATTTCTAATCAATTTAAGCTAAATTGAATTCAATTCTTAGGTAAATATTTGAAATAAATAAGTTTCTGTTAATTTTGAAAGGTGTATGCTGACTTTCGTGTATCACTGTATGTACTTCATGAGATTATTTAAATTACAACTGAGTAAAAATTTTAAACAACTTTCGTTGAATTTTAATTATAATATTCCAAAGGAAAACCTTAAATCTCCTGCTGGTTTTATTATAATTAAATGAAACTTCATACAGCCTTTAATAATTTATGTAGTTTAAAAAAAATACTTTTTTATTACTATCCAGCAAACTTATGTTCTTTTTTTTTCTTAATTAAACACTTTATTTTATCGGCGCAAATATTTTTTATAAATTACTTAGTTGAAGAAAAGTTACAGAAGAATTAATCTAATTGCATTATATTTATTAAGAATAATTATATCTGCTAGAATAAACGAATTTATAATAAGTTTAAAATATTTCTCATTAAGTAATTAAATAGAACCAAGCAAAAATAAATAATGAAGTATTTTAATTAACGCATTTTTAGAAAACAAAAAATATAATACCATGGTAATATTTCGTAAAAAGTAAGATATTGAAAAGGAAAATAGTTGTTTTATTTATACTATAATTTAAAAATATTTTTAAATAATCAAATTAATAATTAAAATAAATAGAATTTTGAAGTATTTTTTTACCAGTTTTTTTAGATTATATTTAATCGACCGTTACACATTGTTTCTTAAAGCAAATAATTTAAAACATTCAAATAACTTAAAATTAAACTTTTGGAAATATTTTTCTTCATATTTCAGTAATGGACGAGAATACGGATGGGCAAGGTCTTACGTAAAGACCGCCCTTAACATGTATTTTTAAATTGAAATACATGTTAACAAAATGCACTTATCAAAAATTAAAACAAAATAAAGGGACTCATTGGGGGCCGAAAATTAATATTTAACCAAGTAGAAAACAAAAATGTTATCAAATTCAGGCAAAATAATTTGAAATAAAGGTTGAAACTTGAAGTTATTTTTAATCATCGTCTTTCAACTCCCCTCAGTCGTAATGTTTGATACTACTGCTTTCCTTTACCATGATTTGTCAGATTTCCAAGGCATTTTTGCTTTTACTTTGATAAAAATTAATTGATACATACCACAGTGTACCCTTTTTTGTTTTTTATTTTTTATAAGAATCTAAATAACTTATTAAGGGCAGTCTTTACGTAACACCTTGTATATTGTGCATGGTAGTTCTACTGTTATGATTTTTATCTGCAGAAGGACCACTAAAGTCCATAACCATCTTTTTAAGTTTCGAACTGATGCAGTTAAAGTGAGAAAAAAAAAGTCTGGGTATTGAAAAGTGGCTATGTTTTACGAGCTGAAATCAGTTAGAAGCGTCACTTTGTGGGAAATTGTGAATAACAGAAGCGGAATGAGAAATGCGAGAAAAAAAATCGTTAAGATGAAGAATATAATTGGTTTCATACGACTAAACACCTAGCGAACGTTATTGCTAAATAAAGAACTTACGAAAAAGTTAGATAAAGATTAATTAGAATCAAAACAGGAATGATATAAACTGCACTTTTTCCATGAATCAACTATTAAAATTGATTAAAAAAAAATTATGAGAGCAGCTGAATTTCTAGCAAAGGGTTTGTTTTGATATATTATAATCGAAACAGAGTTGAATTTGTATAGAAACTTATATTCTAGTTTGGCTGCATTCCTTAGCATTTTTTTCTAAATTATCATTCAGTAGATAACTGTGAATAAGGTTGGCGATTTTAATTGGAATATTCTTGTGGAGTAATGTATGTGGAACAATCTATACAGTTGTAGAATTAACGATTCAGAAACTGGTTTCATCGAGTGTATTTTGATTATATGCGAAAACTTTCGTGCTAAACATATAAGCTGGATAAGTGAAAGCCTTTTTAATAAAGATAAAGCTGAAAGAAATTTATTTTAAAGATAATACTGTCTTTCCTAAGCATTTTATTATATTTGTATATTGTTTAACATTGAAACAGCAAAATGATTAAGAAATATAATTCAGATGAAGTAGGGTGCAAAGTAAAAGAACTAGATTTATATTAAAAAATGCTAAAAAAGGAACTTAAAATTAAAAAAATTAACTTTCAGGGAAGGAAAATTTGAGTCAGGGAAAAAAAGAATAAAAATCCCTAATCTATAATGTAGAATTAAAATTTCAATTGAATATTGGTAAAATAAATATTCTGAAATCTTAAAATTAATAGCGCCAAAATTACTTAGTGATCACAGCAATATACCTTCATATTTTTATGGTATTGTATATATATCTGAAAATCACAATATAACAGAAAATTTAAGAGGGTGTTTAATATAGCCACTTTTAAGCAACAAGAGAAAATTGAAAATTATTTAATTTTAAGATTAAAGCCAAAAAAAGGTTTTTAAAAAATAGCCACTTAAATAAAATGTTCTTAGAAAAAATAAAATTTGTCTCAGGAATTAAAAATTAACTTTAATAAATCCAAAAATAATTAGGAAGCGAAATTTATGCTTTAAATTCTCCGCGAGATTGCGTAGTTTGAGGTCACAATATCAAAAACAAAACAAGTTGAAAATTTTGATGATTTAATTTTATTAGTTATTTGTGATAAAATGAAACAATATTTACTCCCGGAAACTGTAAATTATGCTTTATGTTCGGAAAAGGAAACTTGGCTCAAAGACAACGAAATTCAATCTTCGGCCAAAGTGCATGTAAATTCATTTAAAGAATCAAACTCTAAACATACATTTAGTGTTAAGTAAACAGCCCCTCACTTAACAAGCAATAATTATAAATTTGACACCAGTAGAAATAAGGAAGTAGTAAAAATGTTACATATGCTGCTGAAATCATTTAGCTAAACATTGCATTCATAAGTTGTTCCTCTTACAAGCAACGGATCAAATGATAAGTATATTTCAAGTACAAAAAAGTCAGAACTACCAACAACCGAAACAATTAGCGTAAAACTGAAATAATAAGCGCAAAATTAGGTTCAAAATACTTCAGATAGCTAAATGTGAAAGACGTAATATGACCGTTGAACTATACAATGATAAAAACAGGAAATGATTTGTTAGATTGTGGAGTTCAAATTTTAATGGTTAACGAAAAATATATTTCGGAAGAATTAAAGAAGCCATCAGGTAAAATTGAACTAATTTCTGCTTTTGGTAACTAAGCAACCACTTCGTTAGTTAAGATACGCAATACCTATTTCTTTGTGTTGCGAAAAAAATATCAACTGTCTGTTGAGGTCGGTTAAAGTTCTTGTCACCATGGCGTCTGGAGACCAACCCTTACTCCCGACTCGGATTTTAATTTTATTACGTGAAATATACGAGTAAACGAGTCACGGACTTTAGCAAGAGGAGGAAGGATTTATTAACAAATTAGCAACAGGAAATGGAATATTGGGATTTATGGGGGATTAATTTTCGAAAAAAGATGGATTCGAAATCGAAATGATTAGCGATATTTTGTGTAAAAAAGTGATGACACAATTAGCATCAGTCAAGCACTATTAAACGAAAATATAGCTGAAACTAAAAAAAATAATAATTGCCGAGCAACAATGAGTGTCCAATTTAAAAAGAAGCGAGGGAACAAATAAAATAAATAGAATTTTTGTTTAACTGATGGATTATTATTCCTCAAATAATAAGATATCAAATGAAAACGTAACACTATTGTTTTACCTTTAAGAAGACGGGCGAAGGTTTTAAAATTTGCACATGAAATTCGCGAGCCATTTTAGTTTTCAAAAAACTAAAAAGTGCATTAAATATAATTTCTATAGGCCAAAAGTGGATACTGAGTTTTAGAATATTGTAAAACTTACGAAAGTAGAAATTTTACAGCATTTTAGACGCATACTGCTCTATATCGATGGGAGAAAAGATGCCCGTTTGAGTTTTTTTTTTTTTTTTTAAAATAAAGTAAACTTGTCCGCTTTATTTCAACTCGTAAATGAATAACTTATAACATGAATTTAAGGAATTTTGTAGAGAATATATAGAAGACATTACAGAGTTTACAGATAATAGAAATAAGCATGCAAATGATTTGAAAAGTCTAAACTAAATAAGTTTTTAAAAAAATGCAGACTCTATGTTTCATTCGCATGGGGAGACGTAATGTTCCTCTGCATATTTTTTATGGACATTTATTTGGAATTCAAAAAACTTTTATTGCTTTCTTTCTCTTACATATATTATGCGTTAATATGAAAATAATTAATATTTGCAATAACATTGTTATTCGCGTTTTAAAGCTTCATGTAGTAGATGCGTTTGCTCTGAGAATTTTGATGTTTGACATTTTGTCTAAGCATGGGTGTATAATATTGTTTAAGATAATATTGTTTTTATAATATTGTTTAATTTCTTTAAAATCGTAAGATTTTTGCCACGGTTTTAAATTAAGCACCCCACTCTTGGGGGGAGGGTGTCCGTTTAAGACACCAACCTTGATGCTTTCCAGTCAGGTCTGGAATCAGACACAACATCTGCGGGTGAGTAATTGATAATAATCAGATGAGTTGAATGCCGGGAAGTAGAAGAGTGAGAACATCAGAGGGCCTTATTCTCCGATATCATATAATTGTTTTTATATTATCTATATTTTTATTGTAAATATATCATGATTACATCATCGCTTCATTAGTTCAGTAATAAATTTTCATTTAATTAGACGATTTCAGAGGTTATCTTCACATAATTACCATTCCCTAAAACTGTGTGTCCATAAAGAGCGTACAATATTTGCCATGATCTTGTACACTACGAAGCGGAATTTTCTTCTGTTTTTTATCAACAGCTAAAACGACGTTAAAATCCTGCATTAATTTAACACCTTTTTCAGCACTAGCCATAACTTCATTTAACAAAACAGCCTACCATTAATATTTAAATATGACACATTGTTTTGCTAGGTTGCATAGCATTCTGTCCAAAAAGCAAGTTTCCATTTGAAGGCAAATGAAAAAGTTTCTGCTTTTAATGCTTCTTATCATATCTTTTTATTTTGCTTTTATATCAATATCCCAATCAAAGAGGGATAAATAAAGTAATTTTTTCGGATAAATGCTATAAGTGCTGTTTAAATTTCTTCATTTTTGTTCCTGAAATTGTTTCGCCGACTCTTTCATACTATTTTAAAAATGGGAGATCTGTATCAGAAGTTTTTACAATTGCAGTTCAGCCATGGTATCACATACGCCAGCAGTTACATGCTGTAAATAAAACCGAAATATTTCTTGATGCTTTTTCAGGTTCCGCAAGCAGGATTAGTTACGAACTCAGCAAATGTAATGCTGTTCTTGCAATCCAATAAGCTGGATGCATCGTAGATTTTAATACTCATTTTATTATCTCGTTCAAATAACATTATTCACAGTTCAATTAGTTCTTTTAAGTCAAATCTTTAATTTTTGTCTCGATAAAATGATATTCTACATGTTTTTTTTTCATTTCCATTTTTTGGATTGATTGATGATTTTACAATTTTTTTCAACCTTAAATCAGGACTTTTATATCTTCTGAAAAAAAATATATATAAATATGACTATAAAGTGAGACATATACTTTGCAACATGCAAAAACGTGACTAACTATTGATAATAAAATTTTGAAGTATAACATAATTGCAATGGATTAATAACTGTTTAAACTAATTTGCCCTTATGAACAATTCTCAAAATCTCATTCTAAATAAACAAATACTTAGGAAAGTTTTTTAAGTTTCTTCAAAAAGTACCCGAGTCCTAACATTAATTACATCGACTTGTTATTTGTGAATAAGATGCACAGTGAAGCATATAAAATGTTACTTTTTTCAATTTTGAGCTCAAATAATACCCTTCTTGCATAAATCAACAATAACTTACCTTTATAATTAGAAGGTCAAAACCGAAATTGGTATAATTTTTCCGTTAAAAGCCTCTGAAATAAAATAAAAAAGAATTCCTATTTGAACAGCAAACATTCAACTCCGTGCAAATCTTATTTCCAAATACGACCACACACACAAAAAAAGTATGTTCTCCGGGGCATTTTTGTTTCTTTCCTTTCAACCAAAACGCCTTTCAATTAGGTGAGCAAGAAAAAAGCCTGAAGCATAAGACATAAAAGCAAGCTCGCGTGCGCCTTAATCAGCATACTGGGTAAAAAGGCAAACTTTCGTGATCCACAAAGTATGCCTATTCCCTAAGATTTGACGAAGATAAATTCTAAGGAGAGCTATACCTCAGCTCTTGGGATTTACCTTACACGCTATTTCCTTTGGCTGGACCAAATAAAGTCCCATTAAGTAATTCTGAAAAGGTATTAAAGCGAGAACGTGTAACATTAGGAATTAATGACTAAATGTCGGGAGCCACTTTCGCTTATAGCTCTACTCGATTGTACACTCACTACTAGAGAGATGTACTAGGAACTTTAATTCCTTTATTTCCTTGCTTGGATTGGATTGTCTTCAATGTAACTAGGCAATGATGCTTTACTATTGCTTGAAATCCTTATTTTGAGAAGACCCATCATGCCTTCACGAAATGAAGGGAGGGGGGAAACTGATTTAGAAAAGATGCGAGGGTTTCTCTGCTCAAATTAGATTTTAGATAATAATCTATTCCAACTGGAAAAGTTGGGGATATGTAAAATTGCATGATTGGATGAGGGGTATTAAAATAGATGCACCTATTTTGAGATTTTAGCGTTGCATCATATTTCATTTCTGATAATGTTACGTAAAACTCCATAAGCAAAGGGAAAATGAAAATGTGTGTAGAGAAGATAGCATCAGTAAGTCATAAATAATTTTTTTAAAGTGGATTGAAAACACGCATTGCATTAAAATAGTCGTAAATCAATATATTATAAGGGTTAGCAAGAAATGTTTCTTATTTTAAAACATGCATTGTAGGACATTGAAATGTACTTTATTTATTTAAAGCAATAAAATAAAAGAAAGTAGCCATAAATTTAACGTTAATTTATGCTATTTGTTGTACAGGCAAATCTTCAAGACAAGAAATATAATGTTTGCGTACATTTTTGATATATGCAGCTATAATGCTTCAAAAAAATATTAATTGCAAAAAATGATTAATTAGAATAATTAATGAACAGCTTTAATGAATAAAAAAATGGAGAGTTATTGTGTTTAAATATGCCCTTATCTTGCTCATAATTTCATATAATACATAGGTATAATTTAATATTAAAACTGAATTTTTTACATAAATTAAATAAAAATACAAATGTATAATAATGAAGAAGATTCTTCATTATTTGCGAAATTACTGTGTTTAACTGCTCTGTACTGTGTTTTACTGGGAAGTTAAACGAAGCCTAACAAGTACCATTTTCGAAATTAAATATCTTTACAAATATTTAAGTTCATCAATGAAGTTAATTCATAATTAACTGTTAAATAATTTCATGTTAGATTTGCCACATTTCTAAACTGTTTGTTTTAACATAATAATGAATTCTATTTTTAAGGCATTGTTCAGATAAAAATTCTTAAAAGAATAATATCATACACTATTATAAAGAATGATTCTTGCGTTTGGTCATATCATAAGCCCTTTGAAGGATCTAAGGCAACCTTTTTAAGAAAATCCTTTTAAAAGAAACCGCATACTTGCAAAAACTTTAAATTTTCTTTCCATATTTATAGAAACAAGAATGGATCCATATATTTATGGATTCAATCCATGGGAAGGAAAAAACAGAATGGTTCTTCTAAAATATACTTTTTAAACATAACTCAACAATTTTATTTATTTGTCGACTGAAGAAAAGAAGTAACAACACTCTAACGTAAAGTTATACAGATCATTGCGTAATATTTTCTCATGTACCCCACAAACTTACTAGTATATTGAATTTCTGGAATTGGATATTATTTAGTATTTTGTATGAGCATGAAATCCAAGTGTAAAATTTGCTAAAATTTTTATTTAAGCAAAATATTCAATTTCAGAAGTTTTTTTTTAAATTTTCAATTATCAAAAGAGTTTGAAAGATTGTAGTCAAAGCTTTCATTTGCACTTGGTGTTAACCAAGCATTAAAATAAATCTCAAAGAAATCAAACATAAAAATAAATTTTTTGTATAACATCATTTTGTAAACCTTTATCCTTTCAGCCCAGAAACAAACATTCAATGATGTAACATTAATAAAAGCTATTGAAATAAAAAATATACTTATCTGCACACTAAAAAATCAAAATTTTATATATTGAGTAAAATAAGTTTCTTTTTGATGAAGGCTTCTAATTTTTTAGTTTTAAAAATGTCTTACAAATTAAATAAATGAAAATATTACCATTCGTTATATTATTGTATATTTAAAAAGAATGCATCACTTTTGAAAATGAGAATTTTCAGTTGCGAAGAAATTAGCGCCACCAAATGCAAAGCAATGTAAACAATGACATATTGCTGTGCTCACTTTTATAAAGATTAGAATGGAAATAGATAAAGGAGAAAACAGAGTCACCTATTTTGTTTTAGTACACAAAATTCTCATACAAATTTATTTGATCAGCTGACACAATAACTAAAATGCTGTATAGAATTATCATTTGTTTGAATGCCTTAAGTTGTTGTGTCAGCAGTGTTATTCAAATAGGGAGAACTTCCCCTGGCAACCAATCGAAGAGAGAGAGCCTCAACTGTACACTAAAGCTTTAAATCAACAATTATTGTTTTTATTATGATATTGAACTTTAGAACAGAAAAATATTATCATTGAGCAAAATATTACACACAGAAAATTATATTCAAATAAATTAATCTTGAAGTTTTAGGCCATTAAAATTTAAATATTCCTTGAGAAAAACTGAAAACTGTGTTGAAAGCAATAATTTTTTCAGAACAAAAAAAAGTTTGCAGTTAAATTTTTTTGAAATATGGTTTTATATTTTTTAATTATATCTTTCCAATGTTTACTTTTCAACTAAATTGGCCTTTTCTTCTCTTTTTTAGTCCCCTGAGGTGATTGGTCAACTTTTTTCGAAGTCACTTTATTAAACATATAGCCCGATTACCCACACACTTCTACGCGCTAAAACATGTTAACCATTTTGTTGAGTTTATAAAAACGTCGCATCAGCACATACTGAAAAGTATGTGTTTTATGTATTATGTATGTATAATGTATGAATGAAAAAAGTACTACTTATACAATAGTTTATATTTAATATAGAAAATTGATAAACGCCAAAATAATTTTTTTTAAATTTACATTTTGACTAATGACGTCATTTGTAATGATACACTATAGCTTTCTTGCAAAATTTATCAACACAAACTTTTACTAGCAATTGAAACACAATAAATGCCATTTAAGTTTTTAAAATCAAAAGTCAATGCTCTTTAAGTTTTCAAATTATGTTTTGTAAACAATTTATGTATTTTTTGTCGCTCTTTATAGCATGATAGCTGATTCAAATTTTTATGCGATTACCAATTATACCATTATTAATAAATTTAATATTATTGAGCTTAATGATATTAAAGAATCCATTAGTACTGCATAAATAATTGCACCCGAAACCTTACGTATATTATTCCCAACGTTTGGCTTCTTAAATTTACCACCTATTAGAAACCATCATCTCAATCAGTTGAATTACAAAGCTGTAATAGACTAAATATCTATTCAATTTTCAAGTCAATGGCTTACTTTACATGAATGTTCTCCTACTTTGTAATAGATATAATATAAAACGTTCAAGTATATTTTTTAGAAAATTGAACTAAAGTGTATATTCACCATTGAAAACTTATTTTCATGTATATTTAAGTTTCCTGTTATGATATGTCTTGTTTTAATGAAGTTACAAACTTCGCATTTTAATCTCTTGATTTTAAAAATTTATATTTTTTCAAAAAAAAAAATAATTTTCATAATTAATATTACGTTTACAAATTTATTTACTCAAATGGGGGAAAATCTCTCATTGTAGTAGTTTATGAATTGCCTTGACCTTTTACTTTGGTTTTTTTTCCTGCTCTTAAAGTTTTCTTCAGCTTAACTTCACTTATCCAATTTTCGCCCATAATAACTCTTGTTGAATAATGTAATGTAATGTGGCAGTACGGAGAAAAAAACCTTTTAAAATGACCGTACTGTATAATAATAACACTTCTGGTAAAGAAAAAAAGCATTATTTCAGTTATATAAACTAAAGAAAACATTTGGGAAAGCTCTTAACATTTTGTGCATTCTTATAAAAAGTACGAAAACTACTTAGAAAATAGCTTGAAACTTTTTAAATTTTTAAAATATTCATAATGGACTTTTTTATTAGTTGCCAATTACGATTCACTACAAAATTAAGAAAAACTTTTTCCCGTGTATGAGCAGTATAAAAGAACTACTTCAATTACTTATACCAGTTTTAAAAGAATTTTTCATAAATTTTTAAAGAAAAAAATTATAACTAATTTTAAAATGCTCGATTTTTTTAGTTTTATTGAATATTTCATTTATAGAAAAAAACTATAAATTAATTTTAAAATGTTCGATTTTTTTTAATTTTATTAAATATTTTGATTAAGTTACTGCAAAAAGAAACGTATGAAAAAAATAAAATTTTAAATAAAAAGACTGATATCTCCATAAATATTCAAGCTAGGCTTACGAAATTTTGTGTAATTATTGCATACAATAACCATAAAAAATTTCACAGGTTACAAATCTATGGCTAAACTTTTTTGCATAGCGTGTTGAAAACATTATTTTCCGTTTCTAATTCACTGTCTGTCCCTCAAACCTTTAAAATCTTTAAACTTCCCTCATATGTATAAGAAAATTTATGATTGAAACACTTCTAAAGTTATAAAATAATTCTCTCAGAATTTCTGGAGAAAATATAAAATTTTTTATTAGTATAGACGCGTTTCCATTTTTTAGTCCACCCCCTATATATACCTTGAAAACTTGAGGCCAATTTGCAAAAATTTTAAATTTTAAACTAAAGAAAAATTGTTGACATTAATAATGCAAGGCAATGTTCATTTCTAAAAGTGCATTTTTGACGAAAAAAGTGGCAATCAAGTGACGTTTGGCGCTTAATTTTTTAATCAGCATTTGTTATATTTAGTTGGCCTCTGGCCAATGGTAACCATTAACTTTGCCCTAAACTCTGTTTGTGTGTATTAAAAAAATTTGTATCAGGTGACGTATGCAATAAAGATGATGTATCATACCACAAATAATTCATTTATCTAGAAATTTAAGAGTCTGTAATAAGCAAAACTTTCTTCACCGAGCTGCAGTTTTTCTGAAGATTAAAATATTTATCTAAATAATAAAAATGCAAAAGATTTCAAGAATAAATTACACATATTTAGGATCAAAATGATTAAATTGGACGCCAGAGCTAAAAAATAAAGGAGAAAAAAAAACTAACAGCATTATATGACTAAATGTACTTAGGAGACAATCCTAACAGACCTAAGGGTTCCGTTCCTTCTGAGAGATGTTAGAATAAGAAAATGTTCATTCAAGAAAAAAAAAACGCATGACAAATGAGAGCGTGAAATAATTCCGAGAAACAATTATAAGCATCTTTTCTCTTAAACTAAGATAAATGTAAGTGGCCTTCAAGAATAAGGAGTATATTTCGTTAGCAAAGAAAAAAAGAGCAGTTAGAATGAAGACTCAGTTCAAGTACTTAAGCAAAATAAACAAAAAAAAGCACTACTATTTTTCTTGGGCAATGACAAAAATTTATTTTCAAATGTTGACTTAAATGTTCTTAAATAAAATATGCATTTGGACTAGCGTGACTTAGCTTAGAAATGACCAAAACAAACAAAAAAGAAACAATATTGTTTTCCTTGGGAAATAAAAAGAAATATTGTTAAATGTGAACTTAAAAATGAGGTTTGCTAAATTAAACAATTGAATGAATATGAATGATCTTACTAATGAACAAAATTAGAAAATCTTAATTTTTCTTGAAATTTTTCCTTAATACGGTTATTAAAAGTGAAACTATTACATTTGTGTAGTTTCATTTCTTGGTTTATAAGGTTATGATCAGTTCAAAATTGAATTTTTCTATTCTTTTTTTTACATTTGAAAATATCAAACATACAAAAGTTAGAATTTTGCTAATAAATATGAAGCATAATATTTAGAATTTTTTAATTGTTGTTGTTTTTAAAATGTAAGTTTTTTTCTTTAATTTTTACTAAAGTAATATGCTTGAATCTTTCAAATGTAGTTTGAAACGTTCACTCTTTTGAAAAGATCATAGAATTTTAAACCTTTACAAACATTTATTACTGCACGTCATGAGTCTGATAAGAACTTAAATTGAAGTTATATAGAGCACATTTAAATTTTTCAAATGAACCATGTTTTAGAATGAATTTGTTCATAACGCCATGTATTGAATGAATTTGTTCATACGCCATGAATTTGTTCATAACTATGTACGCAATAAGATGTCCTCGTCTATTTTATGTATTTCGTTAACAAAAGGAAAAATAGGAATTAGAATGAAAACTGAGTTCAAGCACTTGAGCTAAATAAACAACAGAAAAACACATTAAAGCCAATATATCTTTTAAGTTTGCTGCAAAATTATTAGGTTTTTAACTTTAGTCATCTTCCTATGGTTCTTAAACTTTATAATCTGTGGTTCAACTTCAATACTAACGATTTGGCAGCAAATTTTCACACAATTTCGGTACAATTTCAATACTAATGATTTGGTAGCAAATTTACGCAGAATTTTAGTCCAATAACCAATTTTTCAGATAGTATGAGTATGAGGACAATATAAGAATATTGTTTAATGATAATTCAATGCACAAATGTTATGTTTCAAAAAAACGTGAGTTTATTGCTTCAAGTCCTTCCTATTCTGTTAGTAAAACAATTTTTAGTGCTTTAACATTTTCTGTGAATAATACCATAAATATTTAAAAACATTAAATAAAAAGACAACTACTGCAGTAAAAAAAATCAGTAAGTTTAAGCAACATAATTTAAAAAGCCTTACTAAAATATTTATTTTGGAAATTTTATTAAATATTAAAAAATTGAAACAAAAAAGTGTTATCTTCAATCTTTGTATAGTTTCCAACAGCGTAAACAAGAAAAAAAATGTTTTTAAAAAAATTTGAGATCACTCCTTATAACTAATGGACCTTCAAATAGTTTATGGTGCTCTTAAATGTTGTTCGCTCTTCCATTTTATCCAATCGATGATAATTACTTATTAAAGCGATTCTCGTGTAACAAATTTTGTTTCAAAATAGTCTAGTCTTTATAAAAATAAATTACTGATCGTGATTTTCTAGACTCTTATCTATATTTTGTATCAATTTTGAAACTAATGTTGTGATGGTATATCGAAAAATATTTTTAGCCGATATTTTTGTATTATTTTTACAGCTAGATATGAAGAAGCTTTTGTCGAAAATCGTAATTGTTTGAAAAATGGTTATGATTGTGATTGCTTCTTTAATTTACAAGTTATAAGCGAATTAATTTGTTTTAATATTAAAACTCAATGTTTTTAACTTTTTGCTATATTTTTGCATTTCTAACTTTTACGCATATTGCTTAGTTGGAAATGTTATTTCGAAATATTATTATTTCGATAAAATGCGTCTGAAATTAGTTTTAATTTAATCACACACGGCAAAAAATTCTGGCATAACTACCGTTTGTATATTTATAACATTTTTCGTTAAAAAAAATAATTCTGGTTAACAAATCCAAAATATATTGTACTTTAACGATTAATTTGATTTTTTTTCTTCCATATGGTAGAGGTTTAACGGAAATTCTCGTTTGGTTTTCAAAATTATACTAGTAAAGAATACAAAACTGAAACGTAAATTTAGCCTAATAGATGGTTTCTATGCCATGCTCTAAGGCCAATGCTCTATGCCATGCTCTCTGCCAAGCGTATTTTAATCATAATTTTACCAAAATCACTACCAAAGCACTTCGGTAAAAATTACTGATATTTTCGGTGTTCCCATAGTGCCAGAAACACAATAAATTTTACCATATTCTGGTGGTTTTGATCATATTTTTTTAGTGTACTCACTAACTTTAACATTTTAGGCTTCTTATGGTTGAATGTTCATTTTTTAAGTTGGAGGAGCGATGACTTGTGTACCATTTTAAGAAACGGTGAAATCTTACTGTTTCTTCCTCCCATATAAAAATTTGTTTCATAATTAATTGTGAGAAATGCGTTTTAAAAAGAAAATTAAAAGAAAAAATGTATCTTGTCCCACTATGAGTCAATCCCAAGCTGGAGAGACGATCAAAAATTATAACTCTATAAAAGTATTTTTCTGAACGTGAATAAAATTATTTTTTCGTGTTTGTCACTAAAAAAATTCTTATTTATAAGATAACACTTATACATATCGTTTTATATCGGAAATATATTTATAGATTTCATGCGTTATGGTAAGGAAAAATTTTGTAGAAACAGTCTATATAAATCTCAGCCATCAAAATTTTTGTATCCTAGAAACATTGCATTTTATGGAAATATCGTAACAATAGAATTCTGTTATATACATAGTTAGAATCATTATTCATGATCTCATGAAAATCCACAATCGGTAAAATATTTTGTTTTCCTTCGCATAGCGACATGCATACTTCTTCACTGCTAAGAAACCACCAAAAAAATCATGGCGGCAAGGAGGTAGCTTTAAAATTAAAAATGAATGCTCGTGTATTACATAAATAATTCAGTATTTCATCGTATTGTACAATTATAATATTTATTTATTGTTTGGAAAAAAAATCGGAAAAAAAGTTGTATTTCGTTAAATGAAATATGATAAGAATGAAATAAATTCATAATTATGGAAAGCATTTTTCAAACACATTACTTGAAGTTACCATAATTGGATGAAACTGCCTTATGTATTAAAGATCTTTTGAGAAATATTTTATTGCTACGACCAACAATTTGAGAAATGATAGGAAAGTCCATAAAAATGTGTTCAAGGGAAAATTATCTTGCTTTTCTCATTCGCATATGTTATGGATTTAATTATTTCTACACTGCGAAAAAAAGTATGGTCAGAACTGTTCCTGACTCTATGAGAACACCAAAAAGAGAGGTAATTTTTGCCGAATTGCTTTGATAATGACATTTTATATTTTATTTTATAACAGTCGTTGAACAGCCGACCCAATTTTTCGGTTTACGATTACTAATGCGCAACTCGGTAGCCTTGTAACCTTATCCAGAGGACAAGGGAAATCCTGGATCAAGGGAAATCCTGGATTTGATGGAACTAACCCAAATTTGCGTTACATGGAGAAGAAGACCACGGGAGCATCCCATGGTTAGCCTGACTGCAAAGGGACTTTAACCTATGATCAGTCTATCATTGAGGATATTTCACGCCATCACTGAGGTCGGTGCAAGCCGGATGCGGATTTGTATCGACCAGCCATTGATAGGATTCAAACTCAGTTCACCTCACTGAAATGTGAACCCTCTATCCCCTGAGCCATCGCGACTCTGATAATGACATTAGGTAAAATTAATAATAAAATATTGTTTTACTACCTTGCTGTTTGGAAGTCAATGTGGTAATTTTATTAAGATGCCTTAGTGCATGGCATGAAGACCATTTATGTAGTTTACGGGGAGCAACATAGTTTAAGTCTACAAAAAGGATTTTTTAATGAATTTTGAAACCATTGGGATTAACTTCACCTAATAGGCATCTTTTTTTAATCTAATTATACATATTTTAATCTTCATTTCATGATGTGCGGTTAAAAAATAGCGTTTAGATAATACAATGCTTATAACTTATTTTTTAAACTATCCATAATTTAAGGTTCCTACAAGGTGAAAAAAATTATCCGAATTTGAATCAGTTCAAATTTTTAAAACTATATGGATGTAGTTTTCGTTACGCGTAGGATCTTTTAAATAAAATATTTTTTTTTCACAAAATTTCGGTGTTTTGAAAAAATTAAAAAATGACATAAAATAAACTACATTTTCGCAAATTACTCAAATCTAGACAAAAACATTAGAAAAAAATCCCGACTTGCTACGAAAACTTTATTTATAGTAAACATTGCATCAAAATTTCATATAAGCAGATTGAAAATTGTACTATAGTTAGAGTACAATTACGGCAAGTAAGAAAAACATAATTCGAAAAATGCAATATTTATTTTCATTTCTTAATAATGTAACTATGTTGTTCCCTCTTCATTTACTTTTCAGTTTTGTATTTTTACTAAATCTGTAGGAAATCAGAAATTTGTAGAAATTTTGAAAATCAGAATTTTTCGATAAACTATTAACATATGAACAGAAAAATTAAAGTATCCAAACGAATGGTTTAAATACGATTTACTTTAATTTTATTACCAGAATTATGTCTTAGCAGAAATTTCATTACTATACAAGTATTGAATTTTTTTTCTAATTTTTTTCTCCTTGTGGAGCAAAAAAAAAACTATTATGAAGAAACTTTTACTTTTGCACGATCTACTTTCATGACATTTTAGGATCAATATTGGATCACACATATTGCGCGATAAAGTTGATTTATTTATTTCATCCCAGCATATGATAATGTGCAACAAGCTGAGGAAAAAAAGAACCACCATTAATAACTTTTGATGTAATGATCAGATTTTTATGCTCTAGGACCAATTCTTAATGGTTTGAGAGGGTGAACTCAAATATGCTAAATAATTAGTGCAGATGATATTTTAAGTCAGGCACAAAATCATGACGAAATCAGGCACAAAATCATACTTTCTTTGAATAAACATACTTTTTTTTCGAAATATTTGTTTTCGAAATTAATTTGGGAAATATTGTCCCCATAGTTTGGTTAGGAGAGTGGTTCAAAGTTTGGACCCCTTGAAGTTAACTTTACTTTTTGCGTCTTTCGCCATTTCTCGAGAAATTTTTAAGCGAATTTAAAATTTTTTGCACAAAATTATAAAACTCGTTTATTTAAAGATAATTTCACACAGGAAATACATTTCAGTAAGAAGTTATTATTATTGTTTATTATTTTATTAAATAATTGTCAAAAAAAATTTAATTGTAAGATATAAAATTTTTGCGTCCTTTTTAGGTATGCAATTTCTCATGACAAAATACAAAATTTGAGCGAAATCAGCAAGCAATTGCGTATCTTACAATTCAAAAATTTTTAGACTATTATTTCAAAAAATAATAAAAAATAATAAACATTTACTACATTTTATTCTTCGCGTAGAATTATCTTTAAATAAGCGAATTATATAATTGTGCGCAAAAATGTTTCGCCTAAAAGGTTTTCGAGATATGGTGCAATACCCAAAAAGTAAAGCTAAAATTAAGGGGTCCAAACTTAGGACCACTTTCCTAACCAAACTATGGGGTCCATATTTTCTAGATTGCAGCCATACCCTAGATTTCGGAGGTCTGAAATCGGAATCCATTGAAAAAAATTTATGCTTATTCAGAGAAAGTACGTTTTTGTGCGTGATTTCGTAGCTTAAAATGTCATCTGATCTAATTATATAACATATTCGAGATTATCCCCTCGAACTATTAAGTTTGAATCCTAGAACGTAAAGATCCGATCATTAGATCAAAAGATATTCAGGATGGTCCGTTGCTTTTTGGAGCACAGTTTTTAACAGCCCGTTAAATAATGCGAGTAGTTTTTTCATTATCTTTTTTCAGATTTTTACTGCCTACTTTTCGACTTTCATGTAGACTTCAGAACATCTTTTCAGCCGTAATGATATAAAAACTGCAAGTAAAAAATAAAATTTGCTAATATTGTACGCACGGAAAAAAAAATTCTGTTAAAATTACAAAAAGAAGAAGAATAAAAACATAGTCCCGGTAATAAGTAACTAAATATTCTATATTAAAGCCATTCATTTTTGAAATTTTTCCTTTCATACAGTATAGGTTTTAGCGGAAATTCTAGTTTTCATCATTATAATTCTAATTTCCCCATATTTAGCAAAAAATACAAAATTGAAAAGTAAATTTAACCTTTTAAGTAAGCCGTATAACGCCAAATTTACTTAATTTTATCACATATGGATTTATTTTAATTGTTAATTTTACCAAAATCATAATCACAGTTCTTTGGTAAAATTTACCGGCCTTTTCGGTGTTCTCATAGAGCGGGAAACACGGTAAATGTTATCATTTTCTAATACTTTTGACCATACTTTTTTCTCAGTGTAATAGCATATTATTGACTCTAATTTTTAATATAATTAGTTTTTTTAATCGCAAGCATGAATGCTGATTTAAAAAATTTGCGTTAAATTTAAGTCATGATTTTTTTCTCTGATCGGGTTGTCTAACTTTGACAGGCACTACAGGCAACTCAGATTTTATATTAAAATTGAGATTTCTGATTCTATACATTTTTATCGAAGAGAACAGGATAAGTAAACAGAAATTTAAATCCGAAAGTTTGAGACAGTTGCTCTCGAATCTAACTCTATAGGATACGTCTGGAATTCTTCAATTTCAAAATTTTAAGTAGATATAATATATTTTATGCTTATCGGAGGAAAAAATAGCAACCTATTTGCCTACACTACCTTTGAAACTACATGAATTTCTCGCTGCATGGCCCTCCTTTACAGATTTCTTTTCCCTAAATAATTTTAAATTGTTTGTTTATTCCACAGTTCTTTTTCTGATATTTAATCAGTGTTTTCTAGATCAATTGAAAAGTAATTTTGCTTCAAGCTGTTTATTTTGATTTAATCATAGATCACTTGATTGCTATAACTCTAATGCCTGATAACAAATTTCATTTAATCTTCATACTAAAATAGTTGTTTTTTGAATAAGAAATTAAGCAATATTTTTAATACAAGCCAATTAGTTATTTCTAAAATTCTCATTTAAAAACTGCAAAGCCATGTGGAATTTATTCAAAACAATCTTCCTCTATTTTTCTGAAAAAATAATATTTAGTTCATTAAAAGACTATCATTTATCAAATGTAAATACATTCTGCAAACTTGTTTCTGTGCAAAGTGAAAATTTGATTTTTGCTTTCCTTTTCTCATTCAGTTCTTAAAAATAAATCTAGTCAAAACGTGGGGCATAAAATGACGTCAGAAAATTTCAGTCACGAAAAAACTCCCCCTTATTTCAGTAACACGTTCAACCGTTTAAAATCCTAATTACCTATTAGCATGCTAATTAAACATGAAATCTTTCTTCCTAAATCAGTATGTTTCCTTTATGTTTCGTAGATTTTAAACAAAATAAATGTTTAAAAATTTGGTTAGTAATAACATTTTCCGCTAAAATTATTTCCATCTTATCATATCAATTAAGTCGTTTTTTGATGTTAACTAGATCATTTGAAGGTGTGTGCATGAAAACTGGAATCCTTTAAATCTTTCTCCATAGACCATACATTTATTCATGTTTTGTATGTCTTAAATTACTTAAATATTCAAATGTTTGGTTAGTAGACGCATTTTTCCGTTAAAATTATTTTAATTTCATGATATCGATTAAGTCGTTTTTAGACAATAACTAGATCATTTGTAGTTGTGTATGAAAACTGGAATCCATTAAATCTTTCTCCATAGACCATATATTTCTTCATGTTTTGTATGTTTTAAATTATTTAAGCATTTAGTTAGTCGTAACATTTTGCTGTTTATTCCATAATAAGAAATAGGTCATTTTTAGATATAAACTGGAACTTTTCTTGGTTTCTTCATAAAAACTGGTTCATTGATCAAGAACTGGTTCATTGATCATTTCAAGACCTCCTCCTAAAACAACGAATTTGTTTTCTTCACGTTTGGTACATTTTAAATTATGTAAATGTTTAAAAAATTGGCTAGTCAAAACATTTTCCTATGAGAGTTATATTTAAATTATTTTTAATCCATGTAAGGTCATTTCTATAGACAAACTAGATCATTTGTCAGCTTCTTCATAAAAACTGAATTCACTGAATTTTTGACTCCAGAGTAATTATATTTTTATACATTGAATATTTTAAACTAAGTGAGGCCATAAAATTTGTTAAAAAAGGAGCATTTCCCAGTTTAGTTTAAAATTCATTTAATGATATCTACTAGATATTTCCTAGATATTCCTTATATCATTTGGTGGTTTCTTAATGAAAACAGATTACAGTTATGATTGCGAATATATTTTATAGAGAATATGGATTACTCATACACTTTTTTTTTTCTCTTACTCAATTTGGTGACAAATTTAAAGATTGTTTCAAAATGTGCTCAAATTTTTCTTTTTTTTTCAAGGAATTAGAAAACAACAATCAGGGAATGTAGAGTTTCTGCGAAAATTTAGTATTTAATTTATCACATATACGACATTAATGCTTAGAGTTTTTTAGTTTCTTCAATTTCATAATTACTTAGCCAAAAAAATGCCTCCAAAAGCGGCAACCCAGGTTTGAAACCCGACGACATCTGGTCACCTTGTATGCTGATCCCGTGTTGCTTGTACCACTCACAGTGCTTAAATAAATACTCGGACTGAAAAGTTAATCAAGGATCAGAATCTCTTATCGTTAGGCTAACCATGTGATGTAGTTTTAAGTTTAGCTCAAGACGTAACACAAAGAAAACGTGTGTTAGTTTCATCAAAAAGTCAAATTTGCTCCGATGTTTGATTTAGGAGTTCCCTTGTCGTCTGGTTTGAGTTCAAAATCATAAGTTGACAGAGTTGAATATTGATTACTACCAATTTATAGATTAGCAGTTCAAAGATGGAGGTAGAAAAAATAAATTTAAATAAATAAAAACAAGTACTTTGTTTTTTATCTTTCATAAAGACAACCTCCTGGATTAACTTGCTAAAATATAACAACTGATGATGTTTTTTCAACGAAATTTTTATAAAACTATAAAAAAAAATTCTAAAGCTAAAACTATCAATATAATTGTACTATAATGACTTATTAAAAATGTCTCAAAATAAAATATAAAATCCCTTAAGAATTTCCATATAGCAATCGCCAGTGCAGGTTTTGCTCAGTAATAAAAAAAATATGTCAGAAATAACATATATATTTTTTTATTTGAGTCCGTTTGATTAAGTCAAATTAGAAATATTCGGCTTTTATGATTAATATTTGCAAACTGTAACACATTAAACATTAAAATTCAGTTAAAATATGCGTCGAATCAGCGAGTAATTCTAAGTTTTCCACAAAAATGCCCCAAAATAATAAATTAAAAATATATATATAATCCTGAATTCTAAATAAATGCTAAATGCGTAAAAGCAAATTTACTCCAGTCAAAGTTTGGAAATCGTTAAATCTTCAGATAACAAGATTTTTAACTAAGTTTCTTTTGCCCCTAACGACAAATCGTCATACATGAAACTACATGTTTAAATAAAAATCAAAAGCAAAATTTGTAAAAAAAAAAAAAAAATCCGATCACGGTTCACAAAACGGACATAAAAGGAAAATCATTCATGTGAAAAAATAGTTGTATGAAGACAACTCGGCATAGCGCATAACCCAATCAAAATAATCACAAGCATTCACTCAAATAAAAGAAATTTTTAAATAATGAAAATGTTTTTTACGGTTTCAAAAAAAAAAAACTCTTAAAATAGTATAAAATTACGCTGACACTTGCTTAAAACGGGAATAATTAAATGCATAAAGGACATTTAGAAACAACATAAAAATTAAAATAAGACATCCTAATTGAAAAAAAAATGCATTAGAGCTAGGAAAATTACACTTAAGGCAAAATCAAGAGAAGAAATGGGCAAAAAAAATCAAAAGTCACATAAAAAATGACTAAAGTAAAGCATAACAGCCCAAAAAAAGAAGAAATATATTTCAAAGAAGAATTTTCTAAAACGTTTGATGAATACTCTGTAAAAAAAGATCTGATACACACTTTGCATTTTTTTAAAAAGGCGGCTAATTGAAAACGAATTGTGAATATAATTCGCTGGATGTAAAATAAAAACTACTCGCAAAAAATAATCTGATGATCTAAGAGAAGTTTTCTCTCCCGAAAGAAACACCTGTCATAGAATAAAAAAATAAGTTTTGCGATGTAAAAAAAAACACTATAGATTGTGTTAGAAATAAATAAAAAATATATTATTATTTTAATTCTTAAAATGATCGACATGTGAATTGTGAGTTTTGTTGATAAATAAATTTAGTCGAATGAGCAAATAAAAATAAGCTAAATTAATTTGATTTGTTCCTTAAAAATTATTTAAGCATAAAATTATAAAATATTTTTGCACTTTAATTACAGAAACACACGTACACAAGTGTTTGTGATACATGGTTAGAAATAATGTGTTTCAATAAAAGTAACATACATATACTTAATCTAAAGTTGGAAAAAAGTCTTTAAAGACAGTAGCACTATGGAATAAAACAGAATTTTTTTCTTCTTCTTTTTGTAAAATATAATTCCAGCGATAAAGTTGGTATATTCAAGTGATAGTTAATTATTTACGATGTTTCAAAATAGTGTGGCAAAGCAAGCAGGCCTCAGCATGTCGCGTTTTAATATTGGTCGTAAATGTGACATGTGCCCTTGTCCTTATATATAATGTATAATTAACGATTACGCATAGAGGCTCTGGTTTGAGTTTGTGTCTGCATGTTCCCATATGATTGTAAAATATTTTATAAATATATATGAAGATGATTCTGTAGCGCTCCTACTTAATGTGTATTCTTAGAATCCTTACGAAAACGAAAAAAAATTGAAAACGCTATTGAAATCTGACTAAAGGCGGATGTAATAAACATCAAAACAAGTTTAATTGGACTTTGAAACTTGTAAGTGCTTAAAATAATAGTCTTTCAACACCTCTCTGTTAAACATATTTTGTTGTTGTTTATTAATCCAGCATTATTAATACACCATGATTTGTCAGATTTCGAAAACATTTTTATTTTTATTTTACTCTCCATTAAATATAAATTTTCGAACCCCAATTTGCATATTCTTTTGCTTTCCTTTTAGATAAGGATTCTAAAAATACATATTAACAGCGGCCATTACTCACCACTCCGTATGGATGTATATAATTAATGCAAAAATTCTGTAAAAAGTATTTGTATTTTTCCAATTCCAAATTTGCCTTTTTTGTTCCAAGGTATTTTGAAATCTGTAAAAAGTAAATGTCTTTTTTATTTTCAGATTTGCCTTTCTCTCTTTTTAGGTCAAATTAAAGTTATGATCCAATTTAATTTAATAACAGTTTAATGCAGTTTTAACAATTAGTAATAGTTTTAATTTATTTGTGCGTATATGGCATCTGTACATGTGGAGCAGGAGATTATCTTCTTTTTCTTTCGTTTCACGTACATTAGCAGACAGCGCTGCTTTTTCCATTGCTTTATATTTTAAATTTCTTTATAATTTTTGTACCACAAAAGAAGCTGAAAAAAAAAACTTTTTAAAATTACCTAGTTCTAAAAATAAGAAAAGGTCTATAAGAATCTAAGCTTTTTGACTAGATGCTAGATTTTATTAATCATAAGTTCCTTAAAAATCACAAGACAAAACTTTTTTTCACTGATCATATATTTATTTTATTTTATATCCGTCGTTGAACAAACGATCCAGTTTTGGGGTTTACGACTACTAATGTTCAACTCCGTAGCCCTGAAATTTTGAACCAATCCAGAAAACAAGGAAACTCCTGGATTAGTACCCTCAGAGGTATGATTTGTTATAGGAACATGGAGGACTTTGTGACTCGACAGATTTAACGTGCAAAATTGCTTGAAAAAGGTTTCTATATAACGCCATTCTAATTCACTTAAAGTTCCTTAAATTTAAACTAACGTTAATTTTAGCATATATGAATTAAATTATCATTATTGCAAAACACGTATTTTTTGTTAGATTTTACTTTTTGAATTTTTTTAGCACTCTGTACTGTGTTAACTATTTCAATACAAAATTTTTTTAGTCCGACGTGCCTGTTTCAAGAAAATCCAGTTAAACTTATTCAGAGGTATTTCCCACAGTTAAAGTTTATTTTTTTGCGGTAGTATTTGAAAGTTATTTTCTTAACTTGCGATTGCGAAGAACAATTATGATTTTAAAATATTTCTACGAACTTTCTTGTCAAGTACTGTGAAAAACTCTTTAAAATTTTTTCTACCATTTAGTAGAAGCACTTTTCATTCGCTCAACACTTCATTTGAAACAAATTGTTCGAAACATTAACAATCCTAATGAAAAACATCCTTGAAATCAAGTAATTAGACAATATATTTATGTATCTGTTTCATCTATACTATGTATTAAATGATTTCAAGTTTTTCAACAATTTAGTAAAGGCAATTTACATTCAAGAGTCTAAAAGCAAACATTTTATTTCCCCTTTTTCACAGTAAAAAAATCTACCAATGTAAGTTTTGAAAGAAAATAATTTGCGGAATTTTAACAATGGTATAAGATTTTTTATCATAACACTTATTTATTATAACAGAATTTAAACATCATATTTTCTTGTTTTAGCTGAAGAAAGGATTAAAAAAGAAACCCGCTAATGAATTTAAATCACATTTTTTACTTATCATAACTTTGAAATAAATTTAACTAAAAAAAAGCCGGAAGAAAATTTAAAAATAAGGATATGTTGAAATTTACAAAGCGAGTGACAAAATATTTATTTTAAGTCCGTAAGTAAAACATCCTTTTTCCTTAGTTTTTTTATGCTTATTCGAAACATAAAGTTATTATTTCAGAAAAACGATATAAATAAAATATAAATTCCATTTAAAATGACAAAAAAATATTAAAGAATTAAAAGC
This sequence comes from Parasteatoda tepidariorum, assembly GCF_043381705.1. NCBI lineage: Eukaryota > Metazoa > Arthropoda > Arachnida > Araneae > Theridiidae > Parasteatoda > Parasteatoda tepidariorum. Next base: position 33,363,539 of record NC_092214.1, on the reverse strand, counting down.
AAATGTTTATAAATAGTTTCTATTACTGATTTCTTAAAGTAAATCGATATTGGTAAATTAAGTATATTGCATTATTTAAATCATTGATTAATCGTTATTTTATTCATGCCAATCAATCCTATAATATCACTAATACTGAAATGCACCACATTAAATTTTAAAAGTTATCCACTTTCTATCGTATTTTTACAACTAATTTTTCTAAAAATATAATTTTTCGTTTGCTCCAAATAAAGTATTCTTAAGATATATGACGTCTTCATTTAATTTCCCTAAATTGAATATTACTTTTACGCATAACTTCTTAATATACAGTTCAAATCGCTCCTTCAAAGAAGTCGGTTATTTTATATTTTTCGTATTTTGGAATGTAGACTAGAATAAAATTATTGCTGTCCGTCTGCCGTTTTGGCTTAAGTGCACTGGGGATTAAAACTCAAAGGTTTTAAATTTCTTTTATTAGATGGTTGACAAGTGAAAATAAAATTAAATTCATCTTTCGCCTTTCTGACGGTGCCTTTCAAGGCCGAAATATATCAGAAAGATAAAAATGTTCTGATTTTTATCGATTACCTTCCAGCAAGATTTTACAAAAAATTATTGTTGAAAAAAATTACGAATTATATTTATTTTTTTAATTGTATCTTTTTTGATAGTCTATCCTCCTGGTTTTTCTATTTAGTTGAAGAAAAACGGTGTGAAGAGAGAAAAAATTAGTAAAAAAATGCTAGTAAATAATAACGTTAAACTTTACTCTGTGAAAAATTCCGGCTCAGAATATGATAAAAAGTAATGACGTTCTGACGGCAGCATCCGTAAACTCCATTTTACCACAAATCTATTTTTACTGTAATTTTTACAATGATTTAACTGTAAATATTACAGTAAAAATAACGGTATATCATATTTCCTCTTACATAAAAGTTTGCGGCAAAAAGTACCGGTAATTAGTATGCCAGTGCTTTTTACCGCTATCTGATCCGAAATTTTTGACAATGTACCTTAAAAAGAAAGGTAATTGATTTTTTTAAAAAAAAATTTTTTAAATCCCAGACTTGCGACACTCTAAATAACACATTTTTCTTTATTGCTTGAAAATTATGCAATAAAGAGCACGTAATATATTTCACGTAAATTCACTTTGTAATACGTTCCACATTTGTCAAAATATCTATTATGCAGCAATTTCAAGGCAGTAAGTTCTAGAGAGCTCCCACACTTAAACGTCTGAGACAAGGAAGGCGGATTCCCACAATGAAAAGTGACGTAAGTCTGCTTACGACAACCACACCTTCTTATGTCGCTTTTCGTGACATAAGATTGTGCTATTTTGGGACATTTTTCACTTGTGCTTGTGATAACACGGAACTTTTGGTATTTTTGACTTTATATTAGACGACAGATTTTTCACATGCTTTATTTAAAATCATTGTTCATGGTTTTTAATTTCTAAATTTTAGCTTCACTGTAATTTATGTTAAATCATTAAAGTTAATTAGGAATAAAATAATTAATTTAAAATAACAATTAAATGGACTAAAATAAATAATAGAAAAAGAATAATAATAGAAATAAAATAATTTAAAAACAAAGCACTATGTTCGAATGATGTTCAAGTTTTTAATAGAAACTTCACTGATTTTTCGTTTCCTTTTTTTACATGTAGGGTGTGCCGTAATAACCTCTCTTAATATTGGATAATTTGTAAGTGATTCTTAAATTGTTGGTTGAAAAATTAGCATAATAAACAGTGTTAAATATTTAATATTTAAATGGTAAATGAACAGAATATTTAAAAATTAAACATTAATTTTTGACTCCTTTTTGATCTGATTCACTTTTAAGATTAATAGTTTTAGTGACATTTGTAAAGATAGAACATCGTAACAGTCAGTTTTTATGGTCATATAGATTATTGTAAGAAAGATTAATTGTCCTTTTGTATTTAATGGAATATCTTATTGTAACTGACATTTTATGTCCTTAAATTCTTATTAAAATTATTAATCTTAATTACTTATATTTCTAATTAAGTATTTTGTTTTATTTTGTAACAGTCGTTGAACAGTCGACCGAATTTTCAGTTTACGACTATTTACCAACGTTCAACTCCGTATCCTTGTAATTTTGACAATTAGTAGACAATGGAATTCCTGGATTAAGTACTGGGAGAAATTTGCCCTCGTGCAGGAATTTTTGATGGAACTAACCCTCATTTGTGTTACATGGAGAAGAAAATCGCAAAAAACAACCATGCTTAGCCTGACGGCAAGGGGACTCTAATCCATAATCCGTCTGCCAATGATGATATTTTACGTCCTAATTTCGTATTATATAAATCTTGTAACAAAATTCTCTTTAGCTCTAAGCTGAAACTTTGCTGCTGTTTATTATGACACACGAACAAGTCAAGGACGCCCCCGCCGTCAGCGTTTGTGAATTAACTCCTTAACGATCGGTTAATTTTCAAGAAAACGGTCATAAAAGCGCCTATTTTTTTGGCTTTTGCATCTGTATTACGTATTTGATTAGTGTTGCAACTAGTTTAAAATAAACTAACTATCTGCAATTGCCTTAAAAAATATCCTGGCACTGCCATCAGGTGTGTAAAATGAGAAATAAAATGTTTTCCCGGCAAAAGAAATAAATTAGTTTTATTCTTATTGGCGCGTTACTACTGAACACTCCAGCCATTCAATATCACGGGAGCGAGAAATAGCGGGAGAAATCTCACCCAGCCATTTTCACGACAGCGAGAAGGAAGGGGTTAAGTCAGGAAGGTGTGCCTTGCGTTTAATAAGAGAGCGCCGCAAGGGTGAAAGTAAGGCATAAGCAGAAATACGTTTTTCATGCGCTTCACGTCCTCACCGTATTAATGTCTACGAAGAAAGAATGCCCAGGTAAGCAGTCTAAAAATTAACAGCTTTTATTGCATAACAAATAGTTTTTCTTTGTGTTATTTAATAGCTAAGCAGTCTTTGCCTTGATTCTTTAGCTAATTTTTCGCTACTCTTTGATTATATCTTGGTTTGAATTCGACAGAGACAAAAATGAATCAGCTACAAAATATTAACTACGCTATATAATAATATTTCTTACTGCAAAAAAGGAAGAGCTCAATGATTTTATGAAATTGTGAGACTAACAGGTAAAATACAGCATAGTATTTTAATGATTCTCTCATTTCCGTAAGTAATCATTTGAAGATATTCTCTGGATACAAATCTTCTGCTTTGAAGAAACATCTGATAGATTTCACTTGAAGGGACTTAAATTAATCACTAAGGCATATATTTTTCGCTTAAGTGTGGCTTGTTTATATTTTTCAAATACACTGCATAAAATCTCGTTACACTGAAATAATTAGTCACTTATTACAATTCAAAGTCGTGGAAATATTTTTAAAGGAGCACATAAATGAAAATTTTTATAACGGGAAAAATGATAACTAAACTGACAAAAATACAAACTCTAAAATAAAATTAACAAAAATCTTGCATAAAGAAAGTTCTTCTTTATCAAATCAATAAGAAGTTCTGTTGGTTTTTATGAACACCGTTTGAAAAAAATATAGATACGCAGATGTACGTACTGTAGTACATTTACTACAAAGCAGTTCTTACTCTAGATCAAATAAATCATGTATTATTTTATGAAAATTATTTTATGCAATGTAAATGCAAGGTAAAAAATAAGTCAGACAAATTTATTAGTTTAGTTTTACTTAAAGGTTTTGTAACTAGTTGATATTTAGTGTGACTGTATTTTTAAAGATAGATGGAAAGATATAAGTTACAAAGCAAAGTCAGGCATTTGAAGCCTTGTTAAGCAACAATACTGGAGAATTTTAAAGGTTGCTTACATTTTCTGAAAAGGAAAAGATTAAATTTTTTGAGCTCTCTATAAAACAATGTGAACTAATTTGAACGAGTTAAAATATGTTCAATGACTACAGACTGCAAGCAACTTTTAACATATTTTTCAAAATTATTCTTAAATTGTCTAAGAAATCATTTAAATATGAGCCACGTTTTTCAATAATATTAAATATTTGTAATTAGATTCTATTTACAAATTTTCAGTTTTTTCAAAATGTTTTGCAATTAAACTTTTACAACATCTTTTTCATAACCTGACACGTTCAGCTGCAAAACGGTGCCATATTTTAACCCAATAGTTTACACTCTAGTATTTATGTCTATATTACACTCATGATATAGATACTTTTAGGAACTAAACGTTACATAAACCCGAGTCCTAGCGATTTCAGAAATGGAAAATTCCATTCACAGTAGAGTGGTATGGGAACTTGATGCAGAGGCCGGAAAATTGCAACAAAAAATCTGCCCGCCGATCTCAATTCTTTTAGTGTATTCGTTACAAATTTTAGTAATTTGCTTTTCAAAATTATCCATAATAATTGATGTGTTTATGATCTTAAGATAAGAATAAAACTTCAAACAATGTTCCATTTATTGGAAAAAATTAAAAAAGTTTCGTTCCTAACAGTTTTGTACAATCTTTCAGAAACAATAAAATGCCCGTTTTATTTCAAATTGGTGAAATGTTTTAATAATTTTTAAATGAATGCTTGTTTTGCATTAGAGAAAATATCACTTTATTAAATCAAATTAATTAAAAGTTAAATTTTGAATTTTCCTCACAATGTCTTAAACATCACAAATAAAAAATGCCAAAGCAAGCCAAAATATCTGCCATTAACGATCCACACTACAACCCTGCTACTTTTGTCTCCAAGAATTGTGATATTAGTGACAAGAATTACAATTTGTGACAAGTGTGACATTAGTGACAAGAATTACAATTTGTGACGAGAACTACAACAAAACGTTTCCTATTCATAGCTGGTTAAAATAGTTACCTCCCCCGTCTAAGTGGGGGATGAATTTCTGCAAAAAAGCACAGTAACAGGAGGAAAATTTTTTCACCTGACTAGCTGCAACTAAAAGGTTAGTTCTATGCAATCACATAATCAACTAATAATATTAAAACAATACTCCTCGTCCTCTTTTTAATTAAAAAATGTTTAAAAGTATGTATTAAAAATTCTCTTTTAATTTAAAATGAAAAATCTGAATAACTTATTTGCAAAGCTTCTTTCAACAATAGGGATGTATATGGCAATGGGAACAGTCACCTGGATTTACCTTAGCCTTTCTCAGCGCCATCGTACGGTGAGTGCTATTTCTCCAGCGGTAAGTTTGCTTAAATAAAGTATGTTACTTTGTACAATCAGTCGCAAATACCCACATTTCCATTTTGAATTTAATCTTCAATTCTTTCGAATAAATTTAAGCCATGCTCCTTCAGCGTTTTTAGCAACGTAAAACGAATTCCTTCGTGTTTTAATCAAGCGAAGCAATCATAAAACTATGGTAGCTCAAATGTTTCATAGTAATAACGTATTATGAGCAAAAAGCTAAACATTAGTAAGTTAAATAAAATTATACAATAAAAAAACTCATTTAAATAAAAAACTTATATTTTCATTGCATGACGTTTTTTAAATTATTTACGGAACGCCATTAATTACAATATAATATAAGAATAACTGAAAAATATTTTATATAAGGTTTAGTTTACTGCAAAACTATTTTTTTTCTAAATAACATTAATTCTACCTTCTAATGACTCCAGTGTAAAACATGCTTGAACCTTGCTTACTAGAGTCTATACAAACCTGTAGTCAATAGCTGAAACTTGAATTTAAAAATTTTATTCGCCGAGTCATAATTCATATTTTCCAAATCACTTATATTTGTAGAACAAAAGAATCAATAACTTATTTAAGAAAAATTGAAAAATGATATGATTGGGGTAAAATTTTTTTAAATTTTTTTCACACATTATATGTAAACGTTTAACTTTTAACAACATATTTTTACGCACCCTGCACAATTCCATTTTTTTCTAGATAATTGTTAAAATTTCTTTTCGAACCCAAATTTACTAAGTTTTATTAACTTAAATTCAATAATAAGGCAGATGAAACACAAAAAAAATTAAAGATCTAAATGACACATCACAAGTAAATTAGAATTTTCAACAAAAATAAAATAATGAAGAAATTGAATTAAGGTTGAATTAAAACATCAGAATTAGGATGGCCCAAAATACTAAATATTTAAAAAATTTTCTAAAATATGAATAGTTTCTTAAATATTTACCTTCAAGTATTAAGAGAGAGACACAAATTTTAAATACTTAATAATCCATTATTATAATTTTTATGACAAAAAAATACTTATATAAATTTTATAATATTACTATTTTAAAGAATAAATTTAAAACTAATGACTTATATAGATTGTTTATTCTTTGAAGTAGTTTTGAAGAAGTAAGCTGTGTAACTTCAAATTTTTAAACTTTACTACTTAAAAATACGATCTTAAAACAAATCAATCAAATACGTCCTTAATTTTCCCAAATCTTAACTTGCACGAAGAATTTATATTAATTTGTATGGTTTTAAATAGATCAAATATGATCTTAATTTATATATCAACTTTTATCAATTGTGATAAATTTTATAAAGATCATGGAAATTAAAAGTTAGCATCGCAAAAACAAAATTAGTGTTCTTTTAAAGAAAATTAAATTTCATTTTAATAAGTGCGAAATTAATTTGAATTAACGAGTTAAATTAATTAAAAATCCACTGAGATTGTTTTAAAAGATTATTTTAAATATTTCAAAATTTCCCTTTTCAGGTTTTTCTTTTTTCAAAAATAACTATAATTTTTTTTTCGGTCATAGAGACTTGTTTCTCGATAATAAGAATAAACGCCTCTAACGTTTTGCGTCACTTCACGCGTTTGTCTTTTAGGAATAACTCCCAAAAAACTTAACAGTATTTTATGACCAATGTCCATGTTATTTTTCCTCTTTCATTTGAGTCCAAAGAATTTAACCCAATCATATAAAAAATTCGTTTTTGAATTTTTTTATTCACTGTTCCGCATTTTTCTTTTCGAACTAAAACTTACCACGCGATATTTTGTTATTCAAATAAAATTCTTACCTTTGAGCAAAGCTAAGAAAAACAGAAGATACAAAGCAAAATTCTTCATCATTTTCTTCTTTTTTTTTCAATAATCCGCAAACTTCTAAAAGTTTCGCTTAATCCATTAGCCCGGAAAGTCCGGTTAAGTGCGCCGGCACCGTCGAATAGTCTAGCATCGCCCGGACACGTCCTAATCTCCCGGATCGCACATTCTCGTCTGCCTTACTCCCTAATCCGGAAAACACGCGGGTAGAAAATTGCGCATGCGCTTGTTGCGCCGCTTCTAAGGGACGATGAGTAGCAATTAATGGTTTGTTTTCACGGTCTTCTTGATATGTGTTTGATTGAAGGAACAAAAGGGGCAAATGTTTTCTCTTCAAGAATTAATTTCTGTATCTCCCATAAATTCTTTTCTTGTCAAAGCACCGCTTGGTAGTTAAGAGACAAAGAAGTTGTAGCGGGGAACTTTAATAACTGTCATACTAACTTATCCAGAGCTATTTGTTTAAAAGAGAAATATTTTATTACTTTGGCAATAACGTCACACTATTTAAACTGGTGTATGTTTATTAGGGTTTATGAATTAATGTTTGTCCCATTATAACGGGGCATTTTGTAACTTTCGATACAATATTAAAGTAAATTGACTGAAAAATATAAACAATTTAAAAAAAACTAAAATGCAATGACAGTTATTAGTTTCTTTAATGTTTTTCTGAAAATGCTTAACTAGGTTTGCTAATTTCTTTTACGAAACTTAACTTTCGAAACTTTTGTTACATCTGAGATGTTTGATTGGATACTTTCGAAACAGTGCTTCTTTTATATAGGGCCTGGATAGCCTATCTGGTAGGGAGTTGGATCTATGCTCGAGAGATTGTGAGTTTGATCCCTGTCGGCTGAAGGCTCCCCGTACACAAAATGATGACTGATGTACACTAAATCTGTCGGGATCACAAAGTCCTCCAATGTTCCCATAACAAATCAATACCTCTGGGGGTACTGAATCGGAGATTGATCGTGCTCTGGTTCAGGTAAGAATTACAGTCTGTGGATGGTGTAAGAATGTGTCTTACTTGCAAAATGGGATGTAATGTACGCATGTTGTATCCTAATCATCCTCAGCGATGTTTCCCAGGCAGTCGCCAATAGCCCAATGTGCTGCTCCAGTATGACGTAAAAAATGTGCAAGCAAACTTTTTTTATATAAGACTTTGTTTCAGGAATAATTATAATTAAATCCCTGGCTTTTTTTTTTAAAAAAAAAACGCAAATATTTTTGTCTAGAATAATTAGCACTTTTAAAGAAAGAAAATAAGAGTAATTGAGAAGAAACTAGTTAAAAAGTATTCCCGAAGTTTCCGATAGGACACACTGGGCAACTTTCATATAACAATACAGAAGAGATCTAGAAGAGCAATAAGTATACTCCGATTATTGTTATAGATATTTTAAACACACCCCTCTACGTCTAAGCACCTAGCCGATTTCTCAAGGCTCTATCTCTTAACAGCTATTAAAGGAATGTCACTTAATTTTGTACATTTTGAATGACGTGGACAGTGTCTTAGCTTTATCCCTTTCTCCATACTTTCACACCACAACAAACGATATTACTTTTAGCCACGGCAGAGATAACGTGAACCTTACTGCGAATACACGCCGGTTATTTATTCGATTCCCAGGATCGAACACGCAATCACCGGCTCTCTACCAGTAGAATTAAGCAAAACCTTTTCCCACACCGCTACCGAGGCAAAGATATCTTACGAACTTATCCAAAAGGAAAAAAACGTTGAAGCCGGCATCTTCATTAGATCACCTTCACAATTTTTCAGTTTCTGACAGCAAAAGATATCCATAGTTTGTTTAGTATACTTTGTAAAGTTTGAAAACCGAAATTTTGATCGTATGTTAATTCAAGTTCATGGAAAGCTCTGGCAGAAGAATATAACAGCCTTGTTCCTTTAACTTTACCTTATATACGAATTAAGGATACATCAGTGAGATGTTTATAAGCGGAGAATAAAATTTCTGACAAAATCATCATACCTGTATGGTCAGGACATTCTCAGTGAAACCAAGGAAAAGGACAAGAATAATGACTTCAAATGTTTAATTAAAGTGTTTTAAAGTTACTAATTTTAGATGTATCAAACTGTGGTGACAGTTTCATCCATATTTTATATGGTAGTGGATTTATTTGCTTTTCCGTGCATATGTGGGCTTTTTTGTAAATACAAAGAACGGCATTCAGTTTGAAAAACAGATAGCACAATTTTACGAAAGACAGCAAGAATAAGCATCGAATGGTAAGCTGGATTAAAACCCACTACATGTATGCTTCAGAATGGTTACTGGAATAGCAATACAGTATTTTTTCACCACAAATGACTTTACGATACAGGTATGGTGATTTTGCAAATTATTTTTTTCTTTTTATACATTAAAAGGAACATATATCGTAATGCTGCTGTAAAAGGGATTGTTCAATTAAACCTTCCAATATTTTTTAGGTGTAATTTTTTGCAGAAATTTCGGAAAATATTTCTGGCAGCAATTGCACAAAAATTCAATTATTTGTAGTCTTTCATAATATTCAAATTAAATGCTACTTATTTCGATCTTATGCTTTTGCTTGTGAGTATTTTATGTATTTCTTTACTTAATTTCTTGTTCCTCTAAGGATTTTGCATGTTGCTTAAAATTAGTAAAATGTCATCGACTGAGAAAAATCCTCTTCTTTTTAAATATAAAAAAATGCAATGTTTTCGTTATTAATTACATTTCAATACATTCAGTTCTAGATTTAAAAATGAAATACATGCTAATTGTATTAAATAAGAGTTGATTTTTTAGAAAAACTGTTCAGGTGATTTTGATGATTATTTTAGAATGAAATGTTTGTCTTTAATAGGTTAAGAATAATATAACTTTCAGTACGCTAAAAATACAATTACATGAAAAATTCACCAGTAATTAGCATAAATTTAAATTGACATGTTATTAACATGTGTGAAGTCGTTTGCTTCATGATATATGAAAATAAAAGCATTACATTTCAGAAAAATGAAAAGTTTAAAGAAATTAAAGTATAATTACATTGAAAAATATATTTTTATCTAGTTTAATTAAAATTTAAATTACTTAAAAAGGGTAACTCAAAAATACAACCTTTAATACGTCTTTTTTCTATGCTTAGGAAAAAGGAAAACAAAAATTATAAGGATTTAAGAATCGCAAATGTATATTTTACCGAGATAAAAATAAGAGCGTTATAAAAATTTGACAAATTTTAGTACAAGAAGGGGAATGCAATAAACAGCAACTAAGATTTTTTAAGAGAGACGAAACATAGAGGATTTAAAAGATTATTTTTAGGAAATCTTCAAGTTTCAACCTCCAAATAAACCTGTTTTGTTATACATTACATGCGCCTTCTGCTAGCATTTTATTTTCCCCTACTATAAGCATGAATTTACGAACCTTAATATACATAAATCTTTTTTTTCTCCTTTTCATAAGGATTTTAAATTGCATAGTAAGAGTGGTCTTCGCTGATCACCCTTTATATCTGAGAAAAACCTTTTCATTAAATAATTAGAATTTCAGATGAATATACCGATAATTGTAAACAAATGCTGATACATTCTAAAATGCTTACAAAAAATAAATATCTTAACATTTGAAATAAAAACGTGATTTTTGTTAAATAACATAATCTCCTCTTTCAAATGCAATATTGATGACATCAAAATATACTTACTAGTGAAAAGAAAACATTTTTTAAGGTAAGTAAAGACAAATTAGCCGATCATTAAACGTCTTTACTACCTTATTTTATGGTACTTTATAAATTAAGCGTGTATTATGGATTTATTTTTTCAGCATCATGCAAAAAAAAGTTTAGTCATCATAAGTTCTTTTGACGACAATATATTGTACTTCGGAGAAGTCGCTTGAAATATGTATTTTTAGCTGTCAAAATGTGACTTTAATAGAAAAAAGCTTTTAATAAAAGAAATGCTGTCAAAATCTGACACAGAATAGAAAAGTCAATGTAATGAACAACATGACTGGTTTGATTACGGGGGGAAACAACGAGTATTTGACAATCAGAACACCTTCCAGTTCATACCTGAATTACATTCACTTTCTGTACCTCGATTTGTGATATTCACATTTTAAAAAAAAAAAATCATTTCTGATCCCCAATGAGTGTTTCTCTTTGATATCACTTTTGATGAAAATTCCAGAAATAAGTGCTTTTCTTTATGGATCAACTTGTATATTTTAAAGAAATGAAGTTAAAATTATGGAAGTAGGCAATTTAAAATATTCCTTTAAGAGTAAAGTAAAACACAGTTCTTTTCTAGAAAAAAAATATCTTAATGCAGTGACATATATCAGAAAACTAGTTTTGTGTTTGCTCTGTATAAGAATGTCGTAGCAACTGGTCTTTAACATTGTGATGTTTTTTTACTTATTTTTTTATCATGTCGCGGTTAAAATCTAAATTTAGCTAATAAGTAAAATAAACTGATAAATAAGAACTTTCATTAAGCTTTAATGATTAAATTAAAGCAATTAATGCTGATAATCAATCAAAATTCTAATAGTTGTACTAAATCACATGCAAGTAAAGAATTGCTAAAATTCTTTACTATAAAAATTTTGTCTTATGAAGACTTGTCTGGTTAGCTAATATTCAGCACTCCATTGATTTTAATATATTATACTTTGTATAGCAGTAGAAAAGTTTCTATCTAATTTTATTTCGGTGAATAAAACAAAAATAAATATACAAATTTACTTAGGGAGAATTTTAAACATAGGGAAAGTTATTATAAAAGATATATGAAACGAAATGCAAACCTCTAGATAAATAATTTTGAAATCGAGAAAACAGGATTAATTTTTGTAATCTGATTAAAGGGATGGTAAATAAATTATTAGATTGGCAAGGGGAACTATTCCATGCAAAACACACAAAAAGTTATTGAAGCCTATAAAATATTATTGAATTTATTACTCTCTTAAGAATATGAAATATTTATGAAATTCTTCTGATTTATTACAAATTGAAAGCAAGTTTTGAATCAAAAATGCAAAGCATGAATGGAGTTAACTAAAATTTGCTGTGTTTATAAATATATTTAATGACTTAAAACATTCGTTCTGACGTGAAAGATCTGGTTTTATTAATATTTATGTAATCTTTATAGTTTGACTGAAAAAACTTAAATTTCCAGTTTAATAGATCATGTAACTAAGCAGGTAAAAAATAGGGCAGAAAATTTATCTTCCTGAATAAATATACCTTTTATTCAACAGAATTCGATATTTGACCATCAAAATGGATGGAGTACCTTCAACGCAGAAAATAAATTTGATCTTAATAGTTAAATCATGTGAAGAAAGTTTCGACCTCTCAATGTTGGTTTTACATTTTCCGCTTTGCATTTACTTTTAGGAGGAAAATTTTGAAACCTAAACACCAAAAATCTTTTTCCAAAATACATAAAAGTTTACTTAATTGAAATTTTACTTTTCCTAAAGTAAATTTTTAAATTTGAAAAAAATTTTTAAGTTTGAAATTAAAGTTTAAAACATATGACTTTAATGTGCTGTCTCAGAAATAAAACTCTTAATTTTTAACGATAATGCAATCCTATCGTTAATTTTGAGAATTATTTTGTCATGAAATCGCGTGATTTGTGAAGAAATGCAAACTTTCAAATATATGACGAAAATGTTTCCTTAACTTAGGACCGCATCGTAGTGCATTGGGCAGATTGTTAGCTAGAATCACAAAACTGGAATAACAAAACTAGAGTGAAAACTAAATGATTGAAAATAGAATGACGGCACAAGCTGACTGGTTGTATGATGGTCAAGGAGTTAGAATCATACCAGGAAAATCCCGGGATTTGAATCCCGCTTCTGCCATGAATGTAAACTATCTCTATGTTCTATCTGTCTTTCTTGTATTGTTTTAGGGCCGTTGATCCACCTATATGTTCTCCACGTAAAAGAGATCAACAATACCACTCATTTTTGTTATTGTTTCCATGGCGTTTTTTTCTAAAAATGAAATTGAATAACGAAAGATTTAGTTACTTTTGGCGAAATCCATTTCCACGAAGTAGTGGCAATAGTTATTTCATCACTATAATACAATGCTCGCTCGGAGCATATACATGGAAATGGTTTCGTCAAATACGAAGAAAGTTTCATGATATTTGAGTTATGAAAGTTTCATAAAAGTTTCATGATCTTTTTTTCTTGCAGTGCAGAGTAGACAATTTAGTAGTTCTCAAAAGAGAAAAAATTAAATATGACCATAAAAATTGAAGGGCGGGAATGACCATGAATGCAACAAAAAAAGTATTTACATTAAAATCAAGATAAATTAACGAAATACTTTTAGAGATTGCATTTTTGGAAGGTATGGCGAACTATGTTATCTTATTAATGTTTATTCCTCGTTTATTATTAAGTGATCCACAAGCAAAGTTAAAAAGGTTTCCCCTTTAAAAACACAGTATTTTCCCTAATCACTGTATTTTGACGCACGTCTTCAATTGAGTAAGATTGTTATGTTCATATATATTTTGTATATCTGTAAATATATTCAAAATACTCTTTGTGAAATTAAAAAATTTTCGAAACAGTGAGAATTTTGTTGCTCTTTCATTTTCATATCTATATTTAAAAAAATATTCAGAAAGAACGAGTTTAACTTTGCATTAACTCTTTTAATATGTTTCTTTTTCTTGCTAAAATTTTCGGGGAATCATATTTATATATTTTCATTTCTTATATTTTCATAATTTATTATGTTAAAATTTTCATAGATTGTTTTGTCAAGAATGCTGCAAGAAATAATTTCGGCATAATGAATTCCCTAATACATTGTATGCATACATACACAAATTTAAAAAAAACGTTTTTTGCTAAATATAAACCTGCTTCGTTATTTTTATTCTGAATTTTAAAGGAAAAAGTAGTCCGAAAGAAAGAGTTTAATTTCAAATGTTAAATTCTTTTAATATGTTTGCTTTTTCACTCTAAAACTTCTGAATGAATCGATATTCAATACCTTAAAATATTTTCGACAACTTTTTTTTATCAGGAATGTTGCAAGATATAATTTCGGCTAATTATAATTTATGACTATTCATTATTATTAATAAAACGGATTAACCTATACATATTTACAATAAAAATGTAGCTTTAATCTTTAATAAAAATTATATTAACGTTTAATTTATAACGTCAAATCACCTGTGATATAGCATTAAAATTTAAGCTGCAATGAAGCGTTTCTAAGCATTTAAAATCATTAAGGAATATGATCATCATAAAAATGTGTTAATAAAAGTAAGACCCGGTCCATTAATTAAATTTTATTTATCCTCTCCCAATCTGAAACTTCAAAGTTTTATAAGATGAAAAATAAAAACAGCTCATTTCTCAAACATTAAGCCGATAAAATGCAAGACAAGCTCTTATAGCGATAAAAATGTATTAAAAATGATTTCTGGTTGAAAATATTTTATTTTCGTTTTCTTTGGAATAAATCTTTAAAAGTTTATGTTTCTACCATCCAAGTTTTTAAATCAGAAAAACAATTAATCAAATCTTTATTTTAACAATGCTTCTCAGCTATTTCTACTGATTTTTGATCGTGGCTGAAAAAGTTAAATATTTAGTGTCAAAATTTATTTCCATATTACAGTTTAACGGTATTGTTTTATACAAGAATATAAAACATTTCAGCATATTGAAAACCGTCTTTTGGCATCATGTTTATATCTGACATTTTGTTATTTGTATGCGGTCATGTCCCCTTATGGTTTACTGAACTTCTGATTTAAATAAAATAAAAAAGTGCTTTGATGTTTGCGTCAAAAAAGTATGTCCTTTCTAAGCAGATATGCATGCAAAATATTACACTTTCGCGAGCACAGCAAGTTCTAAGAAATCTGACAGTTAAGAAATAAATCGCTTGTAAACGCTTCCAAAAATAACCGATTAGGGCAAAAACATTTTATAAATAAAGTGATTAAAAATAACGGTTGATATTAAGCAGCTTATTATTATCAAAGTATATTTTCGAATAGAGTGTAATTTAGTTGCGATGTGCATCGTACCAAACAGTATTGATTAAACGTATTATTTTAAATACAAGAAAATAATGGGAAGTTTAAAAAACTTATTTTTATTACAAAATAAAACAAATGTGAAGTTATTAGAAGTTTATGTGCAATCGCAGAATGTAAAAAATAATGTAAGACTGGGAAAACTGTTTAAAAAAAGTTATCGCTTTAAACTTCTTCAAAATATGCACATTGATTTTTTTCAAAATAAAAACTTAATAGAATTAAAAACTTAAATAGAAATTTTTCACTACAAAAAGTTAGATCTCAAAAAAATCATTTTTCCCATTTTCTAATTAAATAATATTAACTGCAAAGCTAAGAGCAATTAAATTTTCTTAAATTTATTTTTCAGTGAATTACAATTAGTTAAAAATATTCCTCTATCAATCAGATTTTCATATAAGACAGTATAAGTTTGCACAAAAAACATAATTTGCATAGAATCCCTAATTAATCTGGCATAAAATTTTTAGTGATTAGAAATTTTTGTAGCCGTAAATTTAAATTAAACTTCGTGTTTCCTAATGCTCGTGTATTATTCAGTCTTTTTAAATCTTTCTTTTCCAAGTTTTTTCATCCATTTACCAAACTACATCAAAACTTAAAATAGCTGGGACAACAAGATAAAAACAATACAAAAAACAAGGCAAAAGGCAAAATAATTTTTCAGAGAGAATAAGAAAAATTATTTTGAATATATATATATATATANTACATTTATATATATATATATATATATATATACAAGAAAAAACAAAAAAAGGTACACACAAAAAGTAAAAAAATTTAAAATAAGTAAAAAGTAAATAATAAAAATATCTAAAAGGATAATTAACGAAAAATAAAAATAGTAATTTAAAATTTGAAAAATTAAGAACGAAAATCTACAATCCCTTTTTCAACCTCCACGATTATTTCTACAGAAATTAGTGCATAATCATTCTTTGATATTTCCCTTTCTACTCATTCTTAATTACTTCAGGCAAAGATTTATTCAAAAGCAACATATAACCCAAAGCAATTTATATATAAAACTATATATATACCTCTGAGTCCAAGTGCCGAAAAAAGAGTAAAGTTGTCATTCCTTCTCAACGCAAGAATTTTTTTTATGTAAAAAATTACATTTGACTCAAGACAATGATTTGAGTTTGATTTTCAGTAATAATATTTCCTTAGTAGGTAGGCTCCATTGCTGCATCATATTTCAGGAATCACGATCTATAGCTCTTTTAGCCTGGAGGAAAAACAGAACTCCAATAACTCGATTTGGAAAACTGCTCTCCGTATTCAGTTTGAGTACTTAGGGGGAGAACTCCTTACACGAAATAAAAAATAGATATATTGGACGATATGAGAATAAAATTTAAGGCTTTGGGGTAAGTCTTCACCTCAACTGTTGAATCGGGAGCAGAAACAGCGACAAAAAATATATCTTCTGAGATTTGAAGTTTTTAAGTAGGCGAGTGACATTTTGTGAATATCTTCCCTCCAAAATTTCCCCCTCGCTGCAAAGAAATAGCTGTTTAATTTTTTTTTTTTTGAAAAAAATCGTATCACTAAATAAATATTTATAAGATTTGGTACTGTGCTTACTGTGAAATATTTTAATATAAGTTTTTTTAAGTTTAAATTATATTATACACAATTTTATTTACTTAATCATAACTGTAGAGATTTCTTGAAAGTTTGGCTCGTGCATTAAAGTGCACTTGGGAAATTAAAATGAATTAAAATACATAAATATTGAATGTAATTTAGGGTGAACAAAATTTTCGGAAATGTATGCTAATTTTTGACTATTAATATTTATAAGGTAAAGACATGTTTAGTGTTTTCATCAGATTTCGGAAAATGTAAATTAATATCGCATATTACCCACAGATAAATGTAGAAGTACTGTATGGGAAAAATCATGGGGAAAGAGGAACGAAATGCTTTTGAAGTTTAGAGTAAATCGAATAAGATAAAACTAATATTAGTTAACTTCCTTAGTTCAATATTTATTAAATTAAATAAATATAGTGAATATATTCGCAATATTTATTTATATAGGGAAGTATAATAAAACTGATTGCGTGTATTCTTTCTTAATGTGATAATGAAACAAATAACTTTGCAATTATTTTGGGTAGAATGAAGCACAGTCCAGTTTAAATTAAACAGAAACCTATCTTTTAAACAAATTTATCAAAACTTCAGAAGTTTGAAAATATAGTCGGATTATTTCGTAGCAGCAAATTTTTAAAAAAGAAAAACTTTCATATTTGAGTTACTTTTATACGTATTTAAGAAAATTTGAATAAAATATTGCATTTCATGAAAGAGTCTGAAAATTGAAAGGAAAAAAACGTGCTCCATTCAGCATTAAAAATGGAATTCTAATTACCACTTAAGAATTAAAAACGAGTAAAGCTTTTTTTTTAAATATTTTCGAATTATAATTGTTTTTATTAATATTTGTATAGTAAACCGTTTAGTTTTGGTGTTTTGGACTGTTTCAGTGAGTGTGAAATTTCCTTAATAATTATCAAATATTTAGTGATGCTCTTAAGTGTTTAAAGCCGTTGACAAGAGCAAACGTTCAATTGCATCTGATATGGAACTTTGTTATGTATTGATTTGATGTTGAAATTAAACTGCTCAATGCAAACTGCAAATACACTTAAACACTCATTTCATGAATTATGAACTGGCAGTATTATTTTTTTAATATGGGTTTTACTCCTGTTTATTCAGAAAATATCGGATGCATTCTACAACAGAAACGCTTTTTTCCCTTTTCCCCAGCTACATGTATTGAGAAAAAAATCGTTATTTTTCTTATGATTTGTCAATGATGTTATTACATGCTTAAGTACTTATCAATTTCCCGATATAAGAAACTTCCTGGTTTTTCCTATATACTGCATAAATATACAATCCATGTTTGTATACAAGTTAATCAAAGGTACTACCTACCAGTTTATTAAGAGATTATTTAAATTATATCATTATACACATGAGTTACTTAGACGCTTATCACAATCCTAATCAAAAGCATTCTCTAAGCAAGACATTCAAAACATTCTCAAAAACATTCTCAAGTAGCAAATTACTAGAAAACTAGGATTTTCTAAGATTTTCTATTACTAACACAACTTCTATTTAAATGTGTAGACTATATTACTTAAAAAGAAACTACGTTAATATTAGATAAGTTTAGTGAATGTCATTTTCCGAAAGAGAGTTTCCATAATAAATGTTGCTTATTTTACAATGTAATTCGTATGGTCAACATATCCACCGGAGCAAAAACGAGTTGCATATTTGGCATTTCTCTCGCAAACTCCAAAAATCCAAATACGCGCAATTACTAAGAAGATAAATATGGTTTCGCCTATCGCTTTTCGATGATTATTATGTAAAAATTTCTTCAAACTTAAACAGAAATTTATTCAATCTTATTTAAATTTCTAGTTTATTTTCTTTCTTGTTGAAAATAACATGCTTGTGTTAAACTTTAACGTCTTCATTGCAGCAGAGAAAAGATATTTGCTGTTTAAAATGTTCATCGAAAATATTTTCTTGTCTTAATAATATACAGATGAAAGTCTAATTTTTAGATAATTCAAGCTGGCCAAAGAGATACTCGAACATTCAAAAGAATTTTTTAAATTCAGTTCACAAAATCACACTGAGTTTTTACCAAGTACTAAGTTTCAAGTAATACGAATAAGCTCAGATTTTAAAAATAAATATAATTCTATAGGTTTAAAATATGATATTGTTTTCTTATGTGCTGAATTAAAATTTGCAATTTGCAGAAAACCACTAAATTAAACTTTTAGTAAAGCAAAAGAGTTGCACAAATATTTTATAAGAAGTATTAAAAACACATTGATTGCAGCTGGTGTAAAGAATAAAATTGTTTTAGTTGAGTTAAAGTTTAAAATGTATTCTTAAATAAACTTTGAAAGTTTAAACAATTGACAGAGTGCTTGATTGTTAAGGATGTATACAATTCAGCTCTGGAAACTTAAGAATGATTATCAAAACTTGAAGCGTAAGCCACTACAAACTAAACAATTCCAAAAAATATAAAACTTTAGAGTAAAAATAATTTTGGGAAAACTTTAGGGCAAAACTAGAGTTCCTAAATTAGAAGAGTGGTGAAAATAAAAAAATTATATTTAGATAAAAATTAGTTGCCGCACATGTGCTTAACCTGTTATTACCGGTCCTAATCTAGTTTTTCTATCAAAAGCTAAAAGAAGCTTTGAGTAGATTGAAGTATAATAAGAAATAAATAAACTAGCAGTTGATCGACAAGTTATATTTTTCCCGAGAATTTTCTGCTGACTATGAACAAACGTTATTTTACAATATAAATTTTGAATAATTTTGCGTAACTTTGAATTTTCTCAAATAAAGCTTTCGCTCTCCTTTTGTTATGCATCAAAATGATGTTTCAAAAGCTTTAAAAACATTACATTATACTTAAATGCTACAAGCAATCTGCTGAAAAGTACACATTTTTATTAAAAGTCCAAAAAGATATGCTAACAAAACACCTAATCTCGTGTTTTGAAAACTGCAAAACATTTTTAAACAGATCGATTTTAAGTAGTAAGCAGTACGCTTCAAACTAAATTTTAATGCAGTTTACTGTCTCATATCCGAAACGAGACTTTGTTTTCATGACATAAACAAATAAGCTATTTAATGGATGTATCTGCAACCATTCAAAATCTCGAAATAAAAATAGAAGTCTGTCGACGAAGTATTTTACTGAAAACAGTTCAGACAAAATCTATTCATAAGAAAGAATTATTCTGACAAAAAGCAGAACAAATCAGTTATAAATACGCCTAAATGATAAAGATTTGCCTCACAAAGAACGGACTACAAAACAGTCCATGTTTTGAAATTTAAATTTTTCTTACTAATCAGTTAATGGAAAAAAGGAATAACAAAAAAAAAACTTTTATTTTTCCCAGGCTGAATATCATCTCCTTTTTTTTATTCAGTGCACCCATTTACTCGGTAAGTATTCTTTGGCTTTAGGGCAAACTCAATAAAACGGTTGATTTGAACGTCTACTTCACGTTTTTAGTAAGATTCACTTACAAATATTTACATAAAATACGGTATAGAAAAACCTAATAAATGTATTGAAGCAGATTTTTCCTTTGAGTTCGACTTCGACAAAATCACCGAAATGCTTGACATTTCGATAGCAGTTATTATGGAGATTTTCAATTCAATTGAGTGTGACTTTGTACTGAACAGAAACGTGACTGTAGGTTATGGCTACTGATACTTACCACGTTACATTTAACTATACTAATTAATTCAGCATAAAGTTTTGTTTTTAAAAAAAATAGCTGGTTATTTTTTGAACTATCTCTTTTAAAATTATTTTAACTCCTATGACGCCCTATTTATTTAACTTCAAAATGAGGAAAGTAGCATTCAAGTAATATTCTAGTGCATAAGAAACAAAAAAATCACATTAAGGTCTCAATTGTCAATTAAAAATTATCATCATTTATAAATGATATTAATACTATACATTTATAAGCTTCAATTTTTAAATCATACCTACACAGAGAAGGGAATTCTGGTAAAATTAAAGTACGGTGCTTAGGTAAAATTACCGTAATGACATTTCTGGTAAAAAAGAAAAAAAAACTACGGTAATACATTTTTATAGGTTATTTTTCCGTTCATAAGGCAACGGTTTATAGAAAATTCAAAAATATTTTCGATTTACTCGAATTATTGTTTTTAAAATTACAACACATTTAGTGAAAATACGGAATTGAAACGGAAATTTAACCGAATGAGTGGTTTTATGCCGTGCTGTAAGGTATCATAATAAAATTACTAAATTTTACCGCATTTTCCAAGTTTTATGACATATTATAAAGCGATATTTTATTCTTAGTTTTCTCAATAGCTTCGGTGAAAATTAACGAGATTTCTGGTGTTTGCTTAGAGTCAAAAACACGGTAAATTTTACTATATTTTGATAATTTTGACCATACTGTATTCCTAGTGTACTTACACTGTTAACACATAAAACTATTAGTTAAAAGTTACCGCTGATCAGTTTTTAGTAGTCTTTCTAAATGTCACTATTTTCAGTAAATGCTTGATTAAGTGATGCAAATAAATTCTCGTTTAAGACATATTTTCTATTTTAAATACAAAAGCAATATCCAAACCAATCAATTGCTGTTTTTATGTCTCGAAATAAGATTCGACTATATCAGTTATTTATATAAAAATTATTTAAAAAATAGCCAGGACTTTTTAATAAAAAGTCCCTTTAACATTTTAATTAACTTGTACATTATGCTACACTATTTGACTTTAAAATGATTATTAATTCAATTCAAATGAAATTAATGCAGTAACATTGAGATATCTAAACTACAGAACAAAACCAAACAAGTCAATTGTTGCTAAATAATTCAGAAAACTATTTATTTAAAAGGTGTATGGAAAACTGGTGCGTTAAGTATTTTACTTTTATTTTTAAATTGCACCTATCCGCCCTTTTAATACGATGCACATAAAAAAAGATACTGCTTTTATTCAGATATCTTAAATACTGTCCGACCCCGATATAACTAATTCACCGCAACCAAAAGATTAGTTCTTTTAATAGGGGTAAGTCGTAATATCGGGGTCTTAAACAAATAAAGAAATTTTTTTACACTGACCTTATGGAGCAGTCCTAATACACGACTGCAGTATTTCTATAAATGGAAACTAGAAACTTTTTATACAGCAGCTGAAATACAGAGAATCTCAAGTGCATATTAATTCATTCCCCTCGTGTGTTGAGATATCATCTTTTATAGCAAAATCTTACGAAATATAAGTCATCCAAATTTCCAATCCGAAACTAGAAACTTTTTATACAGCAGCTGAA
The DNA here is from genome assembly GCF_043381705.1 of Parasteatoda tepidariorum. Classification (NCBI taxonomy): domain Eukaryota; kingdom Metazoa; phylum Arthropoda; class Arachnida; order Araneae; family Theridiidae; genus Parasteatoda; species Parasteatoda tepidariorum. Next base: position 33,341,428 of record NC_092214.1, on the reverse strand, counting down.
ATACAGAGAATTTCGAGTGCATATTAATTCATTCCCCTCGTGTGTTGAGATATCATCTTTTATAGCGAAATCTTACGAAATATAAATCATCCAAATTTCCAATCCTCATTTTTGTCCAACAATCCTACAATTTTTCTTAGAAGCATTTCTCTGTTGTTTTTTTCTTATAGAATTAATGAAACCATATTCTGGTAACTAAATCACTCCTGTGCTTGAAAAAACACAACTTTAACGGTTTTAACTTGATAACTGAAGAATAGGCAGGTTATTAATATATAAACAAAAAGTAGTTATCTCGTTTATCTTCATAAGCTTATCAAAATATCTATAAAAAAAACTTGTTCAAAATAAAATTTGGCCAGAATAACCAAAACAATTGTTTGGCTCTTTTAATAATTCATGGTTTGTTATTCGGTAAGGAGGGGTTTTGCTTTTAATTACAGAAAAATATCTGTTTAATTGCTAATTCGGTTAACAACTTAAATTTGAGGTTCATCTGTTAATAGTTGTCAATCTTTTTTACATTAAACGTATCATGTAGAGGGAAAATACTAATGTCAGGAAAAGAAAATAAATAAACATAAAACTGTCAAGCCTAATGGTTATCTTTACATTTCCAATATTACTTCAAATTTAAGAAATTATACCAGTACATAATTAAATCCAATAAATAGTTTACGTTCTTGCTTAGATAATACTTAAACTTACGCTATTACTTCCTGTTTACAAGCATCACACCCGAAATCAATTTGTTTTAACAGTGCGGCAGGGCATAACTCTCGTATATAATCTTTTTGCAACGCTACTTAGATTTTAACATATTTCAACATTGTTAGAATTTTTCATTCTGAAATTATAGTAAAATAATTCGCAGAAGTCTGTCCGTCCAATTGACGGTAAAGTATTACAGTAAAGAACATTTTTTAATCTTCGCGGTTTGGAAACTGTTTATAACTAGAATGGTTAAGAAACCATGAATACGAAACTATACGGTTTTTTAATCATTTACAAATAGCATGATTACAAAACCTTAAAAAAGTAATAACTGAAGGTAGTTTTTTGTTAGGCAATGGGCATCGGAGAGAGCGGGACACAAATTGGGGAGTGCAGCTAATTTAATTAATTTAGTTAGCTGAAGAAAAAATTTTAAAAAAGAAAAAAAAGCGAAGTATTCTTTATAGATTTTAAAGTAAAGTTTTTAGTTTTAGATAAAATGTAAATTTAAATTTCAGTAACTGAATAAAAATATTAAGTTATTTTTTCTATACGTTTCTTGAAAAATGCAATTTATTTTAAAATTCATGAAAAACTATTTTAAATTAATGTTTCAAAAGTATATTTTAAGTAATAGTTAGTTAACTGAAACATGTGTCAAGTCATTAAATTTGAATAGCTTTACTTATTTTTGCCTTTTTTAAAATGTCAGACTTAATAAAACATATCAAACATGACATTCTAAATAAACTATTTTATATAATGTGTTTTAGTTTAGAATTTATCCTTAAACTAATGCAGAATTAATTAAATTAATTTCTTTAAAACTTGAATTACAAAAGTAGCCAAGAGCCATCGGTCCATGCAGCAATCCAAATAAATTAGCACAATAAACCGAACTTGTTACAATCTCGAAAATATGAGATATTAATTTTTTTTTATTATATGAAATGTTAATTTTTATAAAGAGAAAAAACGGAATAAATTATTGTATATGGTTTAAGTAATTATATTATGTTTTAGCAGACAAGCATTTTCTAATCCATAAAAAATGAAATAAGTTCTTTAAAATTTGTTTTACGAAGATAGTTTGGTGCATTAAATTTGTTATAACCTCGTTCGGATTTAACTTTATTGTTTTTCAGATACTATGTTAAATAATTAAAAAGAGATAAAATGTTTTAATGTATGAAACACTTTTTCTAAAAATATTTATATATTTCTAGCTTTGCCCTCCCATAGTGCCCTCAATACATTCATTTTTTTATTATGGTGCAAAAATAAGGAAGAAAAAACGCCTTTTCGTAATTGAATCGTTCACATTTTAATTAAATTTTATTGCACCTTGTTATACATTCTTTCTTATTCTTTAGTACAAAATGAAATAAAACAGTTATGTGGATTGAAACGTGCAAATATTCAGGGAGAAAAACGATCTTACAAAATTATTGTACTAGTATGGTAAATACATTTTTCGTTAAAAAATAAAACTTTTGGTATGTAAACCAAAACAGTATTTAGACCATTCATTTGGTAGTTTCTTCGCTCGCTACGGTATTGGCGTACTGAAATTTCTGGTTATAAAAATTACAATTTTTATGGTCACACCTTATTCAGAAAACGATTGAAAAGTAATTTTAGTCGAATAAAGGGTTTTTATAGGATGCTCTAAATTATCAAGTTAAAATTGCCAAGATGTTCAATAGAACAATTATCATTTCTTGCATTTATTTGCTAATTTTAAACATTATGAAGTTCATGAATTTTTCAAATTTATAAGTAAGTAATTTATTTATGTAGCACTTTATGTAGCACACGCTGGGCTATTGGCGACGGTGGAAAATTCAAAGAGCTGCTATTACAATTTTGATCCTCTGCAGAGAGGATGGATGAGGTAGCCCAAGGACCTGCTCGTCAAGTCGAGCACTGAACGACAGAACACTTTAACGAACACTGATACCGAGCAGCCTCGGTTGCTACGCAGGCTGATCAAAGTGGTCACCCACCTGCTTAATGACTGCAGCCAATGATTCTTGTCTTAGGTGTTCTACTGTGAACCGTGACTTTACTGTATGTCCAATGGCGCAAAACGTAATTCCAATTAAGGCCTTTTTTCCGAATCACTGAATTATATTGCATCGAACTCCTTTATAGTTTTTATCAAATAGAATGGAAAAAAATATGCTTTCCTACCCATGGTTTATTGTAAATAGCTGTAAATGCTTAGTATGAGTTTGTTTGCAGTTAATTATGCCTATAACTATAATATTTCTCCATAATAACTAGAAAAAAGGACACGAATGATGCCTTCAAATGTTAAATTGAAGTGTTTTAAAGATACTAAATTCAAGCTGCCGTGTTTTTTTTATACATGCTTTATGAGTAAAATGAAATTCATTTATTTATTGACATATATAAGTTAGTTCCACTGTAAGTACAAAGAATGGTCATCGTGAAGTCGAAGAGCAGATAGCATAAGTAAGAATAAAACATTACAAATATATTTCGATTGTAAGCAGCGGTTGTGGGTTCGAATCCCACCGCATCCCTGGATATATAGTTGGAATTTGTATCTGTTTTTTGGGCTATTTGTTTTTTGATTTAACCAGGTCCTGTAAGAAGCACACAAACTTGCATATGCATGCGTAACAATAAAGAAATAAATTGGTAAATAAATGAATGCATGCTGGTTTGCGAAAGACTTCGAAACTCTTCGCTTCCATTTCGGGATGTTAGGAAAGCCTTACAAAATTTGGAAAATTATTGTTCAAAAACTGTGCAAAATTTAAGCTACTTATTTAGTACAGCCCTCGCGTTTATATAAATTTATATAAACGTGACACATTTATATAGGGTAAACTAACCAGTGAAGGAACACTTAAGCTTCGCTTGCCTTTTAAGAAATCATATTAATTTCAAAATTCGCAATTTTAGTTAAATGACAGTGTCAACATATTGTTACTAATTGCAAATTATGTTAAAAAATTGTGGAGAACTTACATAATATTGCTTCAAAGTTTTGGAGGTTCCAATAACAAGTAGTAAGAAGACCTAGTGAAGGAACAGCTCTTACCAGTGAAGGAACACAAAACTGCCCAGTAAAGGAACACTTAATTGATTATTTTTTAATGCTCTTTATGAATTTATAAGCCATACAAATATTTAAAAACAAGCCTATTCTTGAAATTATAACATATAAATAAGTACTTGGAAAATGTTAACTTTTTTTTGTAATCATGAATTGAAATTTTAAGTGTCAGCATATTAACACATACTGTTCATTCACTGGAAAATCTATGCCCAGTAAAGGAACATTCCTGTTCCCTCACTGGTTCGAAGTTTTTTTTCGTATTTCTAACATACTTTTGATGCGGAACATCACTAAAGGTACAAGAAAAGTAAAGTTTATCTTTTATTTTCATAAACATAAAAAAAAAATCCAGTGAAGGAACACTTGTTCCTTCACTGGTTTTTCATCGTTTGGTGATCCAGTGAATAAACACCCCCTTATCTCAGTACTTTATTATGCTATGATGCTTAAAAAAAACGTAACTTCAATAACTATATTTTGAATTCTCTTTTTCCCAGTGAGAAAAATAAAACTATTACATGCAATTAATTCCACTTCAAATATATAAATACAAACATTCACCTTATAATTTTTTCAAAGAAACAAGGTGTTGCAGAGATAATAACAAATTCAAAAAATTTTCCAGAGAAGTCTATTTGACCAGGTAATCCAAAACATTGCTAGATGACTTCCTATTGTTTGGCAGTA
>NC_092214.1:33271427-33336417 GCF_043381705.1 Parasteatoda tepidariorum | reverse complement strand
GTAGCTCATGCTTGTAATCCTAGCACTTTTTATATATATATATATATATATATTTATATACATTATTATATCATTATATATCATTAAGTTTTTGAAATTTGATTTTTAAAAATAATATGACCAATTAACCATGTTTAGTAATTAACTCGTGACCATTTTATTTAATTTTATTTAATCTAAAAAAACGATAAAATACTTTTATAAATCTCGGAAATTATAAACTTTCTTTTTTCTAGAAAAAATTTAATAAGTACAGAATTCCGTTGTCTTCATTATTTTTTGTTTAGTTCTTCATTAAGTTTCAAGTATTAAAAAAACTGTAACTCTTTAGAATCGTTAATATTAGTAAAGTAAAATAATAAAAAATTCTAAAGGAAGCTATACATCAAAATAAATAACTATGCCACTCAATAAATTTATAAACCTTTTGAAACATTCGCCTATAAACCGCAAGCTATCAAATTGCGTTAATACCTAATTCACTGGGAACGCTTAATACGTTAATTAGTGCTCACTTCTGAATATTTAATGAAGAAACACAACATAGAATAATAAATAGGAAGGTAATCTACGATGTTATTAAAGATAGAAAAATAAATTCAATAAAGAAACTTGAAAAAAAGAAGCAATCTTTCCGATATTTCATGCCACTATTTTATCTAGGTAAAATCATTATACTAGAGAAAAATTTTCTTTTGTTTCTTTTTTATATCAATTCTTAAGTCATCGATGCTTAAGAACATTGGCGGCAACGCTAACGGGATCTTTAAGAGTACTTATACTGTTGGAGGCAGGAAATAAAAAATCTATTAAACTTGGAGCGGGTTGAAAATACAACGAGAAAAAATTACTCGGAAAAAACTTGTTGTAAAAATACACCTTCGAGAAATACTTTTCTAGTATGCAACAGCTGCTAAACGCTTCTTTAAAAAATACTTTTTTCCCTGACGAGGACTTTAATAAGCCTTTTTCAGAAATTAAAAATTACTTTTTTTCTCTTCTATTCTTTTAACTTAGGTCACTGAAATGCAAACGTTTTAGTATTTTATTATGATAATAAAATATCCTCATCGAAGGAGATATAAGTGGCATGTTATTTAATTTTGAAGAAATATTTCGAAGTAGTTTAATTTAAATGTTTATTTTGTTATAAATGTTGGTTGTTGTTTAAAGTATCATTAGCTTATGAAGATCAATTTACTTTTTTAGATAACTTCGATATTTATTGATATTTTTTATGTTTTTTTCTCTAAAACACACTCACTTCAAACTATTTAATCTAAATGACAGGTTCAATTATCTACAAAAAAGTTTTTTTTCCTTAATAACTAAATTTCAAGCTCAATATTAGGTTGTTTTTTTGTTTTCGTTTTATTTTCTACTAATGCACTTAATGGCATGTGAATAATTGATTGACAAATAAATAATATTTCTATCAAACTGTAAAAAATTCCTAATCAAAATACTGCATAAAGTTTCAGTTAGTCACCCTAAAATTCATTTTTACTGGAACATGTAACGGAACAAAAAATCTGATATACAGTAGTTTTTACAGTAATAAATACCACAAAATCATTGAATCACTCTAATTAAATAAATATTACAGTAAAAATTACGTTACAATACTTTACGGTAGAAATGCATTTTACGGATGATGCACCCAAAGTGCCAGCTCTTTATATAGTACTTTGATCCATAATTTCTTACAACACTTCCTGAAACAATGTCAAACCTTTTAATATTCAGTATTATTCAACAAAGAAAAGGGTGATACTTTGCACTATGCAGACTAAAGCAAAACACAACGTTAATAAAGCACAAATAAAGTACATAAATTGACATACTGTGAATAAAGTACATGAATTGACGAACTATAGTTTCAGTTCTAATGGTTTTTTTTCAACATAACTACATAAACATTTTTATATAAACGTTACAAAATAAGTCTATATTCTCACTAGATATGGGTATTTTGTTTCCTCACTTTTTTTCGTGTGAGGTGGGAGCAGAATTTATATGAACTGTCCCTGGGATTTGAATCTTTCACCCCTTATTGGGAGGCCAGTGCTCACTCCCCGGATTCAAGGAGGCTCTAGTTTTTAATTTTTTTATTATGAATTAGAGTTTGAAATTGTCTATAGACATATGTTTTTATCTTAAAAGACATATAAAAGGTATGGCGAAATCATATGTAAGTGTAAAACGTTTGAAACTATAGTGGCCTAAATTTATAAAAATTTCTGGCAACTTAACTAACCAAAACAACATATAGTAAAGAAATATCAGATGGAATATCCATTCGTCAAAAAAGTAGAATCCCAGTTTTATTTATGTAATGTTCAACCACCATAAAATAATTGCTGACTAATTGGTCGAATAATTCCTGAGAAATCGAATTTTAAGCTCCTGACTATTTTTTTAAATTCAATTTCTCCGGAGCTATTCGACTGATTTCTCTCAAATTTTGCATTTTGACATATTAGATTACATTCCTTTTGCATTGCATTATCTTTAGATAAACGAATTTTATAAATGTGCCCTAAAATTTTTCCATTCGGTTTTAAAAGTTCTCGAAATTCAACGAAATATGCAAAAAGTAAAATTGACATTAAGTCATTCAAGTGAGCGCTCTCCTGACCAAACTATTGCGACCATATTTTCCTGGTTGCGGGCATCCCCTATATTTTGGGTTCGGAAATCTGAATCAGTCGAAAAAAATGTATGTTTATTCAGAGAAAGTGCATTTTTGTGTCTAATTTCGTAACCTATAATATCGTCTGCATTTACTAATTAGCATATTTGAGGTCACCCCCTCGAGCCATTAAGATTGAGTCCTAGAACGTGAAAATCCGATCATTAGATCAAAACTTATCTTGATGGGCCAATTTTTTATTTTATTTATTCATTTGTTTTTTTTTTATTTATTTTTTTATTGGAGCACTGTAATAATGTCTTTAATTCATCGCTAAAGATGAATCCCAAAATGTCTGCAACATCCTATTTTTGCAACTTGCGTGGCGCAATTGTTTAACACGTCGCTCACTCGTCGTCACACGTCACTAGCGAAGAGCTGGGGCAAAGAATATAGAAAGACTGAGGCTATATTCTTCGAACTGGAGTTGTGAAGTTGATCCTGACAGGCGACTAAGCAACCGGCCTGTGCATTATCCTGTGCCTGGGCATCAAGGTGGTCGTTAAATCTGCCATGGCTGAAAATACTCTCTGTAGTTGCTGTGTGGAAATTTAGATGGAGAGGTATCAGCTCAAGCACTGTCCATATGGTCTGAACGAAGCCAAAAGTACGTACCTACCATGGCAGTTTAAAGATAGAGCTTTAAAAAACAAGACTTGATCATATTTCGGAATATGTTACTATAACAAAATTTTGAAATCAAATCAAATCTTCGAAAAATCCAGGATACTAAGCAATAATACATAAAATATTTACAATTAGAAAGCCATACCTTTACTTTCAAATTTTGTAAATTATAACTTGAATGATTTTATGTCTCCACGTAGTATCTCGCACGTTCACTTAGGTGATTCTGCGAAACGCAGTTACTGCAAAACAATCACTGTTCTCTAATGAACTTACGCAAAGATTGCGTGAGGGATGCTGCGTGGAAACTCTAAATATCTCTCATTTTCTGTTAAATTCTTCAATTTTATTTCGATATACATTAACGTTTCCGCATTAATAAACACAGCGGTAATAAGCGCCAAGTACAATAGAACAACTTAGTTGAACAACATCAAGTGAAATTAATCACTAACAAATGATACATGACATACATTTTTGGAAAAATATTCATGCTTGCCTGGGATAGAATAGCCCAATTTTACTCAGAAACTTAAAAAAATAATTAAAACATACTTTAAATAAAAATCTAGTAGTTTAAGGTCCTAAACAAGCAAATAACATGAGGACAGAAAAAAAAGCATTAAAACTAATCAATTTCGTTCAATAGTGGGAGCTTAATGATATAGAGATTGTGTTGACATCTGAAAAATGAATAATATTTTTTAATTATAATTTTTTATGAAAGTTCTCTTTCATTATGCACTTATTTAGAATTCATAAGGATTTAAGCTTAACTCTGTGACTAACGTAAGCTAAATGTATGATATATTATATCAGTATTATGATATATTAGGTTTCTATGTATTTACAATTCCGCCTTTAAAAACACAATTTAATCAGGGATTAAATTTTTATTGTTGTATTGCAAAAATAAAACGTGATTCTCAGAAGCTATTTTATATCGATAATGTCAGTTATTAAGGTTTTCATGGGTTATGGGTTTCATAATTACTTACAAAATAAGAAATCCATTTAGATTGAATATAGATTTTAAAAAAATCAATTATGCTTATTTCTTCATGTTTGACTAATTCAAATCTAGAAATGGGCTTATTTTCTAATGCTGAATTGATTTCTTTTTATTTTACTTACTAAGTCATTCCAATGTATTTGAAAAGATAATTTAAAACAAATAAAAGGCATAAAAATGTGTCTTTCTATGATGTTTATTTTAATAGAGGTTTTGATATACTTTTACTGAACTTAAAAATTATGCATCGCATTTCAATCTTGAAAAGTTATTGGATTAGGAAATAATCTATTTAAAAATTTATTCCACGAAATTGAAAAAGTGCTTCGATTGTATTTGTCCTTACTGTAAATGTTTTTAATTTAATTTACAGCAATGAAGAGATTAAAGTACGAACATTTAAATCGTTTCAAAAAGGTTTGCCATATTTGTACCGGTGATTATATATTTTAGCCATGAAAAGAAAATATTCATAATGATAGACAAATAAAAATGGTCAAAAATATGTGAAAAATTATAACGAATTAAAATTTGGCATTCAAGAATTATAGTCCTGAACTTATTACTTTTTAATTATTTCTCATTACTGCTAAATTTAAAGATATTTAACTAAAATTTCGAAATGAAAACTTACAATCACTCCCAAAATTTGGTATAAATTTAGCATAATTCATTGTTTAGGATATGAAACCGATGATAAAAAGCTTCAGGAGGATAAGAATTTCAAAGTTTACTTTGCATTTTTTACGAACGTATTTTGTCTGAAAAAATTTTAAAAAAACTTAATAAAAAATTTTTTCGGATTGACACAAAAACAAATGGACAAACTTAAGTAAAATACAACGTGATCGAGGTTTCGGTGATACTTTTCTTATATTCTTTGAGGTATTCATTCAACTCTGTTACTTCTTTTATATGATATAATACACATTAATCAACAGTTTTACTAATTTCAGAAGATGTGATGAGCGAAGTAGATATTTTCTCTTTGATCACGTGTATTAAATGCTTTAAAATCAATTCTACTTAATGTCTGATGAAGCCAAAATGATTCTGCAAAATGTCTGATTTTGCAACTTCAAATATCGTCTGCACAAACTAATTAATGAGCAATAATTCAATAATTAATTTAACCATTAAGATTAAGACCATCAACCAATCTATTTGTAGCCTATTGCTTATAATTTCCTCGCAGAGAGAGATTTTTAACCAGAAAAAAAGAAACTAAAAGAACAATATTAATATAATAAAAATATTACCCTAGGCTTTTCTCTTCTAGGTAGGCTCTGGTATCTTCCTGTCACTCGTTCTGCTTTAAGCGTTTTTTTTAGATAAAATTCTATTGTAGACTTGTCGATCAAAATATTGTTTTTGCTTTGTTTTAAGGGTTGTTAGAAAAGGAAACGGAATGTTTTAGTGTATCTTTTATAACACTTAAGCGTTAAATGTGTTTAGGAAATTTTAGAAAGTCTGTGTAATAATAATTTGATTTAATTTATTACAAGGGAGTGATTAACATTGAATTCCAAGAGCATAATATATATATTTTTTAATTTTTGTTTAACATATGTATATTTTAAAACTATGACTATTCCATGGATTATTCTCTGGAAAAATCTGGAAAAATAACTTTAAATTCACTTCCCTAATTTTTTTATCGATTTTGTTTTTCGAAAATAAAGTATTCCATTTTCGAGGGTCTATCTATATATAAAACTTATTTCTGTATTGTTTTGAATTTCCTTTAGCTTTGTACCCTACAAAAATTATACAAATAAGGACTGCAGATCATTTTAAAAGCTTAATGCCTTTAATTTTACATATGGCTGAAAATATTATGCTTTAATGTTAAAATTTTTGATTTATTCTAAATAAAAATGTCTATACTTTAAGCTGTTTTCAGTATTTTTTAATATTTAAAATAAATTTAATTTTTTTTAGAAAAAACTGCATGTTTTCCTTCATTTGAAAAAAATAAAGTTGTATATTTATTTAGTATTATTATTATTATATTTGAATTTTCTGAAGGAAAACCGAAGTCCAAATTTCATTATTGAATATTTTTTTTGATAAATAAAGTTTGTGAAAATGTAAATATGAGTTAGCAATAAATTAAATATTAAGTCTTCACTTAAATTTAATTTTTGATCCTTATATTGCAATTTTGTTGTGTTTATCAACAATTTCAAAATATATATAACTCTTTGCTCATATACTCTAGTTGATTTTAATTTTAAAAATATAATTCAAGTATCGTATTCAGGAAAATTATACATTAAGTCAATTGTGAATTATAAAAAAGTCATTTTGTTAATCATTTTCTAAATCTTTAAAGCTGCAAAAATTATTTTTATTTTTATGAAAAATACAAGTTAATTCTTCGAAAATACGTGAAAATAATAGTTATTTTAATTTAACAGCATATTGTGAACGTGCATCTATAAATGACACAAACAAGTGTAAAATAAAGACCATACATAATATGCACTTTTAGAATCTTTATTAAAAATTGAAACAAAACAGTATACATATTGGGGGTTTCAAATTAATTTTTAACGGAGGAAAAATAAATGCGTTTTCGTAATTAGACAAATCACAGTACAGGAGGGCGCATGCAATAAACAACAAGACAGGTTCGATTGCGGTAGGAAACAGAAGGAAGTTGAAACATGATTATTAGTAAAAGTCTTCAAGTATCAACCTCCATTTAAACTTTATGCTCATTGGATTCACATTCGTATACTGTAATTTCTCAGATTGAGATAGTATTTGGGCTTTTTTTTTCGTCTACCTATTAGTTTGCGACCTCCAGTATGTATACATTTTCGTTTTCCTTTTTGATAAATATTTTAAGAGAACATATTAAGTGCGATCTTTGCTGAACACCCGTCATTTATATCAAATATAAATTCGCAAAAATTATTTCCTCATATTTTTTAACAAAGACACACACATTAAAACATTTATAATTTCTGATAGTCTGATTTTTGATTTCTATTTGTAGAAAAGAATGGCTTTACAATAATTTAAGCATTAGACACTAAAAAATTTCGGATCAAATAACGCGAGAGCAGTTAAAAACCGGTATTCACTGTGCCTGTACTTTTTTCCCAAAGCATGTTGCGTAGCAAAAACTCTAATTCATCGCAATTTTTACAGTAATAAATACCGTAAAATCAGTCTGATTAAATAAATACTTCTGTAAAATTTTCGGTATAATATTTTACCGAAAAATAGCTCATACTGATGATGCACCTAAAGTGTCGATACTTAATTTGTCTGTAAATACACTATAGATGTGTTTATTAAAAAGTGCATGAAACCAAACATTCTTTTGATGATATTTTTAATAATTGTAAAAATTAAATCTTTAGTATTATAATTTTCCTTGAAGAATTGCTGTATTAAATATTCTCTCATTGAGTCAATTTGAAGAAAGATGTTCGAAATAATACAATACTTTACATCTTATCTAAAACTTGCTGTAAAAGTAATTAAAATATGATTATTTGTTCACGCATGAGCTTTGTGCCTAATTAAACCGTTGTGGTAGGGAATAAAGAAAATTTAATCATGAATGCACTTGATTAAAAAATGTTTTTCTCTAACAGCTGCTTCCGTCCTGCAACTTACGTCTTTATTTTTTGGTCTGTTCCTTTTCAACTCGATTATAACGTCTTGTAAAGTTGCGAAAACTTTGGAAAAAACTTACGTTATTTTAATACCTGGTGAAAATTTCTTTTTCTCTTTTTTCTAGCTTTTGGTTGCAGTGATTTTAACATAATTAGTTTTTAAACATAATTAGATTTACCTGCTTGCATAAAAATGTATGTGAGAAGATTTAAATTTGAGCAGATGATTTTGGAAGATTCGGTTTTCTCTTATTAAGCAAAGAAAAATTAATCTTTACCTGATAGTGCAGGTTAATTCACTAATGTTTTTATTTATTCTGATTGCTACAAAGAATCACTGAAATTAATATTCACTGAGGAATTTGCTTTTAGTAAAACGGAAAGATTACAAAGCTTAAAAGAAATTGCTAAAGCAAACATATTTGATATTGTTTTTGGTTTTTTCCTCGCTTGAAAAATATTAAGTAGAAACAATAAAATCTTTTGTTCCATTTATTCTTCTAAATTGTTACGGGTAATTTATCTTAATTAATTTATCTCTCCTCAAGAGATGCTGACAAAGGGTTTGTTTACTTTGATAAAAAATAAATCAACATTGTTTTATCGTTTTATGTGCTTATGTAATTAAAAACTGGTGTTAATGTCTCGAACTTATTTCTATTTAAGGGAAACGTATATATACATATGTGTTTTTTTATATTTTCAATATTTTATGGTTTTCCCAGTTATTTACCTTTATAATAGCGACTAAAAAGTTTGTGTGCATGTCTCCAGAGAAGTTGAATTTTTTTTTTTAAATAGAAATTTTGAGAAAAAATTATGTATAATAGAAAAGATTTGGTTGATGTTGAATTTGTAAAACTGATTAAGAAATTACTGAAGAAAGAAAATGTGACAAAAAATTATATTTCTATGCCAATAAAGTTGCAGGTATCAAAATTTAAGACGAAATTTAATGAAAATTTTTATGTTTAAAATATCTAAATTTAATTATTATGCTTAAGAAACAGAGTTTTAATAAATTACTTTAATTAATTAAATGTTAAAAACTCAAATGAATTCAGTTTTGCATCGTTCCACATTGTGTGCTTATTTAGTTTTGTTATTGTTAGTTTCATATTATTTATTTTTAAAAGTATAGCTATTTTCATCACACTGTAAAAAATTCTCAATCAAATTACGGTATGAAGTATCGTAATTCTCATCATTAAATTTCCTGTTTTTCATATTTTGCGTGTAGAATCTTTTAACTAAAACGAAATTCATCTTTCCCCCTTCTTACGGTGTATTTCAAAACTGAAACATATCAGAAAGATACAAGTTTTCTGATTTTAGTTGAATTTCTCCTAGCGAAATTTTTAAAAAAATTTCGAATTTCTTTTTTATCTGTGTTAAATGCAGAAAAGAATTATATTTATTTTCAAACAGTATCATGTTTAAGATAATATCTTTTATTATCCTTAATTAAGAGGAAACTGCCTTGAAATAAAAGCAAAGTATAAATCACAAGTTTGCACATAACTGTGAAATAATTTTCCATCAACACCATTGTTGTCATTTAAAAAAAAATTTCTTTTCCATAAACTCTCAACTAAAATGATAAAAAAAAACTTAATTTCCTTTTAAATCATAGAGACGTTAGTAACTAGTTAATGTTAATCTTACACCGTAAAAATTTCCAGATAAAATTGTGGAGAAAAGTACTGGCACCCTGAGGGCAGCATCTGTAAAATGCATTTTACCATTAACTCTTTTTAAATATGCCTGCCCTTCTAAGAGTAAAACTGTTTTACTTAAGCGCCACCAAGAGGGTTAACAGTAAATTTCAATTTTACAGTAAAATATTATACCGCAATTTTTACGGTAATATTTATTTAGAGTGATTTAGAGATTTTACGTTAATTATTGTTGTCAAAATTAAGTTATATCAGATTCTTTGTTCCGTAATATATTCGGATAAAAGTGGATTTTACCGTAATTTGATCCGGAATTTTCCTACGGTGCATTTGCTTCAAATGAGTGCTTAAAAGACAAAAATAAGAGACAAAATAATACTTTTACTTTACTAAATTTGTATATTTATTCAGAAAAAAAATTCACTTAATTGAAATTTGCAAATATTATGTTTTTAACCAATAATACTAATGTGGACCAAGCGTTCGTTAACAGATTTGATTATTTAAAAACTTGACGACCAAAAAAATCATTTAAAAAAAGCCGATAATTTATATATATAAATTTAATATTCTTATAAGTATCTTCTTCATGCTATTAAATAAAAAAAAATTAAAACAAATATTTCGGTGGGCTTGAAAAGGAATGAAAATGCTAAAACTGATGTATACGAAGAGGAATTTCAATATTGTCATGACGTAAAATGAAAAACACGTTTAAATTGTGCGCATTGTGTCATCAATTGTGTCATCATGCATTTTTACATGCATCTGAGAAACCAAAAGACAGAAATTTTCACTCGAAATTGCTGAGTGTGACAATAAACTGAGTTATTTCTTTAGATTGCTGAAATATTTAAGTGCTTATGATTTAATACTACACAATAAAACAAAAAATATTCTCGTTTGGCTAAAATTATTCTCTTTATAAGAAGTAAAATCTACAAATTTACATAATTCTTAATTTAAATTTTTAAAATCAGGTTGCAGTTGAATAAAAGAAACATTAAGATTAATAGCTAAAGGTCGCAATCATTACACATGATATTCCATTAGGTCACTTCTATTATTATGAAGTTGTTGCCAGGAAGCGCAGGTGTTACAAATCTATGATGAAATAATGATTTTTACTATACATCTAGATGTGCGCAGTACATCATATTAAGTTGTAATGTTTCCCTTTTTGGTTTTTAATCTGTATATCATACTTACGAATCATGCTCATAATAGTTTTTTTTCTTGTACTAAGATGACACTGTACTAAAAAAATAAAAAAAATAAACCAACGCATAAATAGAAAATTGCAGGCTCAATAAAGGCTACCAGTTTCTTTCATCGAGCAATGACATTTATTTTTTTTCCCAGTATACACTTAATATTTCCAAATTACAACATGTATATATCAGTAACATGGAAGTAATGATTGCATTAATATGCGCAAAACATTAAAATCAATAAGTTTGACGATTTTAAGGATCATTTTGTTTAAGTGGTTCATTGATGGTTACCTTTTCCTTATTGTTTGTATTAAGATTTTATAAAATATGAATCAAGGAGCAATAAAAGCCATACAAAGACCATTTTTAGCTTACTTTAGTAATAAACTTTCGTTTTTGTTCTTTTAGTTTTACTGACCAAAGTGTATAAGATACTTCACACAATGTATTAATTAATAATCGCTAATTATCAGTTAATAAGTTTGTACCAAAATAAAAATCGTCTTTCCACATAGTATTTTTTTTTTAGACTCATTGCTTTTATATTACACTATGTAGGGTTCTGAAGTTATTTTAAACAACTAGTAAATTGAAGCGGAAAAAAACATAGAAGTACAACTTTTTCCTTTTGAAAATATTTTGTTTTTATTTTTCATATCAATTTCATTTTTCAAAAAAAGTTCCTTGCATTCTTCTTAATTGTTGAACCTTACGTTTAATGTTAATTTCTTCTCAAAACTTTAATATTTATAAGAACTAATCTATTTATTTCTTGATTTATCTAGATTTCACTTACTTTCGGATAATTATTTTTAAATTGTACCAAATTATTAAGCTTATTTATAAATTATTTAGCTCAAAGCTATTTAGGACTGTATTCTAGATATGACTTACTTTTTGGAAAGTGTAATTTTTTTTAACATTATTTCCCAAAACTGCACAGGTTTCAACAGACGGATTCCACTAGAATTATATAAGTTATATGGGTTAAATAATGATGTCTTAATAGCAACAAAATGTAGTATTTGTAAAAATGTATGTATAAATAAAAGCTTTCTCCCAAAAAGATGTAAAAATCAATTCAGGCGCATCTCTTGCTCCTATCATCATTTTACTCCACTCAAAAAAGCTTTCGAGTTTAAAAATGCAGAATGAGATGTATTCAAATAAGGTCGTATATTCTGAAATGTTTACATCTTTACAATTTTTTGATATAAAAATAGGGTATAAGAGTATAACTTCTAAGTGCAAAAGTAAATCTCAAAAAATAAAGCGAAGTAAATCTAGTTGAGTTCCCATCTCCCTTAGGATCATCGTTTTTCTCTACTTTGAGAAGTTGTGGACAACAGAGATATTTCTAATGGATCTTATTTCAAAATATTTTATTTAGTTTATATTTAATGTTTAAGGTTTTTAAAATTTAATGTTTTTAAAATTTAAAAAGTTTATGTGAAAATTTAATATCACGTAATGCAAAATTTATTTCATTTCTTATATAGTTGAAATCTTATGAATTGACTTTTTATTTCTATATATTTTGCAAAACCTAAAACTGCTACGCTTCAAGAGTCAAATCAATTCAATTTTATTTGAAATTTTATTTGAATTTTATTTGAAAATATAAAAATTCTATTTTCGAAACTTTGTTTTTGGAATCTAAAACAAGCACGTTAAATTTTTTTGGTATTAAAATATTTAACAATTTTTTTAAATTATAAAAATTTTTGCTTTCTAAGAACTTTAAATAGAAAGTTTTTTATTTATATTCATGACAAATATTACTGTTTAGCATTTCCTATTGCACGACGTGTAATACTTCATCCCATAAAATAACTCGAATTCATATAGTTTAAAATCCTATAAAAAGGGTAGACAGCAATTAAACACAGCTTCTACTGATATAAATACACTCTATAGCAAAAAAATCGACGCACCAAGAAGCAATCGTCCGATTGCTTTGAAATTTCGTATGCATGAATGTTTTGAACAGATATGGCTGAAATGATGCCGACTGGGGACGTATAGTCTTTAGCGACGAATCCCGCTTCCAACTGTGTCCTGACGATCATCGAAGACGTGTTTGGAGACGCACAGGGCAGAGGGGGGATCCTGCCTTCACTATTGCACGCCACACCGGCCCTCAACAAGGCATTATGGTCTGGGGTGCCATTTCCTTTGACAGCCGGACCCCTTTGGTCGTCATTAGAGGTACACTTACTGCACAGCGGTACGTCGACGACATCCTAAGACCTGTTTTGCTACCGTTCCTTTTGCAGCGCCCTGGGCTGGTTTTTCAGCAGGACAATGCCAGACCACATACGGCACGTGTTGCTATGAACTGTCTGCAAGCTTGTCAAACTCTTCCTTGGCCTCCCAGATCACCAGATCTCTCTCCCATCGAGCATGTCTGGGATATGATGGGAAGGTGATTGCATATGGCACGGAATGTTGATGACCTCTTTCGACAATTGGATCGAATTTGGCAGGAAATACCGCAAGAAACCGTCCGGGAGCTTTATCGGTCCATGCCACACCGTGTGGTAGCTTGTATCTAGGTTAGAGGCGGGTCAACACCTTATTGAACTTGTTACTGTAACTCTGCAATAAAATATTCAATTGTTCTGAAATTTTAATCATTTGCTATTCTGTACATTGTCTTCCTATCCACCAATTTTCGTTTCAATCGGACAATTCCTTCCTGGTGAGTCGATTTTTTTTGTTATAGACTGTAGTATTATTTATAAAAATGTTTGAAAAATTTTGTTATAAATATTCTGAAAGATCATGAAAACTCTTTAAATTTATATAAGGAAAAATACTTTAAAATGCAAAATGCACTTTGATTAAAATAAAAACTAGCCTGGCATATTCATTAGCATACATTACCGAACATTTTAATTTCAACCATTTTGCCATCTCCTTTATTACGAACCTCATTGCTGCCTTTTTATTCGTTAAAAATTCAAAAAAAATTGGAAATTCTACGTTGTGAAAAACTCCAAATCAAACTACGCTAAAAAGTACCGTCACTTTGTAGTAGCATCCATAAAATCCTTATTACCGTAAAATCCTTTTTTACCGCAAAATATTACATCGTAATTTTTACGGTAATACTTGCTTCATTAGAGTGATTCAGAGATTTTATGTTAATTATTACTGTCAAAATTACAGTATAGCAGATTGTTTGACCCGTAACATATTTCGGTAACAAATAATTTTATTCAAAAAAGCAACGACATCCCGTGTGCCGGTACCTTTCGCAGTAATTTGATCCAGAATTTTTAACAGTGTAGCTAATATTAATTTAAGCAATGACTACATAATTGTTTGCATCAACTGATCAGTAATATTCAAATAAATTACAGCTTAAATGTTACTATTTACAGCATCCAAATTTTATCTATTTTTTTTCATTTGTTGCTATTTAGAGACCAAATTTTGCTATTTGATGCTCAAATTTTGTTTTGTTTAAAAAAAGTCCTATTTAATAAAGTTCATTGATAGTGATGTAGTTAACTAGAAGTATTTCACATAAACTACAAATAAAATTTATCTCAGTGAAAAGAGACCAATCATCTAATATTCTGATTTAATGAATAAATATTAATAATAAATAAATTCACTTAAAAACCTTTGACAAAATAAATGATTTTAAATGCTCATTGAATTAAAAATTAGTCTCAAATCCAGCTTACGTAACAATGTCATTTATTAAATAGTTACAAATCAGGTGCTCGTCATTTATAGATATAATCTGAATTCCGATAGGAACGAGGTTAAAAATTTCAAAAAAGTAACTTAGAGATAACGAATATCCTGTTCTGTAAACACAGAACAGGATATTCATTATCACTATCAATTTCATCACGTTTTTCTATGCGGAGTTTCAAATTTTCTAAGGTCAATGCAATGATTTGTGTAATATACTTTAGTTGTAACTCCTTTTTCCTGCTATTCTATTGTGGGTATTTTAAAATATTGAAGAAATTTTGTCATCCGATAAAATTTCCCTTACCCATAGTTTTCCAGCAATCGTGTACTTAATGCTTCGCTTGATGCTATATCAAACATATGGAAAATAAGTCAAGTGGACATTGCTTAACCTTACGTGAGCAAGAATATTTACCCAACATTTATTCCACATAATCCTATTCCCTTTGTAGTAATTATAGTCAAGTATCCTCGGGTTTGAAGACATGCTCTTGCATGATAAATTCAAGTCAAAATGTTAGGTTGATCTAATCATCATTACTGCTCTGCTACGTTTATGCACATATGAAACTATCATGGCCAATTTAGAAAGCAGAGAGTAGCACTTGAGTACACCCTGCTTTTTCCATTGGGCAAAATTCTATGACCCACTTCTTTTCAGCCAAGATTCATTGTACCAGTGATTGTACTTTGCTGTTTTAAAAAGTTTTTTCGGGGCGGAAAGACATTTATCCATTTATATTTAACAAAATTAATAATTTTTATTATGTTTAACGTTATCAGTAAAACATAATAAACAATTTTTTAGTATGCTGTTTTAAAACAAGGCAAATGCGTTTTAAAATAATAACCACGTGGGACCATCAAAATATTATTTTATAATCAGTCCCTTTTTATGAAGAAATAGCTAACTTTAGAAATATCAATAAAATAGTGTAAATCTCAGCTAGCAAAATATTGATCGCAATCAAAGCAAAGCTTACAAAAAATGGGCTTTGGGATTACTGAATAATTCTATTTCATCATTCGCGGGCTTACTTAAGGCTTAGATGCCTTATAATAAACTTTATAAGCAAAACTTAACTGAGAAAGACTCAACCCAAGATTGTTTAGTGTCTTTCAAAGTCTTAAAATCTACCTTAAGCAGTTTCTGAAGCTCCCACAATTAGCAGTGGTAAAACGAAGGCATTTCTTTGTCAAACAGTTTCTGTACTTTTTAATCGTCAGAAAAAATCTATCCATTTTCTACTAGTGGAGAGACCAAATACATGGAAAGAGTTCGTGAGTTTATCAGGCATTTATTTAATATTATCTGCTAATGAACACATGTAGGCGACAGATGTTGCATTTGTCATCCACTATCATTACATCACACTTAAGGACGTTAGGCAATTGTGGCATATTGCACTTTTCTCACATTCTATTTTTTCTATAAGCCAGAACGAGTAAAACCGTTTAAATTAATTACGTAGAGTTTGTAGTTTATGTAGGGTGCCTGTTTTGTGCTGTTCAGGGATATCAGTTCTTGTTGCGTTAAATTGTATTTCCAATCCATTACATTTTAAGCCACACCTACAGAGAGAATGTGAATGTGCTAACCATTGTTCTCGCATTGTGTTAATACTTAAATATGTATCTGGATACATTCAACAACAATCTGATTTAAATAGGGTTATATTATATTCAAATGAGCGGGAATGTTTAACTGCTAAAATTTCTTGCTGATTTCACAAAAAAATTTATGATTAATAGCTTACAATTGTTCATTTTATAAACAGTTATCGAAAAGTGAAGTTGTAAGATAAGCACACTAAGAATTAAGGTGGTAATTCTTTTTTCCCCTTTATTTGCTTATTATTTGAATTTAAATTTTTTGGATGTTGCTTAAAATCAGAAAAGCAAATATTTTTTTATGTTTAGCAAAAGCATAATTGCACTGAAATACGCCATCGCTGAAGATTTTTTCAGAATTAGAAAACTTTTTTAATTAATTTAGTATTAGTGTAAGCAAAAGGATTACCTTTGACAATTTAATCTTGGACAATATGAACTGGTAAGTTTAGCCTTTGACGCGAAATCAATTTTTTCGCTTCATTTTATGAGGTGTTATTCAAAAAATCATGGCCTGACATTCTTTTTTTTGTCTAAAGACAGGAGATTTTTTTTTAATTCAGTTATCAACAAATTTTTGATACCTCAAATTAATTCAAAAAATTGTTGACTAAGTAACAAATTAGTGATTTGTTATTTTAGCTATTTACAAATAAAAATTCAACAAATTCTTAGAGGATGTAAAATATTTAATCATATTATAATATTTTACTCAATTACTATTATCTGATCTGGAAAAAAACAGTTAGTATTTTTCGTTAACTGAATTAGTTCATTGAGAAAAAAAAAGTATAGTCAAAACTACCAGAATATCGTGAAATTTACCGTGTTTCTTTCTCAACGGGAACAACAAAAAGCTCGGCAGTTTTTACCGAAGCGATTTAGTTATAATTTTGGTAATATAAACAATAAGATATTGTTATATAATATGTGTTAAAATTAAGTAAATTTAATGATATTATCATGATTCCAAAAAAAACATGCATTTGGTTAAATTTATTTTTCAGTTTTGTATTTTGTACTAAATATTTGGTAATCAGAGCTATAGTTTTAAAAACCAGAGTTTACTATAAACCGTTATCATATGGACAAAAAATTGCTAATGAATGGTTTAAATACCATATATTTTGGTTTTCATTACTAGAATTATAGGTATATTTTTAACTGAAATGTTTTTACCATACCTTACAGTAAGTTTACTAAAATATGTTCCACCATGCTTTATCTCATAAATTTAAAAGAAACGAAAAAATTGGTACGTGTAATGTTATTCCATACTTTTAAATTCTTTGTAAGATTTCGCAAACAGTACGGAGACCAACCTAAATCGCTTTGACTTTAGACTAGTATCTTATTTTATTTTGCAACTAACGTTAAGCAGTCGACCCAACTATGCGTTTATGACTATCAATGTTCAACTCCATAGCCTTGAAATTTTAAATCCAATCCACAAGACAAGTGAACTCCATGATTCATCATTTGAACAGAAATTTGCCTTCGTGAAGTACTTTTTGTTGGAACTAACCAGCATTTGCGTTAGATGACTAAGAAAACCACGGAAACTTTCAGCAGTTAACCCGATGTCAAGGGGATTCTCACCCATGACCCGTCTATTACTGAGTATATTTTACGTCAGAATATGTTTGGTGCAAACCAGGAGCAGAATTCGTACCATCGAGCCACCGTTTGGATTCGAACGTGAGACGCCTTATTGGGAAGCGAATGCTCTATCACCTAAGTCACAGCTGCTCTCGCACTACTGTACATTTTTCAGCTACCTTGTAAAGAAATTTTACATTTAATATTAATGTCTTTGGCCAACTGTGAATACCGTATCTTTGCAAACCGCTTTGCAATGCACCTAGAAGACTCATATCAATAAGTCTAACAAATGACGCTTGTGGCATGCAATGAGCCGGATAATATGGAAAATTAGGAATGTTAATTGATAAAAATTTGTAGGAGCTTTGTGTTATATAAAGTTCTTTTTTATTTGAACTAATTTAAGTATATTTATAAACGATATTTTGTCTTTAAAATTAAAATCACGTGTTGTGTGCAGTCTATTATACTGAATAACCTTTAATCTAACGAGTGAATCTTCATATTCAAGGACTCAGTCTTAAGGATTAGAGAGGATGACCTCAAATATGCTTGTTAATTAGTGCAGACGTTATTTTAAATTACGTACTAAAAATATAAACGAAATATTACTAAAACGTACTTTTCTGATCAACATACTTTTTCTCGACTGATTTGAATTTTCAAACCCTCCCCCAAATATAGGGGATAGCCGCAATCTGGGAATTATAGTCAGAATCGTTTGTTCAGGAGCGCGGTCTTAAGTTTTGACCCCTTAATGTTAATTTTATTTTTTGCTTTTTAAATACGACTTCAAAAAATTTGATTTCTTGGGAACTATTCGACCCATTTCACCCAAATTTTATATTTTGTTATATAACATATAACATCCTTTAAAACTGCGCAAAAAATTTTATACCTTGTTTCTCAATTTTTTTTTCGATTTTCATTATTTTTTTACGTGGAAGTTTCTCTTGTTAAACTAATTTTATAATTTTGTTCAAAAATGGTTTCCTTCACTTAAAAATCTCTGGAGATATGATGACATATGCAAAACTTTAAAATAATAATAAGGGGTCCAATCTTTGGCCCCCTCTCCTGACCAAACTATCGGGTCAATACTTGCCAGACTGTGGCTATACCCTATATTTTGGGGGTCAGAAATTCGAAAATGTTTAAAGAAAGGTATGTTTATTCAGAGAAAATGCCTTTTTACGTCCGAATTCTTAACTTAAAATATCGTCTGTACTAATTAATTAGAATATTTGAGGTCTCCCCCTCGAATCATTAGAATGAGTCCAGGAATGTGAAGATCGGAACATTAGATCAAAAGTTATTCCGAGTTATTTTTTTTTCTTGCACTATAAATCAGCTAACAAAAGTTATTTTTTCATAAGATAAGTTTCATAAGATAAGTTTGCAGGTAATGGTAGTGATTTAAAAATAAGTTTTATAATGCATACTCTACTACACAATTCAACACTAGTAAACAATCCGGCATCGCAAGATTTTTCCCCAGTCATCTTGTAAAGAAATTTAATAAAGCTGCAAAGTAAAAGAAAATTGCAGTTTCAAATTTAATATTTGCTTTAAAAAAGATTTTTTCTTCTTTTAAAAATACAGACTCTACCATTTTTACCACATTTTCAAATCATTTATTTATTATTCAGTACATAAATTACTTTCAACGTGGGCTTATTTTGATTATCCTTAAAGTATCTTCCATTTTAGAAAAATTCAGGCTGAAATCATTATTTATAGGAGAAAAAAATCATTTTCATATTCGTCAATGTCTGGTTAACAAATAAACGCATTTAAAATCACTAAACATGCATCCAAAATCAATACTCATTGGAAAAATAAAATTCTTTGGTATATTGCAGAAAGTTTGATTCAAAAAAATTCCTACTCAAAATCATTGTATGTAATCAATTAATTAGCATTCTCTATTAGAAAAATAAAACTTCTATTCCTATTCTACAATGTTTTATTAATAAAACATCGTATTTGAAATCGATCGCGTATGCATCTAAAATCCCTCATATCGAAGAAAATGACATGTATTTTTATAATCCACAATGTTTGATTAATAAGCACCCGTACTGCAAATAGTTCTACATATATTTTGATTTATTTTTATATTTTTGCACTTGATTGTAATTCTAGCCCACTATAGTGGAAGTTTCTGTTAATAAAACCAACATTTAATATCTAGGAAACAGCATTTGAAAATTTCAAAATCTAAGCACATATGTTTTTTTTAATGCATCCAAGGAAATTTTTTGCTAAAGAATGTCAAATTGCAAAAATATTTCTTTTATTTACTATATCTAGGAAAAACAAAAAGTTATAATAGTTAGCAGAAATTGGAAGTTTTTCGTCAAAAAACACTATCATATTTTATCAATAAAAGTTAGGGAAAAAAATGGGAAAACCAGACACGAAATCCCCTGTTGAGATTCAAGCAGACCAACAGCAAAAGTTCATTCACTATAGTGGCATACTTATTTCAAAAACTTGCCTATGCTCTTAAAAATACCCATCATTCCTTTACGTATAAGAATAAAAACAGAAGTAGCAAAGAAGAAAAATATTCTTTTTCCTTGTTCACTTTCATTTTATCATTCAACTCACTTTCTAGCATAACTTAAAAAAAAACGATGTTAAATAAAACTTTTTATAGATTTCATTCTATCATAATATAAAATTTAATTTTTATATTATTTTATAGTTAATTTTGAAGTGCGTAATAAGTAGCAAAGAAAATGCAACTAATTAATTGAAAGATGAAACAATTAATAAAACAATTTCGATAGTAAGTGAATAAGATAACTTCCAGTTGTATGATTTATTAACATTATGCTAACTCAAAACAAAATTCAGGAGAAACATCAACTTGAAAACTTCAAAAAACCTGTTTTTTATGAGGATTCTTATAGTGCTTATAGTGGCGTAAACTTGAAAAAGCAAGAATCATCGTAGGTAAGTAAAGAAAGAAAGTCATTAAATCCATAATTGTCATAAGAATACTCAACTAAGAATAAAACAGGTCCCCATATTACATGAGTTAGTTATAAATATGAGGTATTATTTATTAACGTTATTTCAATCTGTAACTATTTAGTAAAAATGTTACAGGGAACATCAACATGAAAGATTCAAAAAATCAATTTCTTTACAAGGATTCTTAAAGTGCTTACAGTGGCGTAAGCTTTGGGAAACAAAAACCAATGTAGGTAATTAAAGAAAGAAAATCGACAAAGTCACATTTGTCATTAGAAAATTCTACTAAGAATAAAGCAAATCTCGATATTACGTGAATTAGTTATCCATCAAGCGCATTATTTATTAACGTTATGTTAATCGATATTATTTAATTACAAAGAGGAATGCATCGACATGAAAACTTCAAGAAATGGATTATTTTCTGAAACTTTTTATAGTGTCCATAGTCGCGTTGGCATGAAGAACAAAAAGCATCATCTCAACAGTAATGAATGTAATAAAATAAGTCAAAGTTGTTTATTTTTCGCCTCATAATTCCTGCTGGAACTTTCATAATACACTGTAAAAAATTCCGAATCAAATTACAAAAAAATGCAGCAGCATCCACGGTGCCGCTACATAATTTTACAGAAAAATTCATTTTTACCGTAAAATTTCACCAAAAAAATATGATATACCATAATTTTGACAGCAATATTTATTTTAGGATCACTGAGCCAGTGTAGTAAAATAATTATTACTGTAAAATAAACGGTTTAAAATTTAACGGTAAAAATGGATAATGCAATAAAATTAATTTTTTGATGATGCCCCCAGGTTGCTGGGACTTTTTGCCGTAATTTGATCAGGAATTTCTTTGTAGTATAGCATTTATCTCAAAGAACGTCACAATTTTTGTATGCTAATTTTGCGAAGTTTATTTTTCAATTAAGTATATTTTACAATTAAAGAAAATCATCTATCTTCATAATCAGTGCTTTTTCATGATTGCTATTTTCATCATTTAAGAGGCTAATTTCTTTCATAAATATTTGTAAGCAAATTGTTTTGAATGCCTCTAAAAAACCTGTGACAAAACAGATTGTAAATACTTGTTTCTTCTCAAAAAATTTTCAACATTAAAAAACACTCGAATCTATTTCTTTTAAAATAAAACTAATATTTCAAGTATACCTAAGCTGTCTTTGAAACAGTATTATTTTGGAGAAAAACAAGTAGTTCGAATTCTAAGAAAAGCGGACACCACCTGGACAAACTCTACTGTAGTTGTTTAGCTTTCTTTCCCTCTATGTTTAATGCATCACTTACATTTTAATGAATTTGTTTAAAACTGATTTGGTGCTTTTTTTATCATTTCATTTGCCAGATTAGAAAATGTTGGAATAAATTGTAATACCAATAAATACAATTTACAGGCGACGATAAATATTTTACAAAAGAGGAAATAATAAGAAAAGATTGTATATATATATATATATATATATATATAAATTTTATATGTCTGTCACGGCGAAAGACCGAAATCGGTGGTTGTTGACTTTCNTGTAAATGCACTCTATATATATATATGTCACGGCGAAAGACCGAAATCGGTGATTGTTGACTTTCACTGGTGAATGTCGACAAACCCCAAATACGTCGGTGAAAGATCGAATATTTCATTGCATTCTTGTACATTCGGACCCTCACCGGTGTATGTCGACAATCACAGATATGCTTTGGTGAATGTCCGAAATATTTATTACATTCGACACTTTATATGAATTTATTCGTGGATATAATTACATTTATTCGATATTTTGAATCTACGCTGATGTTTTTTTAAGGTTAAGTGTCACTGTCCGGTATGCATTTGCCCGGTATACATTTGCCCGGTATACCCTACACTGATGTTTTTTTAAGGTTACTACCAACTTCTCACAAAACAGCAATGAATCAACTAGTGCTATCCGTTCATTGAATTCAATCACAGATATAATTCTGGTGGGGAGATACTGTAGTGTATCTATCACTACAACCCAATACTACAACAATATAAACCCCACATAAACAATACACAATTTATAAATTTTTGCCATCACACCTGCAAATTTGAAAGCTGTCTGATTGGTTTGAGTCTTACATCTTCTTTGGGTAAGATAAGGGTGTAGGATATTAAGCATATTAGAAAACTATCTCACATTAGGTCATTATCGCTTTTTAAAAAAAATTCTTGCATATCAGACACCTTCCTATAAATAAATTTTATAAATTTTTCAAAATATCACTCGGCATGTTTTTTCTCTAACCTGTATAATAAGAGTTCAATTGTATTCTTGACTTTCAATAGACAGCGGGAGTTTTGCTTAAAACTTGACATATTTCAAATTATTTAGAAATCCTGTAACGTATAAAGAATTAAGGCATTTCTTTTAACAAGAGCTACAAAAACTTTTGCAAAGCTTTCAACAGTCTTGTAATTTAACATTAACACATCTCTTGTTTTACTGTTTATTGCTACCTTAATTAATCTTTTTTACACCTGATTTAGATAAAAAAAAAAAGTATCATGTAACACCTCTTAACCTTAGATACCGGTCCCTAGATCTCCATTAGCTCTTACACTTGGGAGTAAGAAGATAAAAAGAGTTTTAATTCATCTGTGTTAGTGGTTCCCAAAGGATGGAAAACCATCATTTCTCCTATCCTTTCTTTTTTTAGTGGAGGTGATTCAGAACAAAGTTACTTGATAATAATTATAGTGTGCTTTTTTTTACCTATTCAGATGTTTATTTTTATTGTAAATGAAACATTTTTGACTTACCAAAATTTTAATGTGAATATCTGTTTCATAGCATCTAAGAATGTGTCAAAACATCTAAATCCCAAAACTATAGCCAACGTATGACATTTGAAAAATATATCTAATATTTTAATCGATTTGGAAATGATATTTCATGATAAAATCATGGCTTTTTAAAGAATCATTTAAAGTAAAATCAAATTTATTTACTCTATTTACATGAGTATACTGGTTCAAATTTATGATATATTGTGAAATTACGTTGTATTTGCTTTAATATTATTTAAAATTTGGTTTATCATACACTAGTATAATACTAATCTAATAAATGTCAAATATTAACCTTGAAAAATCATGAGTTTTTTTTTATGATTGTTCAGTTTCTTCATGCAGTTTTGTACAAAATTTATCAATGTGTGAAGAAAAGATTTTGGGTAAAATAGTCCTACAGCATGGGAATAACATTTCTGGTAAAGAAAAAGAAAAGAAAAATTCTGGTAATGAAACCAAAATGTATAGTATTTATAAACCATTCATCTAGCGATTTTTTTCATTCTTAATGTTAGGGTTTGCCAGAAATTTTGAAATAATTTTTCAAAATTATTGTTATTGTTACGAACCACTTAGTAAAAAAACGCGAACTGAAAAGTACATTTAACCCCATAAATGGCTTTTATACCATGCTCTAGAAATCATGATAAAATTACCAATTTTTGCCCCATTTACTAAATTTTTTACATATCATGACACTATATTTTATGATTAATTTAAGCAAAATCATTGCCAAAGCTCTACGGAAAAAATTAAGGAGCTTTTTGGTATTCCTATACAACCAGAAAATCTGTCATAATTTTTTTTCTCAGTGTACTATTATGACAAGGAAATTTAATTAATCTTTAATAATATGTAATAAAGTGAAAAGGAAAATTAAATGTGAAGTATGAAAATTGCAACTAATAGTGAGCTTGTTTTATAAGATTACTTTAAGATTTTTCTTTTTAATTTCCAGTTTATTTAAATTTTGTATTAAAATTTTGAAGCAAAGTGTGGAAAAACAGTAAAAATATTCAAAGAATTTGTATATTTTTTTCAGTTTTATCACTTAGATCAAGACGAATTTATTATGCCCAGGAATGAAAGTGAAATCTTCACTTCTAGAATTAAGCAAGTAATACTGCAAGAAAATATATTTTTCCTCTTACCTGTGAATCTTAATACTAGGATTTTTTCTCTTTTTTTGTACTATTTTTAAAGCTTTTAAATGTTAAATAAAACAACATTTTATAAGTACTTCAAGTAAAACTTAATTTTTTCGTAACTAAGTAACTTCACAAAATCTTCACAATACACTTATTACTATAAAATTATTAAGAATTCGCTGTTGCGTTAGACATCCAAAAATGAAAAATGAAAATAGGAATTCACAATCCTTATTGCATGCCATAGCTTCCAGCTTTCGAAGTACGGTCGCTTGATTTTGACTGGCTGTAGGCTAAGCTTGCACGGAAAAATATCTGGTCGTGCGCTATGTTTCTCACAGTCAACAGTTTGAATACCATCTTTTTAATAGTCATTTGATATTTTGGTTTAATATGGTAAATGACAAAAAAATTGTTATTTAACCATTTTTCTAAAAATTTCTAACAGTGCAACTTAGATTTTAAAAAGAAACATATGGAAAAAAAATCAGTTTATGAATCTTCGCTAGAAAATTAGTACTATATATAGCATTCTTACACATGGAGGTTAAGCCTATTTGATTTCTATTATATTTACATTATGATGATCTATTTGATCATTATAATGATCTATGTGATCTATTATTCAGATTTTATTTGATTTTTTGGGAGCTGAATTATTTTATTTTAATTTCCAAAATAATGTTTTTTTTATTCTTTTTTTTCCTCCCTGGTGGATACTTACAAAAAAATTCTATAAGAGAATATTTTAAATTTCAAAAATATAAACTGTTTGAGCCATATTATCCCACTTCAAACTCTGAAATGGTTCTAAAATAGTTTAAAGTACTGTTAATCCTTATTATAAGGTAATAAAAATGTTATTTGATATGTTCCAAGATCGTGTTTCATATAATTTAAAGAATAGTTCAAAAGTTGTTTTAAAAATCAAGCAATAAGAAAAGTTCTTCTTTTCTTTTCTTTTGATATCTATAATAACTAAAACTCCGTCTTCCAACGAATTATTTTCCAAAATTGAACCAACAAGAAAACATGAATGCAACGTTAGCATCATATGACCATTAGTGATAGAAGCACATTAACCAATAAATCACCCAATTTCTCTTCCTTCAGCTGTGATGTTACATGATTCTTTGCCAGCAGAACAGAGACAAAAAAGTAGAATTAACAAGAGAACACGACTAGGTAGAACAAAATTTGATCCTGAACTAATCAGGTTTTGACCATCCACAATATATTAACTGCATGATCAAGTTCTACGTGAAACCTTTTACTCATCACGTCTGAGGTTTCAGGGGATAAAGATAAATTTTTCTTTTTAGAATCGCAAGTCATATAACACATCCAAACACGGGTGTCAAAGCTATTGAAATAGCTGCTTCTTCTTGAAAAGTTATTGCTTTCCTCAAACAATAAATAAATAAATCCTCTTACCCACGAAATCGACCTTTTCTAAAGTTAAAGGATTGTGCTCTTCTTATTGGCAAGGGTGAAAGATGGTAATAAAATTGGTACGGAAAAGGTTTGTAAGTCGTAAAGTACTTTTCGCGAATTTCAATAAGGTTGAGACTTTTGAATTGTTTATTTGAACGCCAGAATTTCACTTTTTGTATTTCATTTTATATGAGTGATGAAAACTTTTCATAAAAATTAAATTTCAGTTTAAAAAAATAATTATGTTTACTAATTGCGATATGTCTAATTTTGCGATATGTCTAATATTTTGCGATATGTCTAATATTTTATTGAGAATTATAATCTTTTATTGAAAACGTCACATGATGCAAGTGCCTAGCACAGTCCAAAATTTATATACAGGCACATAACTAACCAACTTATGTTGGATTTGCTGAGTCCAAACTCATATCCTTATAATTTTAAATTTGACCCAGAAAGACAAAGAAATTTCTGGGTGAAGTATTGATTGCGGAAGAAGAATATTTGAGATCAGATAATCTGGATTACTATTATGTAGGTGAAAAACTATAAAAATCTGGCATGGTTTACCCGACTGTAAAGAGTTTTTATTATCAGTTTGAGACTGAGAATATTTTGCTGTCCCTGTGATTGGTGAGAGTCGGGAACATTATACAAATCAAGATTCAAAAATAGGTCATTTTATTGGGAAGCAGGCACTCTAGCTGCTTTAGCAATACGGGCGTGCAGAAAAATGTTAACACTTTACCCTCGAACAAGAAAGAGGCAGGTTCAAGTTGTAGTGTCTAATATTGTTCTTGGCAGATGCTCCTAATGAAGTCATATTAATATCTGGCTAGTTACGAGATTTCGCAGCTTCTTTTTTCATATAGATCAAATTTGAATTAGCTTTACACATTAATGAAAACAAATTTTGTCTAAATTAGCAACTTTAAATCTTATGTAGTTTTACTTCACCTTCCATATTACAACAAATTTACCAAAATAATTATTTAAGAAAAAAATGACTTTGTAAATCATACTTAATTTACATTGTTAAAGAATCCCTTATTTTGATGTTCATCAGAAAACAGCAGTTTTAAACTTTGAAATTTAAGTATAACTCAACTGACAGTGGATAATTGTTATTGTTCTTTCATTTTACCGAAAAGAGAATTTTTATGCATAGTAAGTGATGAGAATTAAAATTCTATGAAAAGTTATTTTTCTCTCTCTAAATTTATTACTTTTTTAAAACTTTATTTCAAAAACTTACATTTGTATTTAAATTTGTAGGAACTAAAAATAACAATTCCAATATGAAATTTTACTCATTAGATGGTATTAATCAGAAGAAAAAAATATTAATTGAATTAAGCAGGAATAGAAACTATTAATATTTATATATATATATATTTTTTTGGAAATTTCTCCAAGTTCTAAAAGTAATTGTTACCCGAAGGTAAAGAAAATATTGAATTAACACGTTTAGTAGATATTTTAATTGAAAATTATATTTTGCTAAATCAAAATTAAATTGAGCAATTCCGTATTAAATATTATAACTAGAATTTGAATTATTAAGCATTAAGATATATTATTGTTTGCAATATAAATTAATTTAAAGCAAATATAGTTTAAATATACTTTCTAAAACTATTCACTTTCAATTATTTTTCTTGTATTTATATAATGGATCTCATTTAATTTAAAACTGTTTTAGTTATTTTGCTTATAATTTAGCTCTTTAAGCACAAATAATGTAGTAAGTGTATTTGTGAAAATTATTAACAACCAATAAGTTCAAAACCTTAGATGATATTTTCATTAAAATTTAAATCTTAAGTTGATATTGTTAGTGAGAAGTAAATCAAAGTAATTTATATGTATTTCATAATATCTCGTAAAGTTTTTATTTTGATTTGTTTCTAAATTATCAATTCCCGATGTAAAATTGTAAAAGATTCATGGAAAATATTTTAAAAAGTTATTAGCTCAAATGTAGAAAATTTATATCAAAATTATTGAAGACTTTCTTTTTTTAAACAGTAAAAGGACATTTTATATCTTACACACCCATTTTCAGAATGTTTCAGCGGCCTTATTTTTTTTCTAGACAAATAAATTTCTCATTTTTGAAATTTTTTCAAATTATTAACGTCTCATTTTTTTCAAAAACGTAAATCTTCTTTTCATTAAATTCAATCAATTAAGTACACATATCGCAAATTGGGTTAACAATTTTATTGATAATTGGATTAATTAAATTTTTTTTAAAGTTATTTAAATGTATTTTATAGTTTCTTGCGTAGAGCCGACCGGTCTGTGTAGGGGTCAGAGAACTGACCTTGCATCAGAAAGGTTCTGGGTTCGAATCCCGGGCAAGGCATGGATGCTCTTTCATTCTCTGTACTATCTGTCCTTACTGTGAGAGCAGCGTTGGCCCACCTAATATGGTGCCCCTGAAAGAGTGGTCAACAAATCTGCCCTTCAGATGCCAGTATGACTTAGGTCATTCTCCTGGTGGACATTGGAAAAAAGAAAAGAGAAAAAAAGAAAAAAAATTTCTTGTGTGGATCTTAATCAGAAACTTTCTTAAAAAAACCATGCTCCATTACAAAATATTGTTTTTTTATGAAAAAAATTTAAAGAAGTCCTTTACGTAATAGTGAAAAATTGATATTTAAATTATTGAAGAGTTTCTGTTTTAAACTGGCAGAAGAGATTTATATCTTCTTCAACCATTTGTAGATTATTTCGGCAAATTAATTTTTGTTTACTAGGCAAATAAAATCCTCACTTTCGCAATTTTTGAAAATTATTAGCAACTAATTGTTTCAAAATTGCATATACTATACATATTAAATTCAATCAATTAAGTTAGCATTCTGTAAGTGGGGTAAATAAATTTATTGAGAATCAGGCTAAATATTTTTTTCAGAATCATTTAAATGTGTTTTAGAGTTTCGTGTATTATAATTTTTAAAAAAACAATGTCCCAAGTCAAAATAACATTACTTCATGGAAAATATTTGTATAATAATTATAATAAGTTATTATACAAATAACAGTTATTACATAAAATCTGTATAATAAAAAATTATATGTATAATGAGTTATTTACATGAAAGCTGAAGATGTATATTTAAGTTATTGAAGACTTTCTTTTTTTAAATAGAAAGAATTATTTTAAATAGTACACAACCATTTGTTGAATGTTTCAGTGGATTCATTTTGTTTGTTAAGCAAATTAATTTCTCGATCTTACAACCATGTAATTTTGCATAAAATATCATAACCAGAATTTAAATGATTAAATGGTAAAAATTCTTTTTTTTTCAATATAAATTGCATTAAAGCAAATATAGTTCTTTTTTCTTAAAAAAAACTTTCAAACTATTTATTTAAACTATATATTTTTATCTCTTAAAATTTCTCCACTTTTTAATGAAATATATATCTTTTTTAATTTTAAACAATTTAGTTACTTTAATTTCAAACAATTTAGTTATTTTAATTTTAAGCAATTTAGTTATTTTACTTTCAAAATTATTTTAAAAATTATTAGCACAACATATTTTAAAACACTTATAATTCATTTCTTTTAAAATTAAATAGATTCCTCAGTCAAAATTCAGTTATTTTATGAAAAATATTTAAAGAAATTATTCCCATGAATGTGGAAAACTTATATTTAAATTATTGAAGACTTTCTCTTTCAAAACACCAAAATAGGTTTATATCGTATACAATCATTTGTTGAATGCTACAGAGAATTCATTTTGTTTCTTAGGTAAATAAATTTCTCGCTCGTAACAACCGTTGCTAACGAAACCAAAAGGACTCAAAAATGGAAAATATATGATTCATTTTGAGCTGTCTTCTAATTTTACACAGTAAGATTAATGCCGTTAATGCTGACAAATATATATATATACATGTAAATATAGAGAGAGACTTTTATCCGTAAATATGTATTTGTCATGAGAATCTCAAGTAAAAATATTTTTAGATATCTATTTATTCATTTTCTACACATTAAAGTTTGTCAATATATATTAGTTCTAACTTTATGCTTGCCTCATAAACGCTTTGACATTTTTATAAATCCTTAAGAACAGAGAAGACTTAGCTGTTTTTAATAGCAGTAATGAAATGTGCCCTACCGAATTCCATATCATTTGATTAAAGTGAAATGTCTTTTACACTGTTAGAAATTTCTCGTATAAAATGGTTAAATACCAACTTATTTACTTTTAATTTTACCATACACAAGGAAAATAGTCAAATGACTGTAAATTAGAGGGCATTCAAATTGCTAACTGTGAAAAAACCGTTAATTAGCTGTTTTTACCTAATACGGTCAAACAACCAGAATTTTATCTCAGGAACTAGACCCACCTATTGAAGCTACTTAGTTCCTTGCAGATGGGTACATATAATAGCCGATCTAATATGTACCCATTGCCGGCTAATCGGTCAATCTCATGACCGATTGAATGGGGGTTCGAGTCCCTGTATTGACACCCCAATATTTCCTCCCTTCCCTTCAAATCATGAAGAGTTTCCAGAGTCATACACTCCCTGATTTGTGGCCCTGGGTTCCTGGAATAAAATACATTCACGGCATAGATATGCTGAAGTTAAAGTTGGGGGAGGATGCTGGCTATTACAATTTTTATCAATTTGTCAAAACTGTTTACCAATGATCGTTAACGTTTCAAGTATTTATTTTAATGAAATTAAAAGTTATATCTTTATTTTGATGCCTAAGCTAATTTGGATTTATACTTTTTCAATCGTCATTTTTTAATTGTTTAAAAAATTATGTCTACTAGCCATTACAATTACCATACTAGCCATTACAATGAGCATATGTGAAAAAGTTATAAATTTGATTACTTCCTCTTTTGTTGTTTTTAATAAAGGAAAATAATATGAAAGAGGAACTAATTTGATCCTGAAAAGCATAGCCGTAGCAATATTTATAAAATCACTATTAGACCACAAGGACATTATTCAATAATTAATAATTGAATTATATTCTATATAAAACCGATGTTATAGATAAACTACCACCGTAAAAACACTCATTTTTATAATTATTTTATAGAAAAATATTAATTTAGATGAAATTAACTTTTCCTTTATCAAGTAGTTTGGCAAATCAGTATTAAATGTTACCTACAAAGTTAGAATTTTCCTTCTAAAATTACGGTAGAATAACCGGCAGCAGTCTGTCCATACAATTAACGGTAAAGATTAAGGTAAAACAATTTTAACTTAACGGTTGGGAAGCCGTTTATAACTAGTATGGTAAAAACCGTATAAATAAAAAGTTATACGATTTTTTAACCAACTAGTATGATTTCAAAACCGTAAAAAAGGCATTTAACTGGATATTGGAGGTAGTTTAGCAGTCTGACAGAGATGAAAGGTATGGTTAAAATTACCAGAATATGGTAACATTTACCTCTCTTCTGACTCTTACATAAACACCAAAAAGATTGGCAACATTTACCGAAGCGCTTTGGTAAAAAATTAACTGGTAAATTATTCTGAAAAAATTGACAATAAAATATGGTTTTAAAATAATGTGATTAAATTTGGTACTTTTCTCATGACATCTTAGAGTATGGCATGAAAACCAATTATTTGGTTAAATTTATTTTTAGGTTTTGTATTTTTTGCTAAATGACTGTTAATAAGTATTTTAATTTTGAAACCCAGGTTACCATAAAAATTTGGTTTTATCAACCAAAATTACGTTTTTTTTTTTNAATTATTTTTTTTTTTTTTTTTTTTTTTTTTTTTTTTTTTTTTTTTTTTTTTTTTTTTTCGTTCCAGAAACGTCATCAACATTTTACCATATTTATTTCTCCATGTACTACCCCATCCATTTCTATATTTATGTAAAATGTAAGCAAATTTCAATATGTGGGAGAAACTAATGTTGTTATTTATGCAAATTGTAATAAGTTGTTAATATATATGAAAAATATTGATTGTGCATGAGAAATCATTAATGTATGTAAAGATTGATTAATTAAATAATACATTTTTACTGTAAATTTTTCTTATGTGTTAATTTTTAATTAATGTAAATTGTAGGTAAATCAAAACTGTTAATAGGAAATGATAGATAATTTGTTAGCATAAATAAGAAACTATCGATAATTAGTTATTTTAAATATGAAACTGTAGATAATTAATTATTTTAAATATGGAACTCTAGATGATTATTCTAAATAAGATATGTCAATAGTAAGATATGTCAATGTAATTACTAAGTCTTAAAATAAACTATTATAGTTTTAGGAATCTTAAATATTGAAAATATTAAATTGAAGGAAGATGTGAAAATACATGAAGGAAAATAATCTTTTTGCTATTTTGACAAGTTAGTTAAGCGAAGTTTTTAAGAGTTACTTAAGTTGTTCTTCAATCCTCTAATTGCCCTGAGAACATACCGTGAAAATCATAAGGCGTAACTTTTTTAGGAATCAGATCTTTTTTTCTTTTTTTTTATCTTTTTTAATAAGCTAAAGTAATTATTCTTCTTACACATCTTGAATCTTAAATTTAAAAAGAAAAACACTTTTCTTACATATCTCATATCATGCGTAAATGTAATATACTTTTCTTCTATTAATTTTCACAGTTAGTTCTAGTTTCCTTTTCACGCCTTAGAGAAAATGATTATTTAAGCTAATATTTGAAGCGTAGAAAAGGCAGTATTCAATTATTATCCATTATTATACATGAGTAGTTAAAGTTTTATTCATATTCATACTATTAGTATACATTTTAAGATTATTGTAATGATTTAGCAGCAAAAATTAAGAAATAAGCTCAATTTTCTATTTTATTTTTATTTATTTATTTGAAATCATTGTGTTATAACCACTTCGAAAAATATCTTTTTTAATCTTTTAGAATTTTATTTCTGAAATTATAGTAAAATAATCGACTGCATCCTGTCTATCCAATTTGTTATCATTTACAATCTCTAACCTCAAAAATGAAATTTAACATGGCATGGAAGTTCCGTTGTGTATTTTGTCAAGTGAACCATAGAATATAGAATATAGCGTATAGAATATACCGTATTGGAATATAGGAAATAGAGCAGTTAGAAACTCATCATGTGTTGAAAGGAGGATATATATTTTGGTTTCTGCACTGGGATTCGAACCCCAGTTCAGTAGGTCATGAGAATGGAAGATGAGCTCTCTCGGCTAAAGTATGTCCCCAACTAAAGAAACTAAGTAGCTTCATAAGGTCTTTACCATACACTCATTACTATAAGTTTAGTAGGCATACGTTTATGTGTTAGACATCCAAAAAAGGAAAGCAAAAATATAAATTAGCAATCCTTATCACATGTTTTAGCTTCCAGCTTTCGAAGTACGTGCTCTTGAATCCCATTGGTTGTAGGCTTAGTTGGCGCGGAAAATATTCCGGCTGTTTACTCATATTAGATTGAAACAGTCAGTACGCTATTTTTCTCACACTCAGCAGTTTGAATACCATCATTTTAATGGTTATTTGATGTTTTGGTTTAATATGGTAAATGACAAATAAATTGTTATTTAACCATCTATCCTAAACTTTCTAACAGTACAACTTAGATCTCAAAAAGAAAAATATGGAAAAGAAAAATCAGTTTTTGAAACTTCTCTGGAAAACTATTACTACCTCCAGCATTCCTACACAAGTTTATTTGCTTTCTATTCTATTTACATTACAACGATCTATTTACATTTTCAATCTCTGCCTCTAGCATTCCTACACATAGAAATAGATATTATTTCATAATTTTAATAAAAAATACTATTTAATAATTTTTCCTGGAAATTTCTAACAGTTTAGAGCACCCTAACAACTTAGAGCTTAAAAAAAGGAAACGGAAAAGAGAATTCAATTTATGAACTTTTTCCAGAAACTTTTTAAGTCATTATTACTTAACTATTTAAAAGAAAAATACACGTAAAATAATTGTTTTTAACTTTATTTTTTATCGTAAATTTATCTTTCATTGCTCATTTCAACTCACAATTGTCCTAAATTTTTTTTTTCAAATTTATCACAGCTTTTAAAAATTTTATGTATTTTTTTTCTCTTACACCACAGAAAAAAAAATGATTATAAATCTCTTCCACATGACCGGAGAAGTCCCTCTATGTAATGAACTAAAG
The DNA here is from genome assembly GCF_043381705.1 of Parasteatoda tepidariorum. NCBI lineage: Eukaryota > Metazoa > Arthropoda > Arachnida > Araneae > Theridiidae > Parasteatoda > Parasteatoda tepidariorum. Next base: position 33,302,060 of record NC_092214.1, on the reverse strand, counting down.
CTTCTCGTCGTCCTTTTGATAAATAAAGGCTGAACGAACCAAAAGTTCTTCTGAGATAAATCTTCTTTTTATTTTGCTACGTTCCTTATTTTCCATTTTTGCTTCAGATTCAGTTTATAGCATTGTTTGATTTCGTTATAATGAATATGCTTGGCGCAATATAGTCTCTTCGTAGACTTGAGGCGTTAAACTCTGAATTTAAATAAGCAGGGTTGTTTTAGTTAAGAAAGATTTTCTGAATATGCTGAAGCAATACCTCCTATAACAGAGAAGGCCTCAGCACAGGTTACTCTAAATAAGAAATTTGATCCTATAGTAGTCCAAACAAAATGACATCTTTCGTAAATTTCCACACTGTGCAGCTTAGTAGCCCAAACATAGTGACATTTTTTAAAATCCCCCACTGAGCAGTTTATGTTCGTTGTGTCGGATATGTTCGTCCGTTTGTTATATTCGTTGTTTTCGTTTCTTCTAGGAGATGTTGACTGTAAGCCATCTAAATGTTTCCTGGATTTTGTTCTTAGTCCTTGTATCTTAAAACATGTTTTTCCATTTGCAATTTTTGCATGACAATTGATAAATTTATTATATTGACCATAATGTTATTTTTTTTCTACCTTATTGGATTAATGATTTGTAGTAGTTTTGGGTATCGATCAAATTCACTATATTATGAATTCCACTGACACCTGAGAAAAAAATCTAACAATTGCCTTCCTGTTTTAGATGTTCTTGTCATACGTAATGATGATTGTTTTCTCCACACTATTTTTCTTTGTAAGATCGTCTGCTTTTTCTTTTTTGTAACATCGGTATTCATCACATCAACACTTAACTAGTAACCAGAGGCTATCAACAAATTGACGCTTCGCGATTTTTGTATTAGTTAATTTTCCAGATTGCTAAAATCAGAATTATTTTCAGCTAAAATACCTTTATTAAGTCTCTTGAGTCGAAGTTATTTACTCTTTTATCATGATATTTCTGCAAATAGTATGAAGAAAAATTGATTTAACAAAACTGTAGTTCTAAAAGTATTATTATATATGATAAGGATTTTTCTGGTTTTTTTTTCTTGAATGTATTTTCCCTTGAATCTATTTTTCCTTGAATGTAAGTCTTCAGTACATGAGAAATATAATGAATTACAACGAGAAAAAAATTTACTCGTGATTTGATTAGGGTATTCAAATTTATTTTAATAATAGGAAACAAAATGAAGAATTCCGTTGAATATTATTATTCATGCCTTTGTCTGTTAAACACTTTAAAAACTTCGTAATTGGTTCAAAGTTTAAATGTTCCCAAACAGTAAAGTCACCAATAGAATTTATATCAGCTGAATAATGCCTTTATTAAGTCTCTTGAGTCGAAGTTATTTACTTTTTTATCATGATATTTCTGCAAATAGTATGAAGAAAAATTGATTAAACGAAACTGCAGTTCTGAGAGTATTATTATATATGATAAGGGTTTTTCTGTTTTTCTTTTCTTGAATGCATCTCTCCTTGAATGTATTTTTTCTTGAATGTAACTCTTCAGTACGTGGGAAATATTCTGAATTACAACGAGAAAAAATTTACTCGTGATTTGATTAGGGTATTCAAATTTATTTTAATAATAGGAAACAAAATGAAGAATTCCGTTGAATATTGTTATTCGTGCCTTTGTCTGTTAAACACTTTAAAAACTTCGTAATTGGTTCAAAGTTTAAATATTCCCTTACAGTATACTCACCAATAGAATTTATATCAGCTGATTTTAAAAATTTATGCTATAAGGTTATAGAAAATCTGGCAGGAAATTCAAATTTTGAAATGCTCATCGTCAGCCAAAATCACGTGTTGTAATCAATGAACGAATATATTACATATCAACACGAAACTGCAAAAAAGACCTACAGTGCCATTTTTTGGAAATATTTCGAATACAATTAATGACTCATGGAAAAAAACATTTACGCCATATCGCATGAATTTCAAGCGAAAAATGCTTTTTTTAACCTAAACAGCTTTTCTGTAATATAATTTTGAATAAATTGATAGATTCATTTTTACTGGAAGAACCCCCACATATTTTATATCAGATTTGGGCCCCACTCGATTTGGTTAAAAATTTGATAAGTGAAGGCTGAAATTCACCTTATTAAAAGATCTCATGACAAAAATGATAAAAAGTTAACAGATTTTGAGAAACGGAATCTTAAACTTCCATGTCACGCAGGTTTTAAGATTTTGAAATTGCAATTTGAGAAAGAGTGATTTTCTTTTTAATTTCTGTAATGTTAAATTTTTGAGTAGGAAAATGATTGAGGAATATTAGTTAATTATCTCTTTCTTTCAACAGTGCGAAATTAAAGTCTTGACTGAGCAGCCCCAGTTAAGCATTATTTTAATCTGTTACGCAATCTTTACCTTTCCTACCCTTTCCTCATACTGCGCATTTTAATCCGGGGCGTTGTTTTCTTTTATTTCAAATGTTTCTTTTACATTGAGTTAATTTAATGAATTTGCTGTTTGACTAGTTTACTGTGAGTTTTTGTATTGTCATTTTTGTATTATATTCTCATGATTTTACGTATTTTTGTATTTCCTCCTGGACTTTTGTAAAATCTTTGGGGTACTGAGAGAGCATTTTTTGACATTTGTCTGGCTCTCTCAATAGAAAAGATTTTGTTTTTATGGCTTCCAGAGCTGGTACCCCCTGAAGACGTCAGCTTCGGTAGCCGTATTTTTATTTCCATTGCTTTCTTTTTTCTTTATTGCTGCAATTATTCTTTCGTATGAAAATTCTGCTGCTTTGCTTGTTTCTTTCAAAAGAAGTTCTGTTATTATAGATTTAAATATTGTGTATTCTTTTTCTTACGCAGGTTTTAAGATTCATTTCTGTACCTTGTACTCAGACAAAATGTCAATTTTCAAAACTCCGTATCTCAAAATCTGCTCATTTTTAGCATCGTGTTTATGAGAACTTTTGATCAGAAGGATCAACTACAACATGTTAAATTTTCAGCCAAATCGTCCAGGTCTCGAATCTCAAATAAAATGTACGTAATCATTTTTCGAACATTCAAATTATTTAAATAGCGGTATAAACTTAAATGAAATGTTACATTTTAACTAACAATTCTTATTATTTTTTAAATATTTATAGTCTATCATAACTATTTCCAGATATATTATAATCTTTTGATTTCACTTGGTCATTTAATCTCTTGATATCATTTTGAGGAGTCTGAAAGATTAAAACATGTCATATTAGATACCCCATGGCAGGTGATAACTGTCTTAATAACCTACACGTACCGTGACACAAGACATCCAAGTTTTTGACCAGCAATCAGTATCTATAAAATGACACTTTAACAACCGAAGTCAATAGCTTTTCTCCGTGTACGTATCACCCATTTAATTGGCTGGCTAATTAACTCAAATGCGTGAAGCTCTTTATCATACTTGATGAATGCAGTGCTTTGCTCTAATTAACGTTGCTTAATGTCTAATCACAGACAAAGATAGAAACATTTTGAGTAAGAACATTGGATTAGAAAACTTCCTATCTTCTTAATGAATGCTCTTAAGGAATAAAGTATCCTTAAAGAAAGCAGAATTTTTATTCAATTAATTTGGAGAGTTTGTGTTTTCGTAATTCTGCTTATTTTCCTTATAACTGTTACTACTTTGATTATCTAATCACGTACCAACTACTTATTTCTAAAATCATGATGATTGATTTTAAATTTTTGAAATAAATAAATAATGATTTATAGTTTAAGAAATGTCATAGGAGGACAATAGTTGAGCTATTTGTTAGAAAAAAACTTGATTATTTTTGAACAATTAGCGGAAAACTTCGATATTTAATGCAGAATATGTTGAAATTTTACACACATGTTAATTCTGACTCTTTTGTATGGAGCTAAAAATTTCGTAGTACTGCGTTTCTAAACTTATATCTTTCAAAAGGGCCACTATAATCTCCTGATCTCTACCCTTTTGAGACTCTATACTTTTGAGAAGTCAACAAGTAAGAATACTTAAGTCAGACAAATATATCTCCTTATTATAAGTTATTTTCCTGAACCAAAAGTGTCCCAGAAATATTTTCTCCTTTTTGTTAGTTTACTTTTCTTCTTTTTAATAAGAAGTTAATTTTCTTTCGTCGTTCATCTTTTCCCTTTTGTTTTATGAAGCACATAGTTTCTAGTCCTATTAGATTTCAACACGTTGAAAAGTATTTCAAGATGATTTCATTTTCTGTTGAAGGAGCATTGAGCTCTTGTGTTATTATCGTTATTTAGTTAAACTAAGTTAAACGTTTTGCTAAACAATATTCCATAACATGTGTATAGACAATTACACTGGATTCTGAATCAAATTACGGTAAAAAGTAACTGATTTCAGAGTACTGGCATTTTTTTACCATTAAATCAATTTTTACATTTTATTAAAATCAGTGCTATGGAAAAAAAATTCTCGCAATTTATGATAATATAATGAATCACTAAAATAAACGTTACTGTAAAAATTACTATACAATATTTTACGGAAAAAATGGATTTCACAGTAAAATGCATTTTACAGATAATACACACAAGATGTAGGTACTTCATACCGTACTTAGAACCAGAATATTTCAGAGTGTAAATATTTATTAAATAGCCGTGGTTTCTATCAGAAAATTTACCTTCTTTAGATAAACTAATTTTGAGAGTCCTAATATCTATTTTGCGTGGTTAGCCGATCCCGGCTCTTATAGCAATAAACTCTAAAATCAATTCCTCCCACTAGTAAGACATTTAATCTAAAAATGCTTTTAATCATCCAAATATCAAGTTTGATATCAGCACATCAAATTCAACTCCCAATTTTAAAATATTATATTTTGTGCTAAAATTAAAACAGCAGTATGCATTTATTTTTTTCAAAATTAAATAAAGCACTTTTATAATATCATATACTAATGAGAATTTAGCATGCAATAAATTTCATTGAAAATTTGAACTTTCGATTTACCGTATCTCTAAATTATGGAAATCGAAGAGCGAATTAATGTCAGTTTAAACCTGTTGCAATCAAATACATTACCGCTCATTAATTTCGGTGCACTGCTACATTAACCCTATTTGATTCCCCTTCCAAACTCTCCTATAGCTTAAATAGTAGTAATGAAGAGAAAATTGACATTCTGATTCCTCTGAAACTTCTGTAATTGTCTTTTCAATTTAATTTTAAAAAAAGGTCTTATGACAAGATAATTTAAAAAGTGGAAAAAAGCTACATGTTTTATTTAACTGAACTTAAAATAATGAAACTATCATTAAGTTAAATAAATATCATATTTAATACAATACAAAGAGGTTGAAGGGGGATAATTAAACAACAAAACAGAAAAAAAAGCTACCTCACGGTAATTTACCCTATTTCTGGCTCTATAAGAACTTCAAAACTAACTGTACTTCTTATCGCAGCGCTTTGGTTAGAACTTTGGTTAAAATTAACAATAAAATATAGTTTTATAATATTTGATAAAATTTGGTAATTTTATCATTTTGCATTTTTTGCTAAATAAGTGACAGTAAGAACTTTTATTTTAAAGCCAGAATTTCCATTCAACATATAAACGGTGAAATTTTCAAATTAAGGGTATAAATACCGTATATTTTCGTTTCATTAAACGGAATTACAGTTTCTTTTTTAAAGAAATGTCATTACGATACAGTTCAATTATTTTACCAGAATTTCTTTTTCTTTGAGCAGCAATGTTATCTATCTTTAATGCTTCAATCGAATTTATTATAACATTACAAATCAAATGAAAAATATTCGAATTCATCTATATTACAAAGAAAATAGCAAAAAAACAACATATTTTTACAGTTAATTTTAAGCAAAAATAAACATTTTAAAGGAAATTGTATTTATAAATTTCATACAAAATCTTTTATAATTTGTTTAAAATAAATTCTATAAGCGTCCCAAACCTTTAGAACCTTAAAAGTTTTATATTGATTTTAGTTCTTTAGATTTACAGCATCTTTTATGATCCGTAAAACTTCTGTTCAGAAATAACATGAAAAATAAGAAATCCTGAATAGATATTAACTTTCTTTTTAAACGTTATTTTTGCTTTCAAATCCTGACTGAGGAATCGATACAAGACTCTTGTAAAATTAAAACCGCTCCATAGTTACTCTCTTGGGTTTATCAAAATATCAGAAGAAATTACCTGACCAAAAAGTTTCTTTTTTCAAATCTAAACAAATGTTTTCTTCTTTGTGTGTTTTCTTAATCTTCTTTTGTCATTCAGAGAAGAAAAATATTTCTTACTTTCCATCTAGGGGACCTCTTGTCAATATAAGTACATTTTAGGAAAAGAAAATCTGTATGTATTGACAGGATTCAGCCAGAGGAAAAAAATCCGTTTTTTCTTTCTTTCAAAAGAAAGATAAATCGTGTGTTTTGGCATAAATGGTGTAGAAAATGTTTTCAATTGGATATATTGTAAGATGCAGAGATTTTATGTACATTTAGTACTATTTCAAATATATATTTATGTGTCTGTGTACATTTTTTGTTGACATCGTAATTCATGTGTTTACGTATTTTTTGTAAAATATTTTATGGGAGATCTTTATTTTTATACTCTTTACTGAGCAAAATTTGCTGCTTACAAAAAATGAATTTTGAAAATTTATAAAAGTTAATTTACTTAAAAACGTCACGTTCTGGAATATTTGCCTCGTAATTTTTATTTACATTTATGTATTTCCTTATTGTATCATAAAATACTTAAAATATTTAAATTAATGAATAATATTTCAATATTATATTTGATTTGCCAAATAATATTAATTATTATATATTTTATTTTCTACATAATAATATTTAATTATTATATATTTGATTTGCTGAATGAAATTTAATTATTATGCAATTGAATTGCTTAGTAATATTTTATTATTATAAATTTGAATTTCTAAAAAAATATTTTATTAATTTAAAAAACCGTAATTTGCTACGCTTTTGGAAAAGTTAGTTTCTATTAATATCCTTATTTATTGTTTTTAATTTTTAATTTTTTTTTCTTGTAATTGTTGTAGCTACAGCCGATTTTATTTTTTAAGTGTGTGTGATGCTGATATTAGTTTATAACAAGACAAATTTAAGAAATTATAATATAATTTCAAGTTAATATAATTGAACAAAATTTAAACTGATTGTTGTCTTGATTTCCTTAAAATAATAATTTTTTAAAAGAAAAATTACGGTTTTCATGTTAAAACTTACAACTAAACTTTGAGCTACTAATAGAAATAATGACTACACGGGGTTAGTGTGTATCAACAGTGGTGGGGTTAATGTGGACATAATAGAAGCTTTTAGAGGTAGTAAATTTAATGCTAGCGTGAATTTACTTTTTTAAGAAAGCACTTGTAAAAGTTTAGAGATATTCGGGAGGGGGGTGGAAAAAATAATAATTGAAGCAGATCTATAATATTAATAAATTTTTTCGTATGTGTTTAGATCATGCGATTTTTCATACTTAACAAGTTTTTGAGATTTCAAGGATCGACAATAAATTACAAACTGAAAATAGTGTTGTCGAACACTTTTGTAACTTGTTTCGTAACTTGTAATAATTATTTTCGGTATTATATGCAATAATTTCACAAAATTTCGCAAGCCCAACTATGGATAATTTTATTAAAAAAAATAATAATTTTTTTGCCTTGCATTTTTTTTATATAACTTTAAAATATTCAATAAAATTAAACAAAAGTATTAAAGCAATATAAAAATTGTAAAAATTTGTTTTTTAAGATTTGAAAAAATAAAACTGCTGTGCTCAATATATAAGTAATAAAAGTAGTTCTGTTATAATGCGCATGCGCGTAAAAAAATGTACAATTTTTTTTCCATAATTTTGTAGTGAATTTTATTTAGCATATATTGAAAAAAGTAAGATTTGATTATCTTAAAAATTTAAAAAGTTTCAAGCAATTTTCTAAGTATTATTATTTTTTCTTTTACTTTTTAAAAGGAACTCAAAATGGTAAGGGGTTTTCTACAAATGTTATTATGTATCATCTTGAATAACAAATGATAATACCTTACAATAAACGTTCATACGCCGAATTATGGTTGCATAAAGAAAACAAACATGCGAAAGAAAAGATCCTTTTATGGTGGAAGAACCCAAACAATACCGGTGCCCTTTTTAATAAATCTTCCTTAATAGAACACAATGAAGTTTGGGGAAAACCTCTCACAATTTTGAACTTGCTTTTAAAGAATACGAAAACTACTTAAGAAATTGCTTGAAACTTTTTAAATAAGATATTCAAATCGGACGTTTTTATAAGGTGCCAAATATTACTACAAAATTAAAAGAGAAAAATTTAAATTTTTTCCACGCATGCGAAGTATAAAGGAACTACTTTAATTACTCATATCTTTCGCAGTTTAAAACAATTTTTTTCTCAAATTCTAAAGCAATAGACTATTTATTAATTTTAAATAGCTCCAAAATTTTCGTTCAATTTTATTGAATATTTTTAAAGTTACAGCAATAAAACGTAAGACTAAAAAATTAGTTCCTTATGGAAATGTCCAAATCTGCATAAATATTTAAGCTAGACATCACATATTTAAGCTAGACATATACACATCACAATACTGTTTGCCCTCAGAATGAAATCATGTGACTGGTGTGCGATTCAGGAAAAAAAATATCCACCCTTCTTTTCTCCGTTTTATTTCGATATAAGAAAATCGATGCGGAGATTTTAAGCTTAAAATTTCTAAAACATGGGGTTTTACTATGCTGCATTTTTTTAAGCAGAAATTTTTTTATAGGAGAACCTTATACATTTCATGGGTGCCGGCCAGGTGGCCGAGCGGTTAGCACGCCTGACTCCAAAGCCAATGGCAGCGGGTTCGAATCCCGCTCTGGGCATGGATGTTCCTCTCCCTTGTGTTGTCCTCTGTTGTGTGTGATGAGTGATTGTGGCCCACCCTATGAGCGAGTTTGCGGCGTGGGCAATGTTACTCGCCTCCGTGACTTTGGTTCACAGGTGCCCACTGGACAACGCGAAATGAGTAACAACTCTGGCATCTTCTAATTAAGTTCAGTGCCTGCCATTCGAAAAAAAAAACATTTCATGGGTAACTTATTTTTTGAGTTACAATTGTTTTATTTTTTATGTAAATGAGCTCTTAAACTGCTATTTTTCTTCCTTAAAACATCATAATAATACAGATTATTCCATTTTATTCAATCTAAGATTCAAATTTAAACTTGTAAAAGTATATTACAAGCAAATATAAAAGAACAAGGGAACAAATTAACCATAAAGTAATAATTGTATAGAATTGTTCAACATTAATGAATCAACTCTTTTTTTTTTTTTTTTTACTTTTAGTGCTAAAATGGAGTAGACAAAGTTTTGACTTCAATATTGCTTCTTTTCTCTTTTTTAATAAAGCTTTTGAAAGAATAAACCATTTTTTCGATTATATTCTTTTTTTACGAATAATACTATTTTCTTAAATTTCAGCAGTTTGCTTTGAATCTATTTAGTTAATGAAAAAAATTGCTCAGATAGAAAAAGGGTTGTGAAAGAATATTACAAAATTATTTGAAAAATGGGACAAAATTTTCTTTTCTTTCCTTCAACAATTGTAAATTCTTTGATGAAACCGTCGAATCTTTTTAAATTGAAATTTTTTGCTCATTTTCATTTGCAATAATGCATGAAGAAATTGAGAATATTAGCAGTGGCACTAAAGCTGGTTAACCTTATCATTCCGGTTGAAAAGTTTAGATAAAATAGAAAAGTTTATACGAGTGAAGCGAATATCTTGCGGCTCTTTTTTATTCCCAATTTTTACTTTATTTTCTCGACTTCTTGGCAGGTCTAATCATTTCTTGTAAATGTTTTCAAATATTTCGAATACCTGAAATCTATAATCTTGCAAGATGAAGCGCTGTTATAAAATCTATGTTAGATTAAAATTTGAATTCGTTTTTTTTTTTAACTTTCCTAAATATCGTCAATAATTAAAAAAATTCGTATACAAGGCTGTTACAAAATGAATGCAGATGTTTCTGAAAATTATTAAAAAAAATGCAAGAATTTTTGCTAAAAGATACACTTTTACCGTTATTAAATCCCTTCAAAGATTAAAATTTTCCTCATTTTGTAAAATTTTAAGCAATTTTATACAGTTTACAGTTATTAAAAATGGAATTCTAAAAAAATTCTAGTATAGCAAAGTTCTTGTTTAAAAATGATCCATTATTTTACTGTACCACAAATCTTAATACTCTTTTGTCTTTATAAGTACAAAACATGAATCCATCAGAAAAGAAAACTCGTCTTAAGTGTCACATGACGCCCTTCTTTTCCCACCAAAATCGCCAAAAGAGAAGGAGCACGTGACAGAGTGGATTGTGATATTTGGAATGAAGAGAGATGAGGAAACATAACAGAGAATTTCCTCGATTTGTATTACAACTGTATGCTGAACTCGCTTATTACTTTCTAGTCTATACCTGCCAAATTTGTACGCTTAAAAACAATTTTTTACGATATATTCAATGTGTTCTGCGACGACGTCCCATAAAATATATGTTTAAAAAAATTGAGTCGTAGATTTATTTACGTTAAAGACCTCAAATTAACATTTTAGAGAGAAAAAAATCATAATTTTATAAACTCAAATCAATTGTTATTGAGGTTAATAAAGACAAAGAAGAGATTAAAATCAGAAATTTAATTTGCGTATCTAGTGTTTTGAAATATATTCGCTGTTAAGATTTATCCTCAAATTCACTGAATTTAAATTTTATCCCTCCCTGACTCTTAATATCTTCAATAATAATTAGTGGTATTGTGAGAACGTTTATGGATCTCTACCATTTAAATATTATTCTTAAACCCAGTGCATGGCAGTTGCTTTTTATCTCGCTATTTTAAAAAGCTTCTCAAAGCTACATGATGAGGGTGGTTATTATGAAAAGCATTACACGTGTCTAAAATGTCTTTTATAATAATTGGTGGTATTTTAAGAGCGTTTACAGTTCTTTATCACTTATATTTTATTCTTAGACCCATTTCATCCCATTCTTCATTATTATTACTATTTTAAAAAGAATTCTCAAAATACACGATAAGGGTGGTTATTATAAAACACTCTGCAATTAAAAAGAAAAATATGTATCAATGATTGATTTCTTTAAATATTTACGTAAGTATAAATTTAATGCTTAAGAGAGGGTATAGACTATTTTTCGAATTTCACTATTTTTGCTATGTTAACAGGATTATCTCATTAAAATTGCTTTAGTTTTTGAATGCAAGAATAAAACACTAAATCCAAACTTTATGTAGTGCTCTGCCTTAGCTTTTTCATCTTTGTGACGCAAAAAAGTGTTATTGCTTTAAAGTATTGACACATTGTTAAGCAAATAAAAGTATGATTATAAATATGATTTAATATTGTGTTAATTGCAAGCAGAAAAAGAAATTTCTATCATTATTTTCTTTTTTAGTATTTTAACAATGCTTACGTGAGATTATTATAATTAAAAATGTCCTTCCACAAGCTGAATAAATTATAATAGTAGCCTTTCTTAGGGCTCAAAATAGATTGTGATTGGATGATATTGCTTTTGCTTGCATTTGTTAGTTTGATATTCGTATTTCAATCATAAAATCAATAAAAATCATTATGTCTGCCTTTTAGACTTAAGTACATCCATTGTGTAGAAAATCCTTCCTTATTGTCTAATCGAGACAAACTCCATCTGCGGCTCAAGTTAATTTACTATTAATACAAAGGGCTTTATATGTTATTTGATGAATTTGTCATTTTGGCATGTTATTTTTTCAATAGATGCTTTTATGAATAGTAATATTGCGAAAGCTATGTTATATTTCATTTCTGAAATACACTTTACGTTGAAATGAATATAAAGTTATATATTCATAATTTATTTCAGCACTCACCACCGTTAAATTGTGCATGCATTGAATATGCATGCTCTGTGGTAAAAAAACGAATTTACCTTTCAGCACCAAATTCTGTTTTTCAAAATGGAATTTCAGTTTTCAAAAATAATATAATAAGATAAACTAAGATATCTCTTTTTCGTTTTTTCTTAAAGGATAACAGTGGGAAAAAACTGCGTTTTATCTCATAATTTTGATTTGAAATCCCAGTCACTGCAATTGATTTTGTACATTTTTTTTACTCTGACCTTGTTGCTTTAAAAACTCACTTTACTTTGACCTTGTTAAAAAAGACATTAAAAAAATTGCCGCTGTCACTTCTGCTGTTTGAGAAGATTTTCACGCGTCTCTGATTTAACTGGCATTTTCCAAAACCGTACTCTTTACTTTAAATCGGTATTTTAAGTATTTAAATATTGATGCATTTATTTTTAAAAAAATATTTCATAAATAAAAGTTACCAACTGCTTTCAATTTTTTATATTAGTCATTTTAGTAAATTTTACAACGGATTAGACTTGAATTCATCTGAAATTGCAGTAAATTAAAAATTGTTTCAGTTGAATAGTTTGTTAAAATTTATTGGAAAATAAGAGTACAGTATATCTAATCTCATATTTTGTTCATTTGAAGGAAATTAAATTCAGTCTTCAATAAATACAAATATCTATGCCACACCTGTCTAAGATAATAATAATCTATTTTTTTAAAATACTTCGACCTATGAATAGAAAAGTTCAATTCAAATTGAAATTTTATACCAAACTTCATCTCTGAACAGTATGGTGAAAATGTTCAATTTGTATAACTTTTAACCTTACTATTAACAAAGAACGGGTAAAGCGATTAGAAACACAAACATCAATTTGAACATTTATTTTCAGATTTATTTACTACTTTATATTGAACGATTTTCTAATGAAACATGTTTTTGAACAAAATCTTTAATATTGTTGTATTAAAAATTTCCGCTAGGGTTGGCTTACTAACTCCAAACACTACTTGATTTATAATAAATTTATATTCTCCTTATTTTTTATTATTTTTTTTCACACTATACGAAATTATGTACGAAAACAACTGTAGTTTCATGTAAAGTAGTCCTTTTTATGCCAAGCCCTTTAAATTATTATTCTTTTTCTTAACTTAGTTTGCCACTTTTTCGTAACTCAAGAATCTTAAGTTTGTATATTTTTCATCCTTAAAATCTGTTGCTTTTGATTTAAACCCGTCAGTATTTTTAATTAGCTTTACAAAACTTTAGCAAGTGATGCGGAGACCAGATGTTTGTTACTACCATCATCTGCTCTCCGATCTGCCAAAAAAGGCAATTTGAGCCCTTTTTTTTTCGTCCCAAGCTATTTTTAAGGCAATTTGAGCTGCATTGGCTCAAAGGACTAAGCTCGTGTCTCAATGAAATGTTCCCAGGTACAAGTCCCAACAATGGTTGGTCGATACAAAATCTACTCCTGGCTTGCACCGACCACAGAGCTATCACAAAATATCTTCAGTGCCATGCAGATAATGGCTTAAAATTTTCTTGCCGTAAATCTAACCATGAGAGGTATTCGTGGTTTTCCTCTAATTATAAGGCAAATTTAGATTAGTTCCTTAAAATAACATCCTCAACAAATGCTAGTTTGCCCCAATGAAATGCCTGGAGTTTCCTCGACTTCTGCGCTATACTCAAAATTAAGGGGCTACAGAGTTGAACATTAATAGTATTCGAGACAGAGTGGGTCACCTGTTCAACTCTGGTTACAATAAAAATAAAGTTAGGCAATTGCTTTTTGCCTTGAATTTACTGGAGAATTCTCTATAAATCAACCGAGTGCAAGCACTGACATTAATTACTGAACTTTATTCCACTAAGTTACTGGACTTAATTCATTATTTTGTCCACTGTAAAAAAATATTTTAAAAAGTACTGGAGAATTTACTGGAGAATCCTTTATAAATCAACCGAGTGCAGGCGCTGACATTAATTACTGAACTTTATTCCGCTATGTTACTGGACTTAATTCATTATTTTCTTCACTGCAAAGAAAATAAGGTAAAAATTACTGGCACTCCGGGTACCGGTACTTTTTACCGGAACATGATATGGAACAAAAACTTTGCTATACCATAATTTTTACAGTAATAATTACTGATTCACACCAATTAAACATATATTACGGCTCAAAAATTACAGTTTAATGTTTTATTTTAAGAATAGGATTTTACGGATGATGCACCAAAGTACGGTAAATTGTTCCGGAATTTTTTGCCGTGTATCATTTCGGTTTGCATCAATTTAATAAGCCGTTACATATTTCAAACTTCAGACTTAATTCCATAATTATTTTACTACTTTACAATTCTCCTATGAATAAGATTCTTTAATTCTTTTTTTTCTTTTTTTTTTCCTCTTTCCTTTTTTTTTTCTTTTTTCTTTTTTTTAAAAAATAAGCAAGAAAAAAGTTGCATTTAGTATCCAATTGTGTAAAACATCAATACTATTTGTAGCAAACACTTCGAACAGTTTTCTCATTTTTCCATTTTTGTAAAGGATATCTTTTAGACGCACAAAATACAATCGATTTTATCCACACAATATTTTCAAAAATTTCCAATTACTGAACTTTCCTGTAACAATGAGATTCTACATTCGTCACGAAAAGAAAAAAAAATGTCACAAAAGGAGGAAACCTCTCTCCATACCTTTGTAAAAGAAAGCATATACACTAAAAGTTTCACATACAGAAGAAAGTGACTTACAATTTCACGGTTGGATAAATTCAAACATTGGAACTCAGAACACTTCGCGGTAGAAAGAGTCTTGGATTACTAAAGAACAAGAATATGCTAACATCGATTTAAAACACCGTTTAGTATCTGGCTTTAAATGACTTGAAATTTGTAATAAATAACAGCTTTAGTTTAGGTGAAATATCAATTGTTTCCTCCGATTGTTTTTTAAATGAGAATTCCTTTTTTAATTTGAAACATAAAATATACTGCGCCACATAGTAATTTCAAAAAGTTACCATTTAAATCATATTTTTTATACTACTGTGCCTTTAACTGAATAGATTCAGTCCTACAAAGTTTATAAAATCTCACATAGTTTATTACTGCACATAGTTCGAAAATGCAGTCGAATTACAAAATCATTGCTCGATATTTTTTCCCATTGAAATTTAGGATGCCATTTAATAGTAGTAGTAAAAGTTTATTTACGTGGCAATAATGAAGCACAATGGGCTGTTGGCGACGATCTGGGAAGCATGCATCACAATTTTGATCCTCTGCAGAGGGGATGGTTTGACCGTTTTGGGAACCTGACGACCTGCCCATGAAGTCTAACACTATATAGTAGAGCAATTTTACGAGGACAGATACCACGCACCCTAGGTCGTTTAAAAAGCTGATCAAAATGGTTACCCACCTGCTCACTGTCAGTAATGCCTGACATCGGTGATCAACTGAGAAACGTGTCTAACGATCAGTCCACTGTTGAAAAATTCGTGATCAAACTTTCATATTTCAACAAAAATAGACAAAAAATGTAATTAATTTTTTTTGCTAGATGAAAGAAAACGATTGCAAAGAAATCATTGACGTTAAAATATCCAAAATCCGTTAAAAAAAATCTTATGCAACGAAAACAAAAGAAAAAAACTATTCCCCATTGTTATAATCGCTCTAGATCTTAAAAATCAAGCAAAAAAACTTTTTTCGAATAAAATCAAAAATATGGTCCAAATTATCCAATTTCTATATAAAATTAATTTACTGCAGCTTAAATTTTACTAGAAACTTTCTATACCGAATGTTTCATTCCACTCAAAGACTTGATAAAGAAAGGCCCTCAAAAATCAGTCATTATATCTCCATTTTTTCATGCATACAAATCATTAGTCCCCAACATATGTATGCTTTGTGCATTAAAATTTCCCGTCACTTGGGTGATCAAATAAAATTGCTCTTATCGTAAAAGAGAACATGAACTTTCGCGTTTTAATTGGCACATTAGTTAGTTTATAGGCTTTTAAGCACCATGTCCTTTTACTACTACAAGGACTATTTTCTTCGCCTTTTAACTGCGATTCCAATTAAGTCTTAATCTAGATAATTGCTGTGATGTGGATTGAATCTAATATTCCCATCAGCATTCTTACGATCTTTCAGCTGAAAGTTTCCAGTAAAAACAAATCGTTGAGTACCAGTCTCAATCATAACTTTCTCTCTATATTCAAAGGCTACTGCCATTCGAGACCTTGCATTATTGCCTTTTTCTGTTGTTAAGAGAAAATGACTAATTAGACGATGGTACGGGAGTAGTTTCTCGTTTGACAATTGCGGTGCAACTTAGAATAGATTTACTCCATTTAATTTAATCAAGGGATAACACATTAGAGAATAGAGTAATTGGATTGAATATGTCTTGTTTCCTGTCAAATTTGTGCAGTGATGGTATTTTTTTTCTTTAGTTGCTGGAAGATACATTTTTGTTGCTTGTGAATTAATTTTTGTAAGCAGGCAAAAAATTAAACTGTCTTGTAAAGAATGATGATCCAGAAAGGCTTTTGCGAAAATAATTATGAAAAATCCATAACTCATTTCAGTTAAAGATTTTTTTTTTTCACTGCATGTTTGAATAATGAACAAAAACACTTTTTTTAGGTTTATTAATTCAAAAAATGGAATTTTTGCGTTGCTCGTGAGTGCAGCTGTATTTGATAATACTATTTAGTTAAACAATATGTTGGTAGAAACTAGAATTTTCTGGTAAGTTATTCATTTCAAACGCATACTTATAACCTGCAAAATCAGATTGCTTTGTTTTTCCTAACAGAATAACTGCTAAAAGTTTGATCGTAAAAAACATTAAACTTTTGAAACAGTCACTCTTGGTTAATACTTAAAAGTAATTAATAACTCTCATATTATTTTTACGATATATTCTAGCAACTTATGCATTATGAGAGAAAATAAAGATATGAATGAAAGAAATGATAAATTGGAACAAAAGCAAAATAAAAGAGCACAAATAATGTAGTTTAGCATAATCTTTGAACTGATTATTATTTTTATATCGTGCACACAATGTATTTCATTTTAACTTTTTACGAAAATAAAAGATAAACATTCATAAGGAATAACAATATACCTTATTGCTTTATCCTATTTAATATTTATAACTCATTTTCTAAAACATAGTAATATTATAGAAACACGTTCATTGTATATATATTTGTATCCATTTGTTAAAACGATATGAATTTAATTTTCTTTTTACTATGTTAAATAGTATATAGTAAATTTTATTTTTCTAAACTAACTATTTAGCATGCATGCGAACAAACTGTCATTACTTTAATAGTAAATTAATTTATCTACTATTTTTAAAATTCTGCACTTTTTTACTTTGACAACGTACTTCATCGTATCAGTAGAAATACATCTTTCACATCCAGCAACACAAGCAATTGGTTTGATTTTCGTATAGTAAATTTTTATGACATGTAAAAGCAATTTCTTCTTTTAATTATTATCTTTGCATATTATTATATACAGTTTAGCATTTATAAATATGTAATAAATGCTTCTTAAAAAGCAACAATAGTTTATTGGTTAGAAACATCTGATTTCTCACTCCAGTTGTTGCGCTTTTATATGCTTCTTATCAATATTATTTTACGCTACTACATATGTTTATTGCTAACTTATACGACCGATTGTATATTGCGCAAAAAATAAACCACCCGGAATAGCTTTTAATTTAATGATTAGAACGAATAATGATTGGAATCTAATTTTTAGAACTTAATATTAATGGTTCGATAGGGTGACAAATTATTAATTAGTGATAATTAATTAGTGCAGTTGATATTTTAAGTTACGAAATTGGACACAAAAACGTACTTTCTTTGAATAAAAATAGCTTTGTATAGCATTGGATTTGGATTTATGCCCCCCAAAATATGGGGATTATCCGCACTTTGGGTTTAGTCAGGAGAGTGATCCAAAAGGACCCCTTAATACGCTTTTTCGCGTATTTCGAGAACTTTTTAAACACTAATACATAATTCGTTCATCCGAAAATTATTTCATGCCAAAATAACTTTAAGTAAACAATTAAATTTTTTTTATTATTTTTTTAATGATTGTCAAAAAAAAATTTGAATTGCAAGTTATACAATTCTTTACATCAGTTTAAATAACGTAATTTCACATGGCAAAATGCAAAATTTGAGCGAAATCGGTCGAGTAGTACTTGCGAAATCGAAACTTAAAAACACAATCATTAGATCAAATGTTATTCAAGTTGGTCTGCTTTTTTTGCAAACTGTACAAAAAGATAGTAAAACAATGATTAAAATAAGAATTTTCTAAAATTAGGCTTCTTCGAATAAGCATAATTTTCTCAACGAATATATTTTATATAAACATGTTTATATTATGTATTTGTCATATAGAGTTAAAAAAAGAATTTTTAGAACTAAGAATCCAAGGTATAAACAAGAAAAAGAGTACGAAATAAAAAGGCTACCACAACGAAAATATTTTATCAACAACAAAAGGATGTTTTAATGACCGACATAATCAATATATTAAAATTTAGTTTCCTTTAAAACAATCTTTAAATTTGTTAACGCTAGCAATTAAGATAAAACATGGTTCCATAAAATAGATGCATAGAACTTACAAAAATGAATAATATTTATGGTTGGAATATATGTATCTCAAAAAGTACTTCATTTTGTTCCAGTACAATGAACAGATACAATGAAGCATTTTTAAAGCAAAAAAAGTCTACTTTCTCAAATAAAAGTTTTTTCATACTGACTTCAAAGAAAGTGTTCAAAAACATTTTTTGGAAGCATTCCAACAGAAAGTTTTAAAAATGCATTGGAAAACAATACTTCATATACTATATAGAACTCACTTTTTATAAGTTATATGATATTCTTTGCTAAAGTTAAAATGCAAGATATAATACATTCTAAAATATAATTTATCATTTTTGAGCGAATTATCATATGTTGCATTAAATATGCTTTATTTTACCTTTTGATTTAGTTTGACTGTTTCCTAACCGATGCTATTTTCTTTTATAAAATAGTTTATAGAGAGTAGATTTTGATAAATTATTAAATAAATTTATGGAAATGATTTTAACGTGGATGATTTTAACGAAATGTGAAATTTAAATTATAGCAGTAGTAGCTAGAAAATGTTTGTTTTCTAAATCATACAAAAACAAGTTAAGTACAGTATTGACAAAAAGCATTTAAAATAAAAATAATTTAAATATTTTTTATATTGGCATCAGCTATATTTTCTTTAGAATAAATTGCATATAAGTATGAGATATCACTTTTTACAGCACATAGCTTTTTTGTACAGACACGAGTATGTAATTTGTAAGATATTATTATTTTGATCATAAGTCATTCGCATATATATCATCTTCTCAAGTTTAAATTACAGAGGTTTAAAGAAAACAAGTATAAAGTAGTTTGCAGTCAGCATTTTCTCAAACGCTTATTCTGCATAAAAACCGACCTTAACACTAGAATGTCTTATAGCAATATTAATTTTTATTCTCAAATATTTCATGTTTTTAGATTGTATTAAGTTAAGTTTTTGCACTTCATCGCTATCATTTTCAAATTCCGTTTTCAAAACTAATAAAAATTACTCTGTTCACAAAGCAAAGATGACATAAATACCATGAAGTTGAATACTTTCAAACATAAAAACTTATTCTCATTTATCTAGCTGTATATATTTAAATTAAGTTTATATAAAAAGAGAATTCACAAAAAATTAGTCATTTGGTTATAGTCCAATAAAAAACAATATTAAATGAATTTGTAAAAATGCATTTAAAAAGTAAAGTATTGAAACTGTATGCAATTTATAAAATATATATGAATTGTTTTAAAAACTTTAATATAGATTCAGAAACATGTATTTTTTTAAAATCCAATAGCTCTCAGTAAATAAGTGTTTTTCAAATGCCAAGTCGCAAGAAAAATTTTAATGAAAAACAATCTGTTAAATAAAATTAAATTTTCTCTTGATTCTAAAACATATCTTCAGAATTTAATCAGATTTCTTTACAAAAAGAAATTCCAGTCTATTTTTCTTTAATTAAAAAAAAATTTTACCTTTCAAAACCGATTTCCCACTTAACATAATCCGTTTTAACATTCCCCTTTTTGTACAAAGCTTCAAGCATATGAGATGCACATTACAGCTTGTATTTTCCATGTCAATAAGAATTCACCATTAAATAAAAGTACCCCCCTTACACGCTCTCAGAAACAACCGTTCTTTTTTCCACATCCTCACCAACTTCGTTGAGTATTTACTTTTTTTCTGATTATAAACAAAGTTTCTATTTTATGGTTTTCTTTTTCCATTCTTGCTTATAAAAACTTTGCAAGAAGGACCCCATCCCCTCACCCCACCCTAACTTCTTAAATTCATCCCGTTTTGCTTCATTTGACTTTTGCAACTCCCATTCCCGATGCAAAGCACAAAACTTCAATAAGAACGATGTGACATAAGAGTTTTAAGGGAGGAAATTTAAGGCAGAGTCGCTTTTTCGACATTTTCTTTAAGAATATTTGTGTTAAAACGCGCTGTGCCATTCGATGCAGAAGGATGTGCTCTGCTCCTTATTTCACATCTCTCTGAAGCTCTGCACAGCTGACTTAACAATTTCCTATCGTTATGTTACTTTATTCAGAATTCTTGGAGCCTACAGTTTGGACATCACTTACAACATTAGCGCAAACCATTCAAGGGGAGGGTTGAAAAAAAGGAAATCAGATAAAAAAAATTCTCTCTTCCTTAATGGTGACGAGATTTAAAAATATTGCAAGCACATTCAATTTATTCTTAGGTTTGGTTGTAGTTTTCTCATTT
Organism: Parasteatoda tepidariorum; assembly: GCF_043381705.1. Classification (NCBI taxonomy): domain Eukaryota; kingdom Metazoa; phylum Arthropoda; class Arachnida; order Araneae; family Theridiidae; genus Parasteatoda; species Parasteatoda tepidariorum. The sequence continues at coordinate 33,281,119 of NC_092214.1, read as the reverse complement.
TTGTTGCTCTGTCGTAAAGACAGCTTTATGCAAATCAAAAGCTTTGATGTCATGTGATACAATAAGCTTATCTTATTTGCGTTACTAGCAGGTATTAGATTTAAAGAAATACATACGACAAGTTCATGAATATTGATTGAATGTTTTATATTATTAAATAAACAAACATTTATTTAATGTGCACAAATATTTCACATTTTTATTATTTTCTCTTAAGTTTTGCTTAACTAGTTTCAAAACTTCTCTCATTCGTGTTAGTTTACATTATTTATTAAATTTGCATGTTGTACATTTATACAAAACGTACAATTTATACAAATCTTTACCGTAGTTTAAGTAATTTACTGCAACCTTTATAATTTATTTAAAAAAAATTATTAAGTCAGACAAATAGTGTCAGCCATGAGAAAACTGTAGAGTGTACTAACTAATGTTTAATTTCGGGAAGCACACAAATTGACCACACCTACCAAAAACAAATCCTCTTAGCGTCTGGTTAACCGTGGGAGATTTTTTCCAATTGTCTTCTCCATGTGACACAAATGTGGATTAGTTTTATTCAATTAATTTCTAATGAATACGAATGTGTATCAATGTTTAACCCGGGAATCGATTCGTTTTATAACATAGGTCATATACATGATTACAAGACTGCAGAGTTGAAAATTGATAACGTAAACCTGGTTTTGGGTTAGCTGTTCAACGTCAATGATAGAATAAAATAGCAGGAAATAGTAACCTCAAAGAGCAAAATCATGAAGATCTCTTATTATCATTGTCCTTATTTCACTTTTTAAAGATAACACAAATAAATATATCAGCTGAAATCATTTTTCTTTAGCTTTTTATGCAAAGATTTTTTTTATTTTAATTTTGTGGAAAAATCCTCATGCACAGATTTTTTTTACAACTGTGCTTTATAGAAAAAAAACTTACGCAATTCTGACGTGGCACTCTACTTACAACGCCGAATGAGATGTCATGTAACACGCCATATAGCCACTAATCATAATAACGGATTATTTCTTGACATGATTCCTTTTACTTAAAAATAATTACTGAAAAAAGATGGTATCATTCAACTTACTTAAATGGATCTTCTGGAAGCTAAAAATTTTAGATTAATTAAAAATCAGTTAGAATTTTTATTGTTAGTAGTAGAAGTAGTAGTATAGTTTTTTCTATAAAAAATATTTATAATGTTATATTTTAAATGGAAATTGAAGCAGTAAATTAATTGTGCAAAATATCCGTCTTATAGCATTATTGAAAACGGTGTAAGTCTCATCCTTTACCATTTGATTATTAGCTTCAAAAGATAGATTGATAATACTTTTGACCACCAGGACTTATATTTATGAAAAACTAGAAAAGATAGCTCAAAAGCGTTAAAATTCGGACATTAAAAAAAGTCTACCCTATGTAAAACTTTAAAAATTCCCACCTTTTATTAAGTGGAAAAAAAGTTTCGTGATCTTGCGCATTATATATTGCTATCTAGACAAATAAAACTTTGTTTCCGACGCATTTTTTATTTCGCTGAATTGAATGAGATCAAACACAAGTCAATGTGATTAATAGTTCAGAAGTGTCCTTTAAAAGTTATGTCTTTGACTTTTGCTTATTTGCACTTTCCACTGTCAAGAAAAGTTAAATATTCTTTATTTTTATTTCTTTTTTCACTGAACCAAATATAAGGAGAGCAGAGATGATAACATACATAATTTTAATATCATCATTGTGTTAAATACAAAAGGTACAATATTGGACTCGTAATTATTTACGCAGTTAAATTTTATGACTAAACAAAGTAAGAGCTATTCCCCGAATATATTCCCTTACCCCAATAGTTGCTTTTTGCTTACATAAATGAAGGGTTGTTAGGCTTTCATTTATTTATTTTTCGAAGCTATAAGCCAGATTTTTCGAAAAGTAATAGTTTTGCATCAAACTGCTCCTTAGCATTGTGTTCAGATATGTACTTCACTAATTTCAAAAATTACGCCTAAATGGAAACACACAACACGGAAAACTCTTACTGTCTGGACAAAAATTGGTCATTTTTCACTCGTATTTTTGCCCTAAATATTTTTAAAATGTAACTTATCATTATTTTCTGTACATAACCCTTCAATACTTAAAATGTATTAGCACTGTCATAATCACTAATCTGTATATCATAAATATAAACCTCATTTTTTTCCAAATTTGCTCAAAAAATTCTAAATTTTCACTATGCTTTTGGAGGAAGAATAAAAATGCATTAACTGCTTGTGCAAAACATTTTATTTTTACTTCTCATTTCATTTAACAATAGCACTAACTAAACTTAACTTTTAAACAAAATAATCTATCTTTAAGATGGAACTAATTAAATGCTAGTCTTATTTTAACCTCACTTTAACTGAGCTACAACTTCAAATTAAAATTAAGTAACATGTTTCCAGGGAAGAGTTCTAACTTTATTTTGTAAAAAGTCTAATCAATTTCCTGACACAAGCTAAGCCATTCAATTTAAAACGCTCATTTGCATACACTGAGAAAAATGCATGAAAATGTTAATGTAATGAACTAATTTTGAAATGAGTAATGATTTTTCTAGGTTATTTATTATAGCAGACAAATGAATAAGTTATTATAGCGTGGAAATGAAAAATGATATACTTTCTTTCAAAAAGAAGGCAATTTAAAATGAGTAGGTATTGAAGTATTCCTCGCATTCTACAACAGTTCTTAGCTATACTAGTCTTAATACTGAAAGTGAAAATTTTTAGGTGTTAACATATATACATATTAATATATTATAAGCAAGCATTAAATAGGTAGCTATACTCCATTGAAAGTTTATTAAGAAATGTATCACAGTAATATTCCAGATATATTCAATTTTACTTGGGGTTTTAAAAAAGACGTAATACTACATAAAAGAAGTAATTTTAAGCTACTAATAATATTCACATATATTTAGTTTAATCGGTAGTTTTCAGACTTACTAGTTCTAATACTAAGAATTTTTAAAGTTTTAAAAATGTAAGTACAAGTAAATTTTTAATACGCTAGCGTAAAGTAGACTTAAGTAGATATTTATTTTTAATCTACCATGGTATTTACGTTTTCAATTGTAATTTCAAAATTTTGCATTTTTAGTTATTACTTTAAAACCAAATTTAAAAAATAATAAAATTTCGGCGCGAGTTACTAATGGGAAAAGCTAACACCATTCAGCTTAGTTCTGTTTGGTCGATTTTCAAGATGAAAGGCAACCCTCCCGAAGCCGTTATGTAACTTTAATTTACATAAAATCATATCAGTCGTTTTATAATGCTTAAGATGCACATATTTAATCTTCCTCGTTGTGAAATGAAAAAAGCGATGCCTATGTAAAAAAATTAAAAAAATTCTGGTTAAAATTACGATAAAAAATCCCAGCACTTAGGGGGATGGTACTTTTACTGTAACATGTTACGGACTTCACTTTTGCGTAACTTTTACCGTACCGTGTTACAGAACAAAAATTTTATATACCGTAAATTTTACAGTAATAATTACCATGAAATCGCTGAAACGCACTAATGAAATGAATATTACTGTAAAAATTACTGTAAAATGAATGTTACGGATGATCCATCCTAAATGCCGGTACTTTTTTACCGTAATTTTGTAGAGCGCAAATTTAAAAGCACACCCTCAACAGCAAAGATGATCATGCACGGACAAAAAAATTTTGGTAAAATTACCTTGCTTCATGGTAATGACATTTCTGATAAAAATAACCGTAGTTCCGGTAATCAAATTATAAAATCCATTCATTTGGTATTTTTTGTTTTGTTTTTATGGTAACGGTTTACAGGAAATTCTAGGTTTTAAAATTAAAGTTTTTAATTTAACAAAAAATACAAAACTGACAAATAAATTTAACCGAATAAACGGTTTTTATGCTATGCTCTAAGGCATCGTGATAAATTTACCAATTTTTACCACACTTAACACAAATTATATAACCATAATTTAATGTTAATTTTACCAAAATCTTGACTTAAACGCTTCAGGAAAAATTACCGAACTTTTTGGTGTTACCATTGAGCCAGAAACACAGTAAATTTTACCATGTACTGGTAGTTTTGATCATACTTTTTTTTCTAAGTGTGGAGTTTAAAGTTCCAAAATTTTGAGACCAATGACGTGATGTTGCCAAAGTGGCTTGCATTACGCAACAGTTGTCTCTTACTTCCTAGACAAGCATATCGTAATACCCATTGATCTTAAGCTGTGTAGGCTTCAAGCTACCATGGATAATAGAACTCAAGATCTTTATAATGACAGCTCAGGGGTTTTATTAAAATACCATCGAGATCATATTATACATATGTGCTGCTAAAATATATATTTAATAAAAAATACCAATTTTTGGTACTATATCCTCCATATTTCCTAATATATATAAATATAATATAATGACCCTAATGACTTGTTACTATAATCAGTTTTTTTTATAATTCCTTATGCATGATTATTTAAATCTGGTGATTACAAATTATTTTAGATTTGAATGATTATTAAATATATTATCCTCGGAATTTATAATATAAACCGTGCAGCACATATTAGAATCATACGCAGAATACGACCATAAAGAATTAAAATATTGTCTGCACTATTTAATTGTTATATTTAGAACTTAAATCTTGAAACTATGAAGACAGTATCTTAGTACCTAAGAATCCGAAGATTAGATTAAAAGTTTATCTGAATGTATTACTCTTTCTTTTTCTGATTTTATGCTCTACATTAAATAGAAGAGCATTTATATATTGAATGAAGTAATACAATTATCGGGTTACCTTTACTTAGACCTTCTAAATTAATTTGACGAATTTTAAAAATTTATACCTGGAAAAAGATCAAATCAGAAAATAAATGTATTAATAAAAAAAATTCGTGCAACAAATTTATAAGAGCGAGAATATATATTTTCTTTCCTGAGTTCTTGTTTACAATTCAAATATTTTTCAATTGAAGACACTGCAAATAATTTGCTTATAAATCAAAGAAACACAACTAAAAAAGGATCTCAACTTATAAAAAAGCTTTCTTTAGTGTAGGAGAGTATCATTCCAATATTTTCGAAATATCCACTATCAGCCTCAATCACATGCGATAATTAGAGATTGAAATTCAGGTCACCAAAATGCAGCGAAAAAAAAACTATGAAAGAGACTTCCATCTGTCACCATCTATCAGAAATTGTTTGAACTAAAACTTGGAACCCTAGGAAGAAAAAATTATGCCCCGTCATATGGCGGAAGAATTTTTTTTAACCTTAACTATTTTCCATTTATAACTTTTTAATGTCTGTCTGTCTAATATAGGACACCCTGTACGTTTTATAGATTTCTATATTTACATAATTGTGCTCGATTCTGTTTATAGTTTTTTTTATTTTTAAGAAAAACACTTTCGTAAATAGCATTCTCGTCAACATTTTCTAAAAGCATTTTAAGTCTTAATAAAGAGGTTACATTAAAATATATAAATGGCTACCTCAAAAGGAGAACTAAACAATGCATCAGTCAACATTTTGAGCTAAACAGAACGGGGAGCCTAATTGGAACCTTAAGGAACGTGAGAAATTTGTCGAAATTCAATTATATCAGTAAAGCTTCGACTACAGCTGCAACTTCTCTTGTTTAAGTCTAAGTGAATAGACATTTCTGAGACAGAAATTGTCAAGTAGGATAAATGAATTAAAAGCCCTGTAAAATTTATGATTTGCATTATGCGATACTATTTTGGTTTGTTCTAGAATAAGGGTTTTCAATAAAAATACTATTTTTGAAATATTTGAAATATTTTAATCGTCAAAAAATTTAAGTTACGAGGCAAGATTTTTCAAAAGTTTTTAAGCTAATAAAGAAATATCATATATTTTGTTTTTTTCAAAAAATGAAATATCTGAGATGGAAAGATATAGTTCTACGGCTGATCAAAGGTTTTATGAATCTTATTTAAGTAAAAATGCAATAAATTATGGACGGAGTGCCTTAAAGTCATTTCTTTGAATAAGCTAACAAACTTATCTTCTTTTCTTTTCAACTTTTCTATTTTAATTTTAATCCAGTTTTCCTTTTCTTTTTTTTGGTTGTATGGTTTAGACATTTCAGGTAAGAAAAAGAAATAATTCTAGTTATTAAATCAAAATATAAGGTACTTAAAACCAGTCAATTTTTCTGTACATAAATGCTAACGGTTTACCAGAAATTCTAGTATTCAAAATTATAGTCCTTATTATCCCACCTTTAGTAAAAATACCAAACTAAAAAGTAAATTTAACCGAATAAATGGTTATTATGCCATGCTATAATAAATATGATAAAATTAGTAAATTTTACCACATTTGCCAAATATTAACACAGATTATAGAACAATATTTTACTGTCAATTTTACCAAAATCTTCAAAGAATATCGGTAAAAAGTAGGAAGCCTTTTGGTGTTACCATAGAGTCAGAAACACGATGAATTTTACCATATTCAGTAGTTTCGACCATACTTTTTATTCTCAGTGTAATAGAAAATTTTCGATAGGAAGGAGTATCTCAATCTCTTTTCTCAGATCTCAGATATATCTTACCAGTTGATCTCAGTCAATGTGGTCAAAGAATTTAATCTTAGACCAGATATACTTTCTTGAATAGCTTAAATAATCGTTTTATCTTATTTTGTTCGTTGTAATACGTGAATTATATTCCACTGATGAGAATAAATAAATTGAAATGAGTTCATTTGAATGCTTTCATTTAAAAAAATTACCCGATTCTAAGTATGAAACAGTGATTGTGAACTGTTAAATAATAATCTCAATACTACAATTTTTGAAAACTACTCCGAATCCATGGAATTTTTGTTTGTATTAGAAATTTTGCTTTTTTAATTATTCATTCATGGTATATTTTAAAAGAAAAGCATAATAAGATCAATTCAATTTTTGTTTTGTTACATTAAGTATACATAGTAAAATTATTATTTGCTTGTGTTTCATTTTATATAAATAAACACCGTATAATAAAGTTATAAAATTGTATGATAAATTTTAATTTCTTATTTTAAAAAAAATGCATGAAAACAGAAAAATTTTATTTTATTTAATTATTAAATATTTTGTCCGAAATAAATCATTGATAGCTTTAAAGGAATTTTTTTCTACACTCTATTTCCTTTATTTAGAAAAATAGTACAATGAAAAAATTACTAGAAAAAACTTCTATTTAATCAAACGATTTTATTTTTCCAACTGTGAAAAAAAGGGAATTAGAAATCAATCTTCACGCGACGTACATGCTTAGCATCCAGTTATTCAAAACACAATTTTTTGTAATTAATATCCTTCAAATATCAATATTTGTTTTAAAATTATACCCCAGTGTACATATATAGTAATTTAACTGGCAATTTAAAATGTTGAAATTCGGCGAAGTTTTATAATCTTGTAAAAGCTATAACTCATATTATATGATATAACAAATTATATGATATAACTTAAAATATTAGTTTTTAACACGGAGAAAAAATTCTGGTAAAATTACTATTCTCTATGGGGATGACATTTCTAGTTAATAAAACCAATACATACGGTATTTAACCATTCATTTAGAAAATTTTATATTCATACGGTAACGGTTTACCTGAAATTCTGGTTTCCAAAAGTATAGTTCTTATCACAACACATTTAGTAAAAAATATTGAAAAGCAAATTAAACCAAATAAATAGTTTTTATGTCCTATTGTAAGATACCTTGATAAAATTATCCAAATTTTACTACATTTACCAAATTTTCAATCACATACAATATTATAAAACCATATTTTATTATTGATTTCAGCAAAATCATTACCAAAGCGTTCCGAAATAAATGACCGAGCCTTTTGGTGCTCGCATAGAGTCAGAGAAATGGTTAATTTGACCATTTTCTGGTAATTATAGCCATACTTTTTCTCAGTGTATAGTTGAATAAATTGAAAATTTTGTTATAGTTTAAAAGTTTGGAACTTCTCAAGACGCCGTAGTGATTAAAGGAGAATATTTTGAAGTGACAAATGATTTCATTTATTCTTTTCATTTAATCAAATGGTACCTCATAAGTTAAAATATTTTGCAGAAATGAAAAAAAGCTAGAAAAATAAACTATTAAACTATACTATTCTAAAGTGTTTAAGTTTATTAGTCTCTAGGATATAATATTAGAAGATTTCAATCTTAGCAACTGTGAAAATGGTGTTATCCTATAAGTTTGATTGCTTTTTCAATAGTTCTTTCTGTTAATGGGTTATGATTGACGAAACATAAAAAGAATACGTATTATTATCTAGCTATTATCCGTCTAACAAACCAGAATTAAATAGTAAATTGTGTTATAGTCTTTCTAGATTGTACCTTTGCCTAGTTTTAGTATTACTGAATGATAACTATGCGATGGTAAGATTTTCTGTCTGGATGATAGCATTTATTCAAGCTGAGAATTATGTTTCACACTTTGTTTAACAAATATTTGAGAAATATCAACAAATGTCGTGTTTTACATTTATGATAGTATTAAAATTAGAGAAATATAAGAGCATAAAGTAGAAAATTTCAAAATTAATATGTTTATTCTATTAATTCCTTAATCTATATGCATATTTTAAATATTCTCTAATGATATTTCACAATTGAGAATCAGTTCGATTAGTGTTAAGTTATCCCTGCATTTTATACGTAGATACTTTTTTTACAAGTTCTGGACAAAAGGAATTTAAAAAGTGCATACACGTAAAGAGTCGCAAAATAGTATTAAAAGCAACAGAGAAAAATAAAAGAATAGCACATATGAATATACAAGAATAAAAGAAAACATGTTTGATTGCCGAGGAAAAAAAGAGGAGGTTGAAGTTGATTATTAGAAACTGCCGACAATTAGATTTAGTTTGATGCTTCAACTTGGCAGTACACAATGAGGATTAATCAAACCATCGTGACTTAGGGAATAGAGGGCTCGCCGCCTAATGAGGTGACCCGAGTTTGAATCCCAGCGATGGCTGGTCGACACGAATTCCTCAACCGGCTTGCACCAACCACAGTATTGACGAAAATACCCTCAGTTGTAGATCGATCATGGTTTAGAGCTTCCTTGCCGCCAAACTAACCGCTGAAGGTTTTCATGATTCTTCTCACTATGTAACCCAAATACAAGTTAATTTCATCAAAAAGTTCACCTCGAGGCCAATTTTCTCCCAGTACTTCATCCAGGAATTCTCTTGCCTTTTAGATCAGGTTCAAAAAGTAAAAGGCTGCGGAATTGAACATTGTTAGTTGTAAATTCAAAATTGAGCAGGCTGTACAACGACGGTAATAAAGTAAAATAAGATTGAAAAAAAGATGATTAGTCAGATTCTAAACAGCTTTTTTTTCCTCACTGACCCAGTCATTGGCAATCCTAAATTCATATTATATATATATATATACACCCTTGTGCAAATTAATTGAAACAAACTCAATAAATTCAGAAAACTAAGAGAAAATGCTATTTTATTTAAATTTATACAAACTCAAAAATTTTTAGTACATAATATGATCTCCACGACACTTTATTAACATTTGGACACGATTCGGCATGGATTCCACTAATTTTTTACAGTCATTTATAATATTTGTGTCCTT
>NC_092214.1:33168890-33271229 GCF_043381705.1 Parasteatoda tepidariorum | reverse complement strand
TATATATATATTTATATATATAAAGTTTAAATATTGAGAATGGAAAATAATAAAAATTAATTGAGAAGAAGAAAAATTATAAAAATAAAATTATTTCTAAAAAACCTTTACAAAATTTTTTTATGCATCTTAAAAAAAAAACCTTAAAATTCCAGAAAACAAAATAAGGAAAAAAGATATAACCTCCTCATTAGCTCACACGGTTATATTCACAAAAAAGAGTACTTTCTAATATTGTATTAATATACCCGAAGCAAAATATATCAATACAATAGTGTGAGGAGCGCTCTTTATGAAAGGGAAATAGAACACCTTAATTAGAAACTATATATGAAATAAGACAAATCAAGTAAAAAACAGAGCATAATAAGTAAAGGAAATATATAACTAAACCCGAAAGGAAATCTATAAGGCGAGGGGCAAATTCAAATGAAGTTACGCATTCCGGAATCATTCAAGAATTATTTAAAATATTTTTGTCATACGATATAAAAACAGAAGCGCAAATAAAGTGATCTCTTATGGCACGTTCTTACTGCAGTACTGAAGAGCGTTTAATATGTTAAATACCTAGGATAAGCCCGAAAATGGATGTGCACAAGATAATAATATTATACCGGTAATAATATATAATATATACTATTTTGAAATTATTGGCATAAAACAATAATCAATTAGGAGAACGAACAATAAAAACTAGAATAATCTAAATTTTGATAATTCACAGAAATATTCTTTTATCCCAATATATCAAAATGTTACGTTAAATATAGACATATAAAGAGTAAAAAGTGATCATCTGACAAATTTTAAAACACATTATCCTCTAAAAAATTAGCTGACTAGTATTTAAATACGTCGGAAATATACAAAACTTTATTTCTTCATGGAGAAAGAAAATTAAACACGCGATACCTGACATAAATCATGCAATATTTATAAAATATTGCATTTGATATATTATTATAAATTTCAATTAATATTACATTTATTTCGCTTATTAAATTGCAAATCTATGATTTAATAAAGAATAAGATCTAAAGATTTTAACATATCATAAATGATTTGTGTTTTATAATTAGTGAGTTAAAAGCTTATTATTCTAATATACTTGTTTTTATACTTTATAATGTTTTGAAAACGTTCATAAATTGTACATACAGGTTAATTTTTACTCTTTATGCTTACAATAGCAATAATGTTAAACAGTTCTCTTTTTTGTCAGTTTGTTTACATAATCCAAATAAAAGCAAATATATTTATTAAAGAATTTAATTTAGAAAATCTTGCATTTAAACAAAAGTTTAGAAAAACCGAAATTCAGAAAAATTCAATGAAAGCAAATATATCATGTTTTTCTATGACAACTAAATCTCTATTTGATATTAAAAATATTTTTAAATCATGTGAATCAACTGTAAATAGTTTCATGGTATAGAAACCAGATACGACATAAGGCGATGTCGAATTGAAAATTTAAAAGAGTTTCATTCAGAAAAATTAATTGAAACACATTTTTCATAATTACTACATGTATTTTTTTTATAAAATGTATTCAAATATTGAAATATTTTATAGATGTAGGAAAAAAGGTGACGATAAATCTAAAGTTTCTAAAGGTAAATGATTTTATTTAAATGCAAATGAATCATGAAAACTGAAATAAAATATCATTCTAACAATGATTTCAATTTAGCCTGATAGATGTATTAAATATTTGTTTAAAATATGAATTTCAGAAATTAGGAAACTAAATAAATTAACAGTCTATAAACTTCAAAACATTTTAAATAAGATTTTCTAAAAGAAAGTTAAAAATTTTAATATGTGACTAAAGCTAAAATTTTCTGTCTTGCAAACTTGATACCGCTTTATTGATACATAGAGCGTTAAAATGAATATAATTGGTCAAATATCTCGGGAACTGCATTTAGTGTTATCAAATTCGATTCCAACCTCCCTACCCGGATGTGAGGTGGTATCAATTTCAAAATCTTCAATAGGAACACTTATTTCTCATTAATTTTCTATTTTGCAAAATTGAAGCCGCTTGATTGATATACATGGTGTCAAAAATAATTGTAAATAGTCAAAAATCTCGAGAAATGCGCATCGTAACAGAAATTAAGAACAAATGTGTGATAGAGATTTTAACAGATGCATTTACGACGTAAGATTCAACTTTAACCTCACCTTTTATGCGTGGAGGGGAAGCAACTTCAAAATCTTACATGGGAGCCCTTATTTCTTATATCAGAAGAAATCATCGAAATAATTTCTTTAAAAAGGAATATATTTACATAGTTCATCTAAATTAGCAACAAAGTTAAGTTACCTTCAAAAGTTTGACGCTTGCTTAGAACACAAAAAAAAAATTATATAAATTCAAAAATCGCAAAATAGTACTACTAGTTATAAATTATAAACATTATTTGAATATATTGAAGCAAATACGTGGTAGAATTATTTAACGAAGTTACCATACTTTCATCGTATTATATATAAAGAATGTAGTTCAAGGCAAATAGAGTAAAATTTTATGTTACTGAATACTTCGGAGGCTTCAAAAAAAACTTTATACTAACTTGAATAGTTAAAACAGAAATACAGAAGAAAGACAATATTTCAAAATTTTTTATTCTTTTATATTAATCTCTAATTTTGAAGTACTGAATGAATTGTGGAAGAAAATTCCTGTTTTAAAGAGTAATTTGTTACATATTTACTAAAAAAGGAATAAATAATTTTAATGCAAATGTTGCTCATAATACTAATTTATATGCTCCGAAAATTTCTTCATCATCACCTTATGGTCGTTCGGCACGCCAAGCAAAAATTAATTCGATAAAATAAAAAAATAAAAACAGGAGCTTAATTCTGAAAAGATAAACTGAGGTTTAGATTCTGTTTTTTTTTCTTCCTATTTTGATGAAAATAACATTATTAGGATATGCAAATTACCTTAATTTTTTGCTCTTGACTAGCATAAGAACAGTTGTTATTTAATTAATCATTATTTACAAAATGTCTGAAGTTTTATTTTAAAAAAATAATATCCTCGATGGAACTTAAAATCTGACCATCTCTTACGCATATTTACGAATATTTAAATTAAATGTAAATATTATGAAATTAAAGTAAGAAAAATGATTTTAACTTTTAATGCGAATACTCAAAGAAATCAGTAATTCGGATGTCATGAAGTAGGCATTTATCTTATATATATATATATATAATATTTTTAAAAGNTATATAAGTTAAATGCTACAGTAAGTTTCAACTAAGATTTCAAATTATGTTAAATATTTAAAAAATCTGATTTACGCCAAGTTCTAAAATCTAAAAGGAAATGGGTAAAATACATTTTAGGAGCTGATAAAAAAAATAGATTCTTGCCAAAATATTTTGCAAATCAAGAGATTTTATCAAGAGTTTCATCTGGTCTTTTGTCAAATATGCTACTTTTTAAATTACAGACAGTTTCATTTTTACTTTGATGTAAAAAAATTGAAGTGTGAAAAAAATGCATAATGGCGTGAGGTAGCAAATTAATATTTCTAAAGATAAGAATGACTTAAAAATTTGAAACTAAAATGCATTTATTTTGAGTTAAAGTCTACAAAGCAAATTTCATTTACAACAAACTTTTAATATATACCTAATTTTCTTAAGTATATCTATTCATTTACTTTGTCTTTTTTTAAAAAATAAATAAAAGATTTAAACTACAAATGCACATTATGAACACATTTTATATAAGTACTTCCTAAAAATATATCTTATATATTTTAATTAATCCTCAGTAATTTCTTGCTATAGAAAAGCTAACAAATCTCCATCAACACTAAAATACTTATAGATTTAAAAAAAACGAATTACTGAGTATTTAAGCCATTTTTACGATGCAAAAACATTTATTTGATTAAGATCATGTAAAAATTATTTATCTAACTTTAACAAGAAACTTGTGATTATTTTTTTTTTAAAAATTAGTAATTTTAAAATCTAAGTTATAACTTTCCGACATATAAAAAAATACAATAACTGATGTAACCGTAAAAACAGTCATAACTAAATGAACTAAAATAACTAAAGTAATTTAACGGGTTTCTTCAGACTCCAACTATTTAAACGGGAAGATTGAAACGATAACAGGGCAAAAGAGAGTAATTCTTAAACTCTGATATGGTGGTGATCATTATTAACACTTTTACTTTAAGCACGTAAATGTGTTTGAAATATAAAATGAGTTCTTTCCATTTCATCATACCTCATTTCACGTTTGACTGCTTCAAAAGCGTTACACTGGAGATTGTTAAGTTGAGGAACCTCCTCTTCTGCTTAGGCATTAGCTGCACGATTCTCTTTTTTTTTCCTCATCCCAAAACTATTGATCCTGAAGTTCTTTTCCGGAAAAGACATTTTACCCATCAAACTTTTCTGCAAAATATCATTTTAATTTGAAAACAGCTATTGGAAGTTTCGTCAATGAAGTATGTACTTAAAAAAGAACAAAATTGTTTGTTGTGGATTTTTGGACAATGTTTACCAATTTCTGTGATCTGATGCATGGTTTTTAAGCATATATTGTTTAGTTGATCTGCATTTTCATGTTATCTTGGAATTAGTTTTTTGTAAAAAGTAAATACTTATTTACTATTTTTGTATGATATTACTTCAGCAAAGAAACGCCGCTTTAAGGCTTTGAAAAACAGGAAACATTTGTTGTTAAATACTTATTTATCACGAAAAACTATTAAGAACGATTCCTAACGAAGATTCATTCCCCCAGATTTCTCTGTTTTAGCACACACAAAAAAGAAAGGAAAAAAAAAGAAGAAAAAAAAACTCGAGACTTCGAAACTTCGAAAAGATGGCTTTCTAAACGCTTCCTTACAATTTTTTCTTATACTTTTTGAAGTATAAAACTTTCCTTCACTGATTACTACATGGTAGCTAATCGTGCATATTTTGAAAATATCGTATATTTTCATTTATTGAAGGAATTTGAAAATCCGTCTTGTAATTTCTACTGTTTTCCTTTGATTAAATGGCAGCACCACCTGCTGAAAAATGTTTGAATGAAAACAGGAACTTAGGAGCACAAATTTATACCATATAACATGAATCTCATGCAAGAATTTTTAAACCTTAGCCGTTTTCCTGTTAAAATATTTCTAAAACCGTTAGTCTTATTTAGGAGAGCAATTTGTTTTTATTTACTTATTTACGATTTTAATGGTTGGCGAAATAAAAAATCATAAAATTTCTTGGCAAAATTCCAGTCACAGGGCATAGTTATTTATCGTAGAGTTGCTGTTTTCAGTACGTGATTTTTCAATCACAATAAAATATTTTTGATTATTCATCAATAATTCGAACTATCTACCATCAGCTAGAATTAAATTTCCTAGATTGTAAACGAAATTTTACACGTAGAAACACAAATGCAAGATTTTTGAAGGAAACTTAAAGCGCCATCTATCAACAAAAAAATTTAATGAACACCTCGGACTCTAAGAGAAAAATTTATTACTTGCCACATCATTTTACTGCAAGACTCTTTTTCACTTCCTTTGCCTGTTACAAATTTTTATTCTAATTTTGGACACATTGAAGAAATAAAATGAGTTTCATTGACAAGCTCTACTTTTAAGGGTAAGTTGCTTTTTGCTTAACAACAATTTTTTTTTTTTATCAAAAAGTTTTTTTTTATATTTTAAATGTTTTTTAAACATTAAATTTCTTACATAAAAACAGAACATGTTGTATTACTTTAAAAAAACACATCATTGGTTAAACGGTTATCAAAATCGCTAATGCCAAGTCATTATTAAAGCCATCTAATACTTCGAATTTAAAATTTTATTAATTGAAAAATTATTTCAGCAATGAAAACTTTTAATAATAAAAAAATTTGTGGAATTGAAACGTATTGATAAAAATGTTCGAAAGAACTTACTGCACTCTCTATCAAAAAAAAATTTTTTTTTAACTAATTCTGAGAGAAATGAATTTGCACGATTTTTTTTTAATTAACTTCTTCAGAAAATTTCAAAATACCTTCAATCTAATTTTTGACACCATAAAGAAATAAAATTTACTTCATTAAAAAGCGCTAATTTTGCGTGTAAGTTGAAGCCTTAATACGTTCACGTCTTTAAGTTAACAATTATTTGCAAATTAACAACTATAATTTTTTTATATCAAAAAGTTACTTTGATTTTTTAAATTTCTTTTTTTAAAACTTATCACTTAACTTATTAATTGAACTTATTAATTGAATGTATTAATTAAACTAATTCTTTACTAATAAAGAAAAAATATCAAAGTCTTTAAATGCAAATTAAATATCAAAGCCGTCTCATAGCACTAATTTCAAATTTTATAAAATGAAGAATAATTTCATACATAGAAAATTTAATTAATGGAGACATTTTTGTTCCCGTTATAACTTTTCAAAATCCTTCAATCTAATGTTTGAACACACATAAGAAATAAAACTGAACTCCATTGTTAATCGCTAACTTCACGTGTTAGTTGAAGCCCTTAATAAGCTCCCGTCTTTAGCTTAACTGTAAAATCCATCCGATACAACAAATTTGAAATTTTATTGATAGAAGAAATCTTTAGAAAAAAAAATGACAAATTTATTCAAACTCCGTTTGCAGCTTTTACTTTTCAATGACAAAATATATAAACCTATTTCAAAAGCATTTTGCAACAATGGAGTATTGTCGATCCATCATTTCTTACCTTGACCAAATACCAACGATTGCAAAGGGGGGAAAAGCAAACTTTCATTCAAAGATCTCGAATATATTTGATCTAAATATGTATAGCTAAGTAAATCACTAAAAAAGGAACACGCCCAACAAGAATTGTTCATTTCTCTCTAATGTTTTTTGAATGACGTGACTGGATTTCCAAATTAGTGAATTGGAAAATTTCATTATTAGTTGTAGTTTTCATAGAAATATAACATAACAATATGTTTGCCTTCCATTTTTATGCATGCATAAATCTACAAGCATCATATTCGCCAAGTAATAGGTACCTCATACAATTTCAAACAAAAGTTTATTTGAGTAATATTAAAATATTTTTATATTCTTTATTCAAGTAGTAGACTTAAGCTAAAATTTTCTCTAAATTAATTGGAAAAGTTTATGCTATTAGGACCAATATCCTCTGAGACACACGCAGAATATTATAAAAGAGGGGTGTGCCAAGTAGTATATTTTGATTGTAGCGATTCCTATATCGATAGGTTAGATTAATTTGCAGTTAAATATTGCAAATTTCATAACTAAATGGTTTCTGAAGGCAGGTGATAATTAAATTATGCATAAAATTGTACAAGATAATAAATCATGTACAATTAATAGATCATGCGTAATGCCCAAAAAAAACGGACGACCCTGAATAACCTTTGATCAAATAATCGGATCTTCACGTTCTAGGACTCAATGTTTTCAGAGGAAAATCCCAAATTTTCTTTTTAAGTAGTGTAAGTGATACTTTAAGTTACGAAATAGGACAAGAACGTACTTTCTCTGAATAATACCAGTTTTCGATGCAATCTGGGAAATATGGTCTCAGTAGTTTGTTCAAGAGAGTAGCCCAAAGTTAGGATCATACCGTTAATTTTTATTTTTGTGTATTTCTTCATATATCAAGAACTTCTTAAAAGAATTGAAATTTTTGCACACAATTATAAAATTCGTTTATTCAAAGATAATTCCAAAGATAATATTTTTTTAGCAAATATTGTATTTAATTATATTTAATTTTTTTAATAATAATCGAAACACTTTTGAATTGATAGGCATATAATACTTTAACATTTGTTTAAAGAATGTAATTTTACAAAGCAAAGTACAAAATTTGAGCGAATTAATTCGAATAGTTCCTGTGAAATTGAATTTTAAAAAAGTCACATTTTTACCGTCTGTCAGAAATCCGAATCCCTCCAAAAAAGGGTTGCTGTTCTTTAGAAAATACGTTTTTTGTCTGATTTTGTAACTTAAAATATAATCTGATCTAATAAACTAATTAATGAATATGTTTGACGCTCCCCCCTCGAACCATTAAACTTGAGTGCTAGAACTTGAAAATTCGATCATTATATCAAAAGTTAATCTCGGTGATATTTTTTTTAATTTAAAAATTTCAAGTCAAAAACATTTGTCACATAGCTCACATGTGTAGCTAAAAATTTTTAAGTCGAAATAAAAAATTTTAAATTATTTAGTTCTCCTAAAATAAGCCCAAAATAATTTTTATTTTTTCGGTGGTGAAAAAAGATTATGTAAATTAATCATCCAGGTCCATCACTGGAAACCAAAGTATTTCTTCAGTGTGTATGATATTGTTTTAAATTTATATGAATGAAATAAAAGAATTTCTGACTCATTCTATTTTTAGGTACCATGAACTCAAAGTGAATGTAAAATTTTAAAAATCAATATCATTATAACATATCCTTCGCATCTTTATCATTATAACACATTAATCAATATGCACATCAAGAAAATGTTTTAAAAGAGTAAGTTAAAACTCTTTTATATTCATAATACATATGAATGATTATAGCATGTTTATATCAATGTGACATCTATCGACCAGCATATAGAACAGGGTTGGCATGGTTTTTACCATGTAAGGTTTTTACCGGTATTTAACATGGTTTTTAAAGTCTTTTCAAAAACTTGTTTTTCCTATGGTTTTTACCATCTATGAATTTTTTCCAAATTAGTATTAATTGTTTTGAAAAAAAAACATTTTTCCCATCCTCAGAAAAATTTCTTATTGTTTCTGTTATTTCTGTGAACATATTAAAAGCGTCTATTAAGGCAGTAGTGAAACAAAAATTTGGAACATTGTTTAAATAGTCTTGTACTAAACATTGATGTACAATCTATGATATAAACAAACAAGCTGATGTTCTAAAAAATTTTTTCAGAGTTGAAATTTTTTGAATTATCCTTTTAAGCTTTTTTCCATGATTTTTTTTCTGCTTTAGAGCACTATTTGTATCCTTCATAAAATTCAATATAATAAATACAGATTAATGTGAGATCCCGTTCAAATTGCTAATATGTTGCTAATATTGCTAATATTGCTAAAATGTATGTATGTAACAAGTTCTTCTTGCTTGAGTTTATCTGGTGTGAGGCACCTCTGATTTAGTATCATTTTGCGTCAAATGCACCCAACCCAATTCGCACTAATTCCATTCTAAAGACGTAATTTTTAAGACATTTAAGGACACATTCCTCTTTCTTATTTTCCTTCATAGTATTTTTTTTTCATATTTCTGGTATCAATACAGAAAAGTGAAAAACAAACATCATTTCACTTTGGTTTCTTCTTACATTCTTAACCAGAAATATTGTTGCAAACATGCACAGGAGGCAGCTAAGTTGTAACCTCTAAGAAAAATATCTCTGCTGTTCTTGGAAATTCTGCTACATATTTCGAATGAATTCACCGTTACTTTTGTTGATCACAATATATCACGTTGCCTATTTTCCATCTTAGAGCTAACAATTGAGATTAACATCCAGTGTTATCAGTGAAGTCAAAAGTCATTGCACTTAAGTTTTTCCTTCCATCTTACAAAAACTTCTTATGTTGTGGGAATTTGTTGTTAGTTATTAACTTACTTTAGTCTTAATGCTAGTTTAAGTGTAGTGTGGAAGAGAATACAGTATTAACGGTGAACAATAATAATGGTCATTAAGTATGTGTATTTGCTTATAACTACTTGTTTTTTTTTTTTCAGAAAATCTTGTAATATATTTGTAACAATTACTTTATTTCCTAAAAATTATTAATAAATAATGCTTATGCTAAATAAGTATATATATATATATATACAAGGGGCGATCAAATGAAAAGGTACGAAACGACACGGTGGGTACAAATTTAGATTTTATTCAAAATATACACCATAGGCCAGAGCACAACGATCCCACAGATGAACAAGCCGCAGAATTCCCTGTTCCCAGAATTCCTGCCGCCGTGACGAGATCCAGTCCTTCACAGCGTCCTTGAGTACGTCGTCCGAGTTGAAGCGCTTCCCTTTCAGGTGTTTCTTCAGTGAACCAAACACATAGAAATCGCAGAGCGACATGTCCGGACTGTAGGGCGGATGGTCCAACGTCTCCCACTTGATCTTGGCCAGTTCCATGTGTATGACTCTGGAGATGTGTGGACGCGCGTTATCATGGAACAGAACCACACCCTGCGTGAGCATCTCCGGTCTTTTGTTCTTGATGGACCTGCGTAGTAGTCGGAGTGTTTCACAGTATACATAGGAGTTAATGGTTTTTCTGTGCTCGAGTTTCTGTTCCTTATACGGACTGCCGCATCATTTGGACGTCGCTTTTGATAAGAGCCTCTGCTCTCTCCTGCGCATGCCAGAGACTCCAATCGCATCCCGAGATGTCTCGCTGCGTTTTCCCCAGGCGGAATATTCCAAATATTTAACTGTTACGTTTTTACGTCGTTTCGTACCTTTTAATTTGATCACTCCCTATATATATAAGCACACCGGACAAAAAATTAGTCACCCTTAGAGAAATCATGAGAAACATCATTTAATAATAATGAAAAACATCATAATAACGTGTAACACCACCTCTGGATTCGATAACCGCCAGGATTCGGTTAGGAAGTGAGTCCACTAGATTTTGCAGGTATGTCGAATCCAGTTTAAGCCATTCGCTGAGGATTTGATCGCGCAAATCCACCAAATTGCGAGGATGTTGATTTCGGCGTTTTACCCGTTGTTCCAGCATGTCCCACAAATTTTCAATCGGGTTCAAGTCAGGTGATTTTGCAGGCCAATCGAGATGTAACTGAGTGCCTGAGTGTTCATAAAACCAGTCACATATTCTTCCATCCCGATGAACTTTGCTGTTGTCATCTTGCAAAATAGGAGTATCAACAGCATACTCTTCATGAAGATGTTGAGTGAAAGGCAACACCTAATCATCCAGAATATTTAAATAAACATGGTTATTCATGTCACAGGCCACCTCAGTGAGAGGGCCCAATGAATAATAAGAAAAACACCCCCAAAACATGACAGATCCACCTCCGGCTTGAACCTGACCTTGTACCTTGTACACAGTCATGATGAAATGCTTCAATTGGTCTTCGGTGCACTCGACGACGTGCGTCATTTGAATAGAGGCAGAAACGTGATTCGTCAGACCATATTACATTGCGCCAGTCAGCAACTGTCCACGTTCGGTGATTTCTAGCCCACTGAAGTCGCGCAGCTTTATGTGCCTGTGTGAGCAATTGTCTCTTACGAGGTATTCGACTCCAAATGTTCATTGCTTGCAGCTCCCGTCGCAATGTTCTCTCATTATCAGTTTGGGATGGACCTTCATTCACTACCTGAAGCAATTCCTGTTGGGTTTGGAAGCGATTTCGATTGACAAGTCGGGAAACACGTCTCCGGTCCCTTTCATGCAAGACCTTTTTCCGACCACAATTCTGACGTCGTCCTTCGTGACCACGTGTATTACACCATTGCTTGTAGACACCTTGAACAGTTCGCTTCGAAACACCAACAAATCCAGCAACTTCATTCAGCGTATGACCATGGGCACGGCCAAACACAATTGCCCCTTTTTGCCATTCTGTCACATCCCTACACTTACCCATATTTACACACAATTTCCGCTTGAAACAAAAATATCTCACTGATGGCTACTTACCTATGATCACGTTGAGGCAGTGCACACTCAGTTGAGCACGTCACTTGACCACGGCGTCATCTAACGAAACCTAACGATTCATCGGTGCTAGCGCACTAGGGTGACTAATTTTTTGTCCGGTGAGCTTATATATACAATTATTCGTAAATATGAAGATGTTTAAACTATATTAAGTTAAATAAAAATTGTTTAAGTTTGTTGGCCACAAAATGATGTAAGCTTTTTAGTACTCTGAATATTAAAATATGATCAAAACTATCATATTTTTATATAGAATAAAAATACTGAAATGAAAAAAGTTTCCACATTTAGAATAAAATTTTAGTTTATTAGTTTTGATAAAGTTGAGAAGAAAACATTTCTTAAAGTAAACTATAAATTTTAACTTTTCAAACAGATGTTTAATTTTGCAAACTATAATTTTCTTTTTGCTCCATTTCTTTAAAGAATATTCCTTTCGTAAATTGTCTTGATTTTGCGGTCCTTTTTTTGTATTATTTTCTCCTGATTTTTTTTTATTTGTTTAAACCACTATAATGACAATTTTTGTCATAGATATTTTTTTAATGTTTAACGTATATTAATTTATAAATTAATCTATCTTTTGTATAAAAATGAAACAGTTGTATATTAATATATTGTCAGTGGCCTGGTCTAATACGACTTGATAATAACATTTTATCCTAATTTTTAATGTATTTTGATATTCATTTTTATTTGTTCTTTTGATCTTTGAAATCTTCATACATAAAAAATTATTTTTTATTCTTTTAATTTATTTTCACAAATG
Organism: Parasteatoda tepidariorum; assembly: GCF_043381705.1. Taxonomy (NCBI): domain Eukaryota; kingdom Metazoa; phylum Arthropoda; class Arachnida; order Araneae; family Theridiidae; genus Parasteatoda; species Parasteatoda tepidariorum. The sequence goes on along the minus strand of NC_092214.1, from coordinate 33,258,704 downwards.
ATTATTTCGAAACATTTTGATCTTAAAAGTGAACATAAAAAGTGGAATAAGCAAAATCATTTTTTCTCTTATCTAATTTTATAAAAATTAATGACAAAAGATTGACGAGATACATTCTTATTTTACCCTTATCAATACTGTATTTTTTTAATGTTCTAATTATTCTTTTTAAAAAAGAGAGAGAGAAAAATTATTATTAAAATTAATTTCTTTACTTATAAAATTCCAAAATTTAGCTTAATTGAGATTTCCTGTTATTATCTGTATATAAATGCATCTGCAATAAAAATATGGTATACAATGATATAATACAATAATGTAATTTGTAATTATGATTTTAATATTTAATTAATAGTTATCCGCTCATATTGAAATTCTAATGCATTTATCAGTTTTCTGAGTTTTTAATAGTAATAAATGAAGATTTGTCTCTTCTGGTTTTATGACAAATTAGTTTTATAATTAAAATATAGGAGATAGCTTACATCATATTACTGTTCAAGGGCTTGTTACTTGTTTATACCTATAGATAAATATATATTAAGTAACAATTCTTAATATTAACTATAATATTGAAATAATATATGCCCCTATCAGTTGCAAATTACGAACCCCTATATCCGTAAATAAATAAACATGGGTCAATATAAATTACCAGGTTTTACCCTGTAAAAACTTAGTTTTTGCCATGTCCTAGTAAAGTCTGGTTTTTCCCTCGTAAAAATCCAACTCTGATATAGAACAAGCTGAATCCAACAAGCATGTCTCAATTTAAAATATTTTAGCGAATATTTTTTAAACTTTCACACTCTATAAATCCTTCTTTTTTCATTCAGTGTAATTAAAACTTTAACATCATTTAATTAATTAATATAGTTTACAATTACACATTTTTTAATTGCTTTCATAGTTTTTAGTTTGCTTGAAGTCCAAATTTTTTTCGGCGTGAAACTGAATTTAAATACTTGATGTCTTTAATTAGACTTATAGTTTTTTAAAATTTATGTGAGAAATAATGTCTGCGGTTAAAAAAAGTTCTTTAAGTAACTTCATGTGATATTACATAAATTTATGGAATTGACTAGTTTAAGTTTTAAAATTTTCCACCAGGCCCAGCAAGTTTATTTCATTGTTCTTTCCGTTGAGTTTTGATGTAAGGCAATTTCGCTTTTGAATTATGGTGATTTCCTCCTCCAATTACGACAAGTAATTGTGGCTAATGGTATACAAAACAAAAATATTATCATGTGATTTTCTTTGATTTGAAGAAATAGTAAAAAATCGTGATTTAATTTTGTTATGTTTCCTTGATAAACAGGTTTGCAATATGTGCGCCCTCTGTTGAAGTAATTTTGAATTAAAACTGTGAGATCTATGAGACGAGTATTATACCTTTCCACATGAATTTTCTACAAGGATTTTTGTAATTTTTTTTTTCTAATGCATTTTTAAAATTGACAATCTAATCAATTTTATAATTTATTTTTATAACACCTCAGTTTAAGCTCAGAACCTGTGAAACAATATAAATATAAATATATATACTTTAAGATCAAATCATATAGGCTTTAAGATCAATTAAAATAAGCATTTTTCTAAAAAGATCGTTGCAGCGTTTTCTCATATTTAAGATCTGCTTGAAACCTAGTGTATGACAATTGCTTATTTTTGCTGCTTCATTTATTCAAAAACTGTACACATTTTAAGAACTCCAATTGCGTTCCATAAATATCAAAAAGACATAAATCATTATTTTAAATCATCATAGATTCATATTAACTCAGAATCTTTTCGCTTACCAAGTTAATTTGAAATATATAAAAACTGTCACAAACAAAATATTGCATTAAAATGTATCACTAAAGGAAGAACATTTTAAAACTTTTGCAAAAAATGGCTTCGCCTTTATTATTGCTTTCGTAGAAAATTTCACTAAATGTAAACTAATTTAACTTTTTAAATGACTATAATATTAGATTTTCATGTCTAATTTTAAACATTTATAATGATTTATGATAGTTGAAAATGATCCATAGCAAGATATTTGTTTCCCGAATTGTGATTTGAAATATTAATCCATAAAGTCTATATTTCACATAGTTTTATATTTATTTCATATTTTTAATCCAACTAGAGTTGAAATGAAAATAATATTAAATCGTTGATATTAAAAACTGTACTTAAGTTGAATCCGTTCTGCAAATTGTTTCAAAATTAACATTTTTAAGTATAGTCTTAGTAAATATGTTTTGTGTTTGCATTACATATAAAAGTAATAATGTAATAAAATATATTTTTCATTTTACAAGATAACGTCTTATCCTAAACAATTCTTCTCTAACATTCGTGGAAATAGTTTTCCAGTTATCTAATTAAAATTTTTTAAAAAATCTATAATTAAGAATCATCAGAGATAAAACTTATTATAAACTTTTCCTAAACATTACTTCTGATAAAACATTTACACCTAAGTGTTTAAATCGGTTTATGAATCTAAAGAATTTTTAAAATGCATGTATTCGGTTAATACTTTTAACAGCAGACATAATTACAGATAAGGAGAGATATGGGAGTCATAACTGCCTGGCGGGGTAAGACAATTTATCGAATAATTTTAATAATTAGCGAGTGCTCTTTTATTACACTGTAATAAAGGTGTCAAAAACATTCAGAAAACTATTCTGAGTATAGTTGCAAATATTTACATTTGCTACGAACTTTAAATAAAGCATTTAATTATTGAAAACATCTTAAAAGGGATTTCTGAGCAATTATCAACATCATGTTTAGGGTATGTAGTTATTTTTAAGATTTGTTTCACTCTATGTAATATGTATCATTTCGACAGCCAGCATACACTGTAAAATCTTCCGGATTAAATTAATTTAAAATGCGCTGGTACCCAAAATGCTGGTAATTTAACAATAAAATTTTATTTTTTTACAGTAACATTTATTGTAAAATCACTGACTCACTAATTAAGAATAAATTACGGTAAAAATAGATTTTAGGGTAAAATGGATTTTATGGATGATGCACCCGGGTTGTCGGTACTTTTCCTCGTAATTTGAGTATTTTTACAATGTACTGTTTTATATTACAAAGCATTACACTTCTCTACAAAACTCATGAGAGACAGGAATTTGTGACAAAATCATACCTGTCAACTTTCTTTTTCCAAAGATAATTAATAAGATAATTTAATTGGTAATGAGATGAAAATTGTTGAAAAAAATATTTTTTTGAAATATAAATTTACTTTCCTAGATACCCAAAATCCGGATTGTTCGAATATCGTAATTATATACACCGAGGAGCCATTACATTATGACCACCCTCCATCTATTACAATCGGCTCGCCCAGGTTTTCATGGTTTCTCACCCAGGAACAATGTTTTCATGGAGCACATTAGGACCTATAATCCTCATAGAACAATCCCTGACGTCTGTAAGCTACTTGAACATAGTTGCTGACCAGGTTCACCCATTCATGGCATCAGTTTTTCTTGCGGGGCATGGTGTTTGCCAACAGGATAATGCACCATGTCATAAGGGTCGAATCGTCATGGATTGGTTCGAAGAACATTCTAGTGACTTTCTTGTCATGTCTTGGCCCCCAAATTCAACTGACCTTAATAAAATAGAGCATTTGTGGTCCTACTTGGAAAACCAAATTCGTGCTGCCACGCTACCCCCTCGCAATGAGAGGGAATTGCAGGACCAGTTGATGAGCGCTTGGTACCAGATACCTCAGACTACCTATCAGCTCCTTGTGGAATCAATGCCACGGCGGGTGTTAGCAGTTTTGAAGGCTAAAGGTTTTCCTACATGTTATTAGCAGGGTGGTCATAATGTAATGGCTCTTCGGTGCACATGTTTCATTTGTTTATATCTAGTAATAATTAATATCATTTTAAATTAAGTATGTATGTTTAAGGTATGAAAACAATAGAAGAAGTTATGTTGTCACTTTAAACATCAAAATAAAATTTTACGAAAAACCAGTTAAAGTTAGCTGCTATGGAAAATACAATTTTTATGAAAATTTAATGCAATTTTGTCGATTGTTTATTGAAGATCAATCAATTCTTAAGAATTCAATACTGAAAATAAGACTATTTATACAAATGTTTCTTTAAAGAGCTCTTTTATAATGATCTTTTCTTCATTATGGAAAAGATATCTAAAAATACCAAACTAAAAACCATTATCTGCTCCACCATCTATTTCTAAAATGTTGTTTTGATGTATTATTTTAAGGAGTACAAATATCATAGAGCAACAGCATAATGTGAAAACCTTCTGTTAAGAACATTAGAAAATCTTAATGATAGGAAAAAGATAAGAATATTTTTCTGTGTTATACCTGAAAATATTAAAGAAAGCTTCATTGTTAGAAACCAATTTCTTTATACATAGAGTAATGGAAATTATATTCATGTCTCTAATTTCCGGGGAGGTTCTAAAAATAATTATTTCATCGCATCAGACTATTGAAAAAAAAAGTATTCTATTTATTTTTAACCATTTGGTTCTACATACTAACTTTGCTTTCAACATTTTTAAAGCTATTAATAATATCAGTATGGAGTTCATCTGTGATAGCATTCGAATTTAACTTAAACTTTTTATAGTTTTAAGAAATACCATGATTTGACCTAATAATGAAAATTGAAAAGTTGAAGATTGCACAAAACTTGCATTTAGCGCAAAAAAATACGAAGAATCCAATACTTTACTTGTCTACATAGCATTATCAAACTTTTAAATGTGAATAAGCACAAAATTATATTTTTTATGCATGAAAACGCTTTTAACTTTTAAACTATAACTTTTTTGAGTTTTGTTTTGGTCTTATTCAACTTCATAGATACATAGAAATTTCAGATACACAGCATACATTATGGATACAATTTTAAATGCATAGAAATTAATACCTTACCCATCTATTTAGTCTGATTATATCAGACTAAATCTGATATGAGTAATTATATCAGACTAAATCTGATATGAGCAATTATATCAGACTAAATCTGATATAACTACAGAACTATTAGTCCCATCGACTTTTTTTTGGTGTTATTTTATTCAGCGGAATTCGACCGGAATTCGACTACTAAATGAATGTGATGAAATTTCCATATTATTCTTGTAAGCTTTATAAGTAGTGTTTTATTTTCCGAAGAAAGCAATAATCCTAAATTAGTTTTCTAGTTTTCTATTAGTTTTGTATTTTTTCTATTTCCGAAATGTCTATTTTTTATTTTCAGTTTATGACTAACTTTCTTAAAACTACTTTTTTTAAGCTTTGAGCTACATAATAAAAACCTGTTCATCATCGTCAAAGACAGAAAAGAAACTTATTCCAATTTACTATATTTTGAGAAATAAAACATATTGATAATTCAAGCATAAACACGTATGTAAAAGTGTGTGTATTTTTTTATTTCGCCATAGATAGGAGGAATAAAAATTTTAAAATTTTTCCTTATTTGAAATAACACTCAAAATTAAAGAGATATTTATTTACATCTCCATTGCAATCTAAAAAAATATTTCAACTTCAACTAGTTCGACCCTCATTACAGCGGCCATTCCATTAAGACGAACGATGCATAAAGTCTCATTTGCTATTCCATACACGAAATGCTATTTTAATGCCCATAAAAACGTCCTTACTAAACCATTCATTTCAATGTAGCGACTAAAATTAAGATATTTGATTCAGAAAAAGTTTCAGAGAAATTATTTAAACCATTATTTCGTTTGATGTTACCAGACAATAAATGTAAAACACCGTGAATTGACTTGTACTATCTCCCAAATTTTTTATCCTAAGTCTTAGATGATCGTAACTTATGGTCATTTATAATCTATGTGACTTTCTCTTCATAGGATACAATAAATTTGCTAATCATGCTTTTCTTATTTGAAAATTGTATTCACTCTTTTTGTGGGATTAACTTTTTTTCCCTTTTGTGGTTTATTGTCAAGCAAAAGCATGTGGTCTTCGCTGTTATCTTGACATATTTTTCAAAAATTGTAGCCTCGAACCAACATCTTATTTTTTATCCATTTTTCTCCAATGCAGTATTATTATACAGGAAACTTTTATTGATTAATGTAGAAAAAAAAATACGTTGTTAATAAGTTTTCTTTTAGTTATCTAATTCTTTTTAAAGTTAAGCTTTCCCTAGTTAAATTTAGACGAGTATTTTTTTAACTACGGGTTAGCATTTTATAACCGTCGTTGAACAGGCGACCCACTTTTATGGGTTTACGACTACTAATGTTCAACTTCATTGACTTATAATTTTGAACCTAATCCAGAAAACAAAGGAACTCCAGTATGATGTATTGGGAAAAATTCGCCTTCGTGGAGGACTTTTGATGGAACTAACCTGCATTTGCGTTACATGGAGAAGAAAACCACGAAAACCTCCCATGGTTAGCCAGACGTCAAGGTATCATTCTAACCCATGATCCGTCTACCACTGAGGATATTTTACGTCCATACTGGGGTCTGTGCAAACTGAATGCGGAATTTGTATCGACCAACCATCACTGAAATTCAAACCCGGTTCACCTCATTGAAAGAAAAACGCTCTATCACCGTAGATATCACAGCTTAATGTTATTTTGTGCACTCATGATATAACGACCTCCGTTATAACGTTCGATGTAGTTCAGACTACGGAAGTCGTTACATCGAGTGCCAAATTTATCGCGTTATTGAAACCACATAAAAGTATTTCGAAATAAGCATTTGATAACTATTAAAAATTAACACTGAAAGTTGGAGATTTTGCAACTCCACGGATAGTTATTCTACTGTGCTGCATAATACATAAACTGCCAATTATCTCCCAATTTGTTTATCCCCAATTTTTTTCTTCTTTCCTGATATAACGACCTCCGCTATAGCGTTCGATGTAATTCAGACTACGGAAGTCGTTACATCGAGTGCATTCGTGTCGTTACATCGATTGGTGGATACACATGTGCCCATTGGTATGTATGGACTTACGGCTCTCGTCCGTACAAAATCAAATGCTATGCATATATGCTATATATATGGTTTCAAATTTGCCCTTATTTGCAGTTATTTAGATCTAACAGAAACAGTGTTTCAGTTTTTAAATTTTTTTAACTTTCAAAATCTATTATTAATTAATTTTTGAATATGAATGAAAAAATTTTCAAACTACTTTTTTGGGATAGTATTGGGAGTTCTTGGGGATTTGGGTACAATTACGATATCGATAATCTAACTTATTTTTAGTAACCATTAAAACTGCCCATTTTGGCTTTTTCAAAACTGAAATATACCAAAAGATATTTTTACTTGTAATTAGAGCGTTAGGAGGAAATATATAAAACGGACACCGGTGTCTTATCTTTGCTAAAAGGTTAATATATTGTCTGTTAAAATTATTAGCATAGTCTAAGTTAGACTCTGAAATTATTGTGATTGAGTACTAGTAGGAGAAAATCTTATCATTCGATTGAAAGGTATTATTCAGTGAATTCGCTTTACTTTCTTGCGCAATGTACATGGTAACTGTATAGCAAAATCGAGAATAACTTACATTTCTGATTCAACTTAGAAAAATCTTAAATTTATGCAGATAATTTTTTTTAATTTACTACGAAACAGAGGAAAATTTCCGAATCTCCATCGTACGTCATCCATGCTTTAGAAGACAGACTTAACTTAGAAATCATGTAAATTTAAATTAATTTGAGTCCTTTTCACTTTCAAAAGTGAGTGAAAAAAGCAAACCTTATGTATTTACAAACGTATTACTAATATATTATTTATTAACTAACTCATATATTTGCTCTTAGAATAGCTCGAATAAGAATGTTATGTAATATATGAAAATATATCCTAACATTAACTAAACTTTCAATTATTGCATTTACTAACATTTTAGATTCATATATCTTGGAGGGAATTTCCTAAAAACTGCTAATCAATTTAAAAATAAATATGAAAGTAATTCGTTAAAAGTGCTTTGACTATTTTCAAATAATAATGCGAAAACCTTCCATATATACGCCATATTAAACCTTGATTGCTGTATAATTCATATTATATCCTCCCTATAAAATATTTTATGAACTTATCTCTTATAAACAATTCCTTCTACGAACTTGGAATTTTATAAAAATTTCTAAAGTAATTCTTGCGTTTTCTACAAATATATTATCGCAAAATAAACTTGTAATGTTATATACAATTTCATACATAAATTTCAATTTATAAACAAACTGATTTTCATTCTTTACTCTAAACATAATTATTAAAAATGAGAAATATCAAATCTTTCTTTATGAATCAAGATACATTTTACGACGAAAACAAATATGTATAACGATTACTTTCAAACATTTTAAAAAAATGCTGAAATTCCTCTATAAGTCAATAAAGAATAATAATGAGAACATTGTAGGAAAAATATTTATTTATATACTTGTTAAAATTGGCTTAAAAATTCCTTATACGCTATCAATGATAAAGTAACATGAATAGAAAAATCATTTTAAGTCACCATAATTTAAAATTCAAGCTGTTTTTATTCATGAAAGCATTGAATACAAAATTAATAAAGTTGCTATTCAAAAAGATAGCTCAAAATTTAACAACAACAGAGTATAGAAAAGAACTTAGTCCGATTTTTCTACGAACGAAATTCACTGCAGCAAACAATGTAATGCTGTTTTTATCTTTTATAAAATATTTGAGATGCTCCATTTAAGAAAGTTACTCTTAATTTAGAAAGAAAAATATGAAATGCGTAAAAGCCATTTTCTCTGTGCTTGCAGAAAACTCCACATTTATGGACTTTACCATTTCTTTGATCTTACATCTGAAGCTTCCGTGTTATGGTTGCGTGACGGAATCTTCAAATATTTCTACTTAGAACATGAAGTAAAAATTTCCTCTGCGTAATGTTCAAATATTTTATTTTTGAAATGATACATAACATATAAAAATGCTTTTGTTACCCCACAAAAACATTTTCTTTATGTATTTCCTCATTACATATTTGCTTTATATATTTCTTTCAATATTCAGTTATTTATTGAAACAGATCAAATAAATCATTCTAAATTGGCTAATAAATGTTTTTATTTCCTTTTTTATTCATATAATTTTTTAAAAAAGTAGTACTAGGTAGCAAATATAATTCATTTTAATCTTCGGGAAATTGAAGAAAAGATGGGCAGAATTCGTAATTTTCTCTAAATTTAACAAAATAATAACAACATGCTGAACAGAGTACGGAATAGTATGCGTAATTTTAAATGTTTTGCAGAAAAATTAAGCATAAAAATTTTAAAAAAAAATTATTAATTTATTTATTTACTTAATAAATTCCTATTTTATATTATATATGCAGTAATTCTAATTCGCTTCGCTTTGTGATCTCTTTCTTTCTGTGGTAGCGAATTTTGTGTTACAGTAGGCTTATTGGTCTAATAAACGAGATTCAAGTTGATTTTTCTCCCACTACGCAAAAACATTTCAAACGTTTGTATAAAATGCCTTATTGTACGTGTTTTCTTTTTGAGGATCAAATTATGGCTAAAATAATCAAAAGACTGCAAGATTTGTAATTCTTATTCGATACCACTTTATTAATTCTTTTGCAAAAAATATGAGCCTCATGAGTTCCTACAAAGAAACAGATATAAAGATATTTTTGAAAAACAAAAATGTGCCGGTCTTGCCCTTACTATGGGAAATGTGATCATAGTTCCCAAAGGGAAATGATCACCAGTATAATTACTCATATAAAACCGATTGCGCAGTTGTATTTCTGATACTGAAGAGTAATTGATGATTGATAGCTTTCTTATCACCACAAAAGGTTAAAAGAAAAGTTACTTCAACGCCACTGATAGCATAGGTATTATATGTTGTCTAAACTGTAAAAAGTTTCGCATCAAATTACGCTAAAATGCACTGGTGCTCAGGATGTTGAAACTTTTTATAGTAAAATCTATTTTTACTTGTGCATGCTATGGAACAAAAATCTGATATATAGTAATATTTACAGTAATAATTACTGTAAAATCACTTAAAAACTCTCAATTAAATAAACATTACTGTAAAAATTATGAATTGATATTTTTTCCCTGAAAATGGATTTTACGTTAAAACGAATTTAAAGGATGATGCTTCCAAAGTGCCGATACTGTATACCGAAATTTGAACCGCAATTTTTGACGGCGTAATAGAGTAAGATACTAAATTTAATTTTTAAACTCATTGCATAATTATCTAAACTATCATTAACATTACATATTAACATATTATTAACATTATTATTATAACTTAGTTGTTACAGTATATTCAAAATTATATGGTTATATTTAAGTAATTAACTATTATTTGAAAGAATAAAAAATAAATTAGTTTAATTAATATGTATGTCTCCCATTTTACTAAACTTAGACAAATCATAAAGTCATATTTTTTAGAATGTACATTGAAAAAAATGCATCGGGTAATGCAATTTAAGCTGAATTGAAAGCCTATTTTTTATATTAAAATTGAGAATCAAACCACTTCAATTGCTCAGATTCCTGACTGTGAGAAAAAAAATATTCAATTTGATTCTAATAGACAATTTTGAAACTAAAACCGTTTTCAAAGTATTTTATAATTTTATTTTCATTTGAAATTTTCCTATTCTTTTTTAAATTTTTTTAATTCAATATAAAATACCAGAATTCAAAAATTATATTGCCTAAGAAAGTTATGAGAAAATTTTGATCAGACATATATTATTTACCCTTATATGCCCATCCAGGAATGTAAATATTTAATCAAAAATGACAATCAAACATCCCATATTGGGACGAAAATGTTCTGTATGTACGAAAATATCGCACTGTAAGGCAATAACATTTTTGGTAAAAAGAAAAAGCTTAAATCTGGGAATAAATCGAAAATATACGGTATTTAAAGTTTCATTTGGTAATTTTTCCGTTCTTATTGTAACGGTTTAAAAGAAGTTCCAGTTTTTAAAATTATAGTTATTATTACCACATATTTTGGAAAAGGTACAAAACTGAAAACTAAATATTACCGAAGAAATGGATATGCCATGATCTAAAGTATCATCACAAATTTATCACATTTTACACATGTTATAAAACCACATTTACTGTTCATTTTACCAAACTTATTATCGAAAATGCTTAAATAAAAATTACCTATATTTTTGTTATTCCCATAAAGCCGGAAACACTGTAAATTTTATTATATTTTGACAGTTTTTACCGTACTCTTTTTCTCAGTGCAAATAAAATATTGTTTATGTTAATTTTTTGCGAGTTTAATAATAGATAAATTCATATAATTTATTAATCTGAATTAAAAATCGTGTCTGTGCACGTAAATTTTCAGTCGGGCATATATTTTGTAACCATATATGTGATTTTTTGAACACTGATGATAAAATCTGTTTCACAAAAAAAAAAAATTAGATTTTCGTAAATTTCTACTTTCTTTGGAAAAGCTAATTATTATTTTTTTTTTCTTTGGTACAGTTTTTTCTTGTTACCGTGTAAATTTTGATCTGTTTTGTCTAATATTATTATATTAATGGTTTTGTTAAAAATTGCATGTATGAACTAATTTCAGATGATATTAGAAAACTGTTATAAATTGCAACGTTCTCAGAATATCCCCAAACTTATTGGAAGTTTATTTTTCCGATCTTTTCTGGAAATTAAGTCTCTTATCTAGTCTATTATCTCAAATAGATGTAAATAACCGAAAGGCTCAGTGGTTAAAGCTGTCATTTTGAAGGACTGGGGTTTGATCCTAAGTAACGCCTTGAAGATAACCCTACTTCAAATCGATGGGTGCCAGCTTGTCTGGGAAGTAAAGAGGGCTTTAGTGCAATGCTGACCATATTACCACAGTCATGCTGTTCGTCAAAACATTGTGGAACCTAAAAATCTATGACCACCCTCTGGACCATGAGACGGTGTTTCGGAACGCTTAACTTTTTTCATTTATGAACGCAACAAATTTGTTTACGAAAACGGTGAAAGTACTGCATTATTTTATTTTCTACAAATTTAAAAGATAGCTTTAGATATATTAATAAATAAAAAACATTCTATTTTGGATATTTTTTTTTGATAAACTAAGAGCATATCCTTATTAGAATTGTAAAATAATGAAATATAAACCCTTTTGATCACCAATGTTTCCTAAAATTTCGCGAAGATACTTATACACATTGAAAAAAAAAAATTTTCCAATAAAATGAAAAAATATGTAATAAACTTTCATAAAATTGAAATGTCGCAAAAATTCAGTGCTTCGCGCTCTCACTTTCACAATAACTTCTTCAGAATTCTATCGTATAGTAAACGTAAAACAAATAGATTTTTAGTATAAAAAACGTAAACGTTTGTTTCAATATAATAAACATAAATGTCTTTAATGAATATTATTATTGTTGCGTTTGCAATTTATGAATAATTCAGTAATAAATTGGACTTAATTAACCGATTAATTAATTTGAACCATAAATGCAATAAAAATGTTTCTACCTGCAGAAGAGTAGAAAAACAGCTATTGTACTTCAAGTATGGAAAATACTAATATGAGGAAACGAGTTTAAGTTTTTAAAAACTTATTTGACTAATAAGTGCTTCAATTTAAAAAAAACTTGTATCCCTCTCATTTATATGAGCATTAATTTAAACTTTTTGATAAATATTCTGCATGCTATTAAAAGACATAAAAATAACGTGAAAACTATTTCTTTTTTTTTTCTTAATGTTACAGTGTTTCCCTTTAAAACATCACCAATATTAAGTACTATATTTTTAAACGCTTTTTTTAAATTAAACATTTGCACAATTCAGTAGTTCAGTAGTTTATTCACGAGTATAAATAAATCTCAAATAAATCTCAGTTTTACAGTAAATCTAATATTTTTGAATTTTTATGATCACTAGAAAGCGTAAATATATTTTTCAGTCAAGCCTCTGCAGTTTCATAAAAAGAGAAATTTTCATTAATGTAATTTTACATAAAATAAAATAAATCATTTAATGCTATATCTGCTTAAAATATTTAAACTAACAGATACATTAGATGAATAAAAAACTTTCTTTAATTTCCTTTTTTTCCTCTAAAACATGAGTTCAGCAAATTCTTTTCTGCAAATAGGGAATAACAAAATTGAGCAAAATGTTTGTTACTAACTTAAAGGACTATAGGGAGAAGTACCTTGTAATAGATGATAGTGTGAAAAAATACTACCAAGATAGACAAAAAAGAATCTTAAAGACTACTGAGAACATTTGACAACAACAAGCTCCTTTCCTCCATTTTGAGTACTCAGGAGAGACCAGTAAATGTGATTTGACCATTTTGAGATAAGAAAACATAAAAACATAAGAAAAGAAGAAAATAAAGTCTAGCTTTTTTTCTCTTTCTTTTAACTTTTCTTTTTGAAATAGAGTGAGGGTCATTCTCTAAAGAGGAAGAGAGAGATAGAGACATGTGAAAGATCTTTTTCCGGGGATGTTACCGGAAATGGTACTTAGAAGAAGAAAAATGTAAACACTGTTTTTATTACTAAAATGGATACTTTGAGCAATATTTGGCGCCTGTTTTTGCTTCTCGAAATGAATAATTATTTTAAATTTTGAAATGTTCGGATAAATTTTTGGAATCAGTATAAATTTTAAAAAAATCTTATTTCTGTATTATGTAACTTAAAAGTGAGTCAGCTTATTAACTGTATGTAAACACTAGCTTTATTACGAAAACGGATACTTCTGATAATATTTAGCTTTTTTTGCTCCTAGAAATGAATAATCATTTTAAAACCTATGCAATCTTGAAAATATTCTGCTTTCTGTATTAAGTCAAAAACTATTCGACTTATTAACGATAGGTAAACGATATTTTTACTACAAAAACTGCGAATTTTTGTTTTTTATTTTCTAAATTGTCTCAATATTTATTTTTTAATAGAAAAATGAGTAAATTAAAATTTAATAAATTAAAATTAAAATTAAAAACATAATTAAAATTTTATGTAGCTTTATTTGAATTCAATTTCCATAAGAAATGCAAATCAAATGGTAATATTTTAATGCTCAAAGAGATTAATTCGACTTTTTTACTGTAATTCCTAATCAGTTCCAGTAAGTAGAACCTAATTAATTTCTTCACAACAAACTAGCCGTTCACTTACATTCTTCAATTGCGACGTGTAGAAAAGCAGGGAAAGTTTTTGTTCAAAGTTTCTAAAGAACTAGTCACTTAAAGGGCTTGTTTTGGGTTTGATTTCGAAAACATTAGCTAACTTTTTCGAATGTGACATGAGCATATAAATCAATCTCGTAAGTCGCTCTTAGCAATTATACTTAAAAATAGACAACCAATATCATACCCTATTTTATGAAGCAAGAAATAAAGATTCATAGAAAAAAAAAATACTGAGGCAATTAAAATAACTTCAAAAAGATGTATGTAGTTGTATTTTACCAATAGTAAAATACCATGTAATGCATTGGAACCAAATGGTACTATAATATTGCTTATTGCGATTTAAACTATTGCTGATTCATTCCAGTAACTATTTGGGTAGATCAATCAAAACAATAAAAGTAGAATAGACAATAAAAGTAAAGAGGTATCTCACCTATGACTCTCAGGGACGGAGTCACCAAATTAGACGAACAAAAGGTTAAATTTCTGTCCTTACACTGTAAAAAATTCCAAATCAAATTACGGTATATAGTACCGGCACTTAGGCCATATCATTCGCAAAATCCATTTTTACCAAAAATGTTATACCGTAAGTTTTACAGTAAAATTTATTTAATTAGAGTGATTAAGTGACTTTACATAGTTATTACTATAAAAACTATGGTACATAAGATTTTCCGTTCCCTAACATTTTCCGGTAAAAAAGGATTTCACGATGAAAAGTACCGGTGCTTTAAGCGTGATTTGACTCAGAATTTTTTTACAATGTACAGTTTAAAGCTACAATTCTCTGTTTTTCACAATCTTCACATAGCTCCCATAATTTTATTTGTCTCTTTTTTACAAACAAAGAAAATTTTGCATTCTCAACCACTTATTAAATAATTCCTCATTTCTTTGCTGCATTTAACTTCCTCTCACCACTTTCAGCTTTTATTTTTTCAGAATTCGACGTCCCGCAGTGGACTGATCGTTAAGACACGGTTCCCAGCAGATCACCGAAGTCAAGCATCACTGTCTGCGGTCAGTGTGCGGGTGGGTGACCACTTGGATCAGTCTGCGTAGGGATCGAGGGTGTGCGGTATTGGTCCTCGTTAAACTTTGCTACCGTAAAGTGCTCGACTTCGTGCGCAACTGCAACTCAGAATTCGAACTTTTTTTCTGGACATCCTATTGCACTTTACTTCTCTTACATCTTTCCATTTGTTAAAACTTTACCCAATCACTTTGAATACCAGCCTCGTAAATGTAAATCTGTGTTGATATCGGGGGGCATTTTAGACTCCCAGACATCAACAATGTTTTAAATGAAGTAGATGTATAAAATTCCTGTCACTATTACTAAATTACGACAGTGACACTACTTGATGAAAATTCGCTAGCTTTCTAGCCCCACCAAAATTTGACTGAGTCAAAAATACATGTTAGATTAAATGTTTGATTTATTATTACATTAAATATTTCGTAGTGACGATGCCTCTACAACTGACAAAAAATGAAATATACAAAATACATTTCATTTTTGTTGATGATAACCATTATAATATCAGCCTATTTTCATTTTTTTAAAAATTAAAACAAACTGATTCGGCAACTGATGTTAAGCATTATACGTTAATTACGGATTGAATTTAACTCTTGGTTGTAAAAAAACTTTAGTACAAAACTAATTATTAATACCCATTGTGTTCAAATTTATCTATTCAAAATAATTGCTTTTTTCAGTTATTTTATCATAATTAGCAAAAACCATGTCTTTTAAGCATTAATTAAAAATACTCATTAAAAAGGAATCCATCAAGAGTTGTTTTTTTTATATATTTAATGTTACTAAAATATGAATTTTCTTGAAAACCGGAATTCGAAAAATTCTGTGTCATTTTTTTTAAGTTTCCATAAAGTAAAAAAAAAGTATTGTTGAAACTTAAAAGTTCCTTATTCATCTAATTTATGATCAAATAACGATAGCACTTAGTAGCACAAATGTATGTTTTGAACTTTCAATTCGAAAGAGATACCAATGCATTGACGCTCTCGATTTAATTCACTTGAAAACAAAAGCTCTTATAGACAAACAAAAAAACTATCTGTTACGATTTAAACTCTTACGTTTTCTTTCATAGAAAATGTTATTGAGTGAACAACATGAAAAAAAAAATTGTTTCAGTTGCGATTGCTCTACCAATTGAGGAAAAAAAAAGCTTCTTAAATCGCATCAGCAGGAAACTAAACAATTTATTTCAATGCTGGGCCTCAGTTGCCATAATAAAGTTCGCTCTAAACAAATAATCGTGATAAACGC
Organism: Parasteatoda tepidariorum; assembly: GCF_043381705.1. Classification (NCBI taxonomy): domain Eukaryota; kingdom Metazoa; phylum Arthropoda; class Arachnida; order Araneae; family Theridiidae; genus Parasteatoda; species Parasteatoda tepidariorum. The sequence goes on along the minus strand of NC_092214.1, from coordinate 33,242,142 downwards.
GTGAGTAGTGATTCTTTCTCCTTTTGCCCCTTCATTAACTTAAATTACTTTACTTTGATTACTCTTTTATTAATTTCACAAATATCTTCATTTTATTTTACATATTTCTTTGTTTCATTTCAATCTTGAAAGCTGGATACATTATTATACATAGCTCATAAATATGTTTTTATTCAAAGCGTCAGATTATTTTACTCTAATAGTATGTCGTGATAAAATAGCCATAATAGTCAATGGTTTCATGAGAAAGGGATTTATAATATAAAATGGTTATAATATAAAATTATTATAATATATAATGGTTTATAATATACTGTTTCATTAATGTGTATTAATTAACTTCTCTAGTATTTTTTCTTTTACATATTTCCTTGTTTCACTACAGGCTTGAAGGCTGGATAAATTAATACACATTGCTCATAAATATGCTTTTATTCAATGCGTAATATTATTCTATTCCAAATCATATATATTCCATGACATAATAATGGTGTTGTGGGGAAACATTTATGAATGTCTATTAATTAAATTTATAAATATTTTCATTCCCTTTTACATATTTCCCTATTTTGACATCTTGAATGCTCGATAAATCGTTATACATTTTTCTATCAATATGTTTTAGTAATTACGCAAGATTATGGATGGTTCAGGGAAAGTTACAGGAAATGATCACCTAAGTAATATTATTAAGTAATATTAAGTAATATTATTAAGTTATATTAAATAATATTATTAAGCAATATTAAATTATATTATTAAGTAATATTAAGTAATATTAGTAAGTAATATTAAGTAATATTATTAAGTAATATTAAATTATATTATTAAGTAATATTAAGTAATATTAGTAAGTAATATTAAGTAATATTATTATAGAGCTGGTTATTTATGTCTTGACCTTTCTAACTGATGTATTAACTGTAAATAAATTGTGGTATAAAATAATAAAATAATAAAAAGAAGCTATTCAAAAAAGCAAATTTGTAAAAGCAAGTTTATAAATACGTAAAGAAAATTTATAAAAATAAGCAACATTTCTGCACATATTATACTTTGATGATGCAAAAAAAACAGTATGTTATTAATATCTGTAAAATATTACATGCAATTTACCTACCCAATCACTATCACCACTTCATTTTACGTACATCAAACGTACACTGTAAAAAATCTCTGTTAACGTTTAACCAATACTTGGTGCAAAGGTCTTGGTCTAATTGCACCATAAATTGGATAAATGAAAATTTATTTTATTTAGGTTGCGCCATAAATTGGTAAATATGATCAATGCGTTTATGGCGCAATCGATTGCACAAAACTTTCGTACTATGACAGGCACGAGCTTTAACCGTCACCGATAACTTATTTTGTAGTTGTTGACAAGATGGACGATTTTGTTGTTGAAGCTTGCTATCATCTCATGCAAGTTGTTTTTGAAATTATCGATTCCTTTTGCAAGTATAAGTAAACTTTACTTATTTACTTGCAATAATTACAGTTCATTTCGTCCATGTCATCTTTAAAAGTTTTGCTGTCTGTTCTGAAAGTGTTAGCTTCAAATTTATTCTAAGAAACTATATTCGTAGTATGAATAATTAAATATTTTGAAATCAATATTAGTTCGTTTTCAGTAAATAGGGAGATAAAACGATTTTATGAGCACAGAAAGTGCAATACCAGTGAAAAATAAACTGTAAATACGGCACTCTTTATCAGCATAGCTTTCCGCCAAATTTAATGCCGGTGAAAATTTTCTTGGTTTGTGTTTTAATTTCATTCCACCGAACAAAAAAATTCGTATGTGCTTTCTGTTAGGATTAAAACTTTTTATCAATATCTATGCTTCAGTTTTGATTTTCATGTTCTATATTACTCATTTTCGTTTGTAATGTCGCATAATTACAGAAATTTTTCTCTATGCATTCTTAAATGCCTTTGTTGTAAAATTTTCAAAGAGAATTAAACTCAAATTAGAATTAGAGAGAAAAGCAACCGTTGTCATGGAAACTGGGTTTCTCTTTGGCGTACGAGGTAGGAAAAAAAACAAGGAAACATATTGGAGTTAAAGAAAACAAAGAGCTAAATTTTTATTTTATTAACCAAGAATCTTACTGAAATTTGAACAAAATACCGACCAGAACAAGATTTGTTTTAGAGCATTTAGAAATAAGCTGATTTCTTATTATAATTTTTTTGAAAATAGATTTTCTTATTAATTAATTATTATTTTTTACTAAGCGAAACAAATTTTAAATTGAACGAAATATCGTATTTAAAAAGTTAATAAATATATTTTTCGTTAAATCTAAATAAAAAAAATACTTAGAAGCTCATAGATGCTTTGCTTCAGATATTTATTTTTCTATGAATTATTATTATTATTTTTTTTTCTTTGTAATTTACACACATTTGCGTTTTGTGAGGGTGGGAGAATACAACACAAGCATAAAATCGAACGTTATAATTTATCAGGAAGAAGGTCATACGTATTCCTTATAATATTAACAGTTGTTTTTTTTTAAATAATTTTTTTTTAAAAAGCTTCATTTTAATTATAAAAGTAATTTTTTTTTCTTCCGAAACATATGAATTCTATGAAACTATATGAATACCAATGTATGAATTCTATGAAATATATCAATTCTATGAAACAAAAGAACTTTAGTTAAAAGAACAATCCTCACAAACAGTATACAAGTGGAGTTTTAATACCATCCACATGAATACTGCTTGTGAGCTTATCAGCAGCCATATCCCGCCCTCTTAGACTCAACACGAACTCTTTGATCTATCCAAGTGAGGATCATATTGTTCATTTAATATTTTAGCAGTTGACAGTACCTTCTGCAAATTTTTTGTGGGGTCGCCCTGCATGAAATTCAATTCAAAATTTATCATGAGGAGAAATTCTACTTGGGTGCTTTGGCACATTTTAACAACAACAAAAAAATAATAGTTTTTTAAAGTATCAAAACTAGAAATGTTTCAGATGGTGAAATGTTAAAACATTTTTCTACATAAGAACGACAATTTCTAAATTTTTTTTAATATTGTATTTTAAAAATAGTAATTAAAATATGACTTGCTTTGATTGATCTTTTTATGTTTTAAAAATGTAAGGGTTCAAAATTCGCTTCTTCTGTAAAATTATTTCAATTCCTGTACATTTTATTACCATAAATTACATTATTTTTAATCTTCTTTCATTAGCACAAAGGCACCAACAACTTCAATGCTTTTAATCAAGAAAGAAGCTTAGGAAGAAATATTTTTATAACCAATACAGAGCCCATTAAAAAATATTTATTCTGTCAAAATTACCAGAATTCTAGATGGTTATAAACAGTTTTTTTCAAATCTCAAAAGTACTAGTTTCAAGAACAGCTTACAAACAAGTAATGTGTATAGTTTCAAGTTTTGAGAATGAAGAACCTATGTTAGGAAAAACAATTATTATTTTGTGAAAAGGCTCCAAAGTTTTATTTGTGTGTAATCTTTTTAAATTTTGTTGTGTTTTTTACAATCAAGTGAAAAATGTGATGTACTTAAATTAATAGCACCAAAAAAATCGATAATAATGAATATATAATAATAAATATAATAATGAATATGTAATAAAATTATTGCTTTTTCTCAAATACTCACCGCCATTTACTAATTTGTAAAACAATGAGAGTAATTTTTTCCAAACTGAGTAAAATTTTAATCTCTTTATCAAGGGGTAAATTATGTTTGCAAGAAAGTAATTTTAGTTATATTGAAAATTTTAATTCAGATGAGGCAGAATATATCAAGAAATTTAGAATCCTATTAAAATATTAAAAATTATTTTTAGATGATCCCAAATTTCAAAACTGTGAACATTAAGGCACATGCTAACATAATTTTTATTTTAAATTACTGTAAATTAAAATTAAGTTTGAATTGAATGATACCTAATAATGGGGCAACCTTCCTCGCTTTTAGTTCCTTTCAAAACACTTATTTTTGGTGCAACCTTCTCTCGTTGTTTGGAGCTAGTGAAAGCACCAATATATAGTAAAACTGAACACCAATTTATGTATCCAGCAATTGAATACCAACGTTTGGCGCAACATAGCTCGAAATTTTTTGCAGTGTAAGGATGCTATGAAAAGCTTGATATCTTAACAAGAAACTACATCAACTTTATTCTTCATTTTATGAAAGTTTATGAACTGTTAAACATTATTTATTTAACAAAGCTTAAAAATAATAACTAAAAAGAATTCAAAATTTTATTCACCAGTGATGTTGCTTTTTTTTCATAGAAATGACTCCTAACATAAGAAAATGATATTTTAACAATTTAACACCTCATTCCTATGAATTATAATATGTTTCTGTCATATGAAGATTAAATTATCAACTGCAACTTCACTAAAAAATATTGCTAGAAACTTTGTGTATGTAGTACACATAAAACTACCTTCAGAAGCATTAATCATCAAATTGATGAGCGTTCAGTTATCTTCGAATTAGTTTTTATGAAATTATTAGTTTTTACCATAAATAGAAATAAAAGGCTACAATAATTAGAAAAACAAACAAATTTTATTATTGAACAGTTTATAGCATCATAACTCTGTCATTATTTTTTAATAAGAACTTTGCGAAAAACTATTATGAGGTTAGAACAATTCATAAGGTTATAAATATATCTTATATAACATTTATTCGAAACAAAATCCAAATATTTTTATGCAGTTTAAAATTTTATTAGAAAAGTGTATAGCATAATAATAATAAAATTAAATAATAACCTGTTTTAACTTTTATGGCAATGACATTTTTTTTCATAACTATTATTACAAACTTTTTAAATCTTCTATAAACATCTCGTGTTTGTTTTGTAATTTTACTTTGAATATTAGTTGCATCTTGTTTCGTTGACATTTTTTAAGTATAATATATATTTGATAACTTTTTTAAGTGGTAAGCTAGCATTAGCTATTTTTGTATTTATCTGAAGAAAAAACAGTGAATTTTTTTTAAACAAGAGAAATTAATTCCTTACGTCAAATAATACAGCTTATAACTGCATTATTAACTTAAAAAAATCTTCCTTAGTATATTTTATTTTTCCATTTTATGTAGAAAAAATGAGCTTATTTTACACGATTTAGATTTAGAAAACTTAAGAACAAACAAAAGTAAGGAAGTAATACAAAAGACAATGCAAAAGAAACTATCATACATATAAAAAATCATACTTTGTTCTACGCAAAACGAGAAACACATCTAAATATAAAAATACAGTGAAAATCTTGAAAATAAGAAAACTTTTCTTTTCGTATTTCAGAATTGTGTGAAAGAAATTCGTGCATTTAGTAACTGTTTGCAGAAACTGTAAGCTATTTTCTGATATTCTTAGAATTCCTTTCTATCCTTTTGTTGGAGGGTTGTAGACACTTTCGCGCAAGATTGTTTTATTTTTTATTTTAAATATCTTACTTCATGAAATTTTCATATGTTTAAGAAGAATATCTAAAGAAGTGTTTTAACATGTTATAAGCGAAATATAAATATTTGTTATGAGTAAAATACATAGAAAATATAAAATTTTTTTAAAGATTTTTAGAGTACAAAATTCGAAAAAAAAACTCAAAATGAAATAGCTTAAAAATCTATTAATATTTTAGGTTTTGCAATTTGCTATCAAATAAAAGTGGGATTATGAAAGAGACAAGACCTACGCACCTAAATTATATTATATTTCTATCTTTTTTCAATTTATTACTTAGTTTTCCTATTCAATAACAAAGCAGATTTGCAACTGTTATAATTTCATTTACGCAAAATTGCAATTATATACCATTGTGACCAAAGATTATTTGGTATGGGGACATAAAACAAAAGGTATGAATTTAGTTTTCAAAAACTGTTTTCTCTTCTTCAAAATACTCTCCTTAATTTCAATACACTTCTGAGTAAGTTTCTTTTAATCATTAAACCATACTTTGAAATAGTATTTGCGAACGCCACAAAACAATAATCACGAATAGGCAATATCAGTCATAGGAATAAGAAAAAGTTAAATATTATTATGTCAGAAGGTGAAGCCGTATTTGTTGAATGTTTTCCAAAACATTGTCCAATAATAACTGCAGAGGAAAAAAGCACGTTATCTTATAAAATTATAAAAAATTACGGTAAAACGTACCGGCTCTCAGTGTGCCGGTATGTTTTACAGTGAAACTCATTTTACCGGTACATGTAATGGAACAAAAAATCTGTTATTACGTAATTTTTAAATTAATTATTATTTCAAAATCGGTAAATCAGTCTAATTTAATAAATAGTACTGCAAAAATAACGGTATAATACTTATAGTAAAAATGGATCTTACTGTAAAGTTAATTTTACAAATGATGCACCCGAAATGCTGGTTCTTTATACCGTAATTTAATGAAACTTTTCTGACAGTGTACGAAGACAGGTATCTGTGAGATTTCTCTCCACATTTCAGATCATTTTTAGCGAATTGCTTCAAACAAAAGTCCCAAAATACTCAAATGATAATATTTATTGCTTGTCTGGGTAGTCAGTAGGATATAATACTACACAATCAAAGAAAACAATTAACATTTACCTTGGTTTATGAGGGATTTCAACATGGTCTTTTAGGTTTTGTTTCAAATTTCAAGAGAAATTCACTAGATTGTAGAGCTGTTTCTTTATCAGAAGTGTAGATTCAACCTTTTCATCAATGATAATGCTCCTTAAAAACGAATTACCTTGTGAAAGCATCTCTGAAGCAACATGAATACATTATTATTTTTGCACCAAATTCAGGGTTCTTAAAACGACAAAGCAACTTCAATTGCCAAAACAACTCCAATTGTCAAAACAAGTCCAATTACCGAAACAAGTCCAATTGCCCAAACAACTCTAATTGCCCAAACAACTCCAATTGTCAAAACAATTCCCATTGCCAAAACAATTCCAATTGCAAAAATTATCAAATAATAACTATAGTGTGGGAAAGTATGTTATTATGATTAGAAGACTCAAATCCATGAGCCTTTAGAAACGTTTCAAGTCGTTTACAACGATGTGCTTTAACAAAAACACTAAACCAATAGTCTTTAGTGACTTCTTCACCGAACAGTAGATCATCATATTGCTCAATACTACGACAAAAAAAGGAAATATTCAACATATACCATGTCTTCTGAGCGACTTTCACGTGGTGTTTCAGAACAATGCGTCCCCTTGTAAGAACAATCCAATTGGTTGTTGAGCTGCTTATGTATCATGTCAGTTTCATCATCGGTAATAATAGGCTTTTTAAACAAGTTGCCTTGCAAAAGAATCTATCTCTTCAAACAAATTCAAGGTTCTTAGAGCAGCTCGAGATGCGACTAGTCGAAACATTAAATACTCTTTTAAAATTGCTTGACAGGAACCAAATGAGGCACGAACTTGTTCATTTATGACTCTTATAAACAAATGGTGATCATCGAATATCAATTCTCTGACTTGATCGTTGGGTTGATCATGAATCGAAGTGAATGATCTATTAGATGTCTTATCTCCTTCTGCGAGTTATACTAATCATATACTGTTTTTGATAGACAGAGGTTACTAATTGCTTTTATAACACTTCACTTTTTATAGCAAAACTTTGCCTGCAAAGATACATTCGAATGCATTCTCTTTTCTCAGTATGATTCACAAGTTCGGAAAATCAACGGAATTTTAATTTATCCGTGATTAAAAAATTTATCATTTTCGATCGAAAAAAAAAACTAAATACATTTCTAACTGTTTCCAAAGGTTTGAAGAAGTATAAATATTTGCTGTCGAAAAGATTTATCCAGATTACCTGTACATAATGAGTTGGCAAATTTTTTATTAAATGTGTCTTGTGTGTTATAATATTCACTTTATATTCAATTTCCTTTCTTTCTCAAAAAGGTTAAACATAGAAACTTATCTGTTTTTAAGTATTGGTTAAAACACATCTAAATTTTAATTTTCTCTAAATTAGAATGATTAGAAAAAAAGTATAACTACGTTATCTAAGTTTAAATTTCTGTTTATGAATGTATCCATATTAGATTACTTTTTTTATTATTATTCCTTTGGGATCACATACAATATTAATTTAAACTTTAAAACTCAAACCGCAATTTTAATTCATTTTCCTCCTCCCACTAAAATCATTTTTCTTTAAAATAGAAATGTTATTTTTCTTTCTTAAACTCCTAATGTTTAATATGAAATATTTCTTTCATTCAAAAATTTAAAATAATATTATCATATCAAACTTCTTTTTGGAATCAAAGTCTGGAAATTGTATTTATTTTTTTTTTTGCATATCTAAGCACTTTGAAATCAAAGCGATAAAGAATGTGCTAGGATTAATTATTATATTTAATTTCCTTTTCTACAAGTAAAACATTTACATTCCTGTAAAGCTTATTTTTTAAAAATAAAGTTATAACTCATAATTTTAGCAATCCCTAATGATAAATGAAATGGTTTAAAGGGAAAAAATTTTCCTGCGTTTCTATTTGATAAAAGACGCAAAACTAATATTAAAATGCTAAAAACTAAATTTCAATTCAAACTATATTAAAATTAGTTTTAATATAAAGCATAATGAATATTTTAATTGAATTATAATTTCATAGAAAAATAAACTAACATTGTGAAATAGCATTGTAAAATTATTTATTCAAGAAACTAAATTTATATGCATCTAATTATGAAGAGAGAAATGCTTCCTTTCTCTTTAAATAACAATTTTTCAAAATAATTATCTTTTCTAAAATCACAATCTTGAAATGTTTTTAAAATTTAAAATGCAGCAATTAAATTAGGAAATAATTTATTTTTAAGATATTTCTCTTAAACTTACATTTCTTGTTAGGAAATTCAAAAGCACTATTCTGCACAGTAAAATATTTTGGTGTTGCAACCATTTCTGGTGTTGAGGCAAATTAACTGCGTTTTTTAAGTACAGAGTTGCAGTTATCGTGAAAAGAATTCAACAAAAATTGACAAAATAATAGATTTTTGAAAGAATGAGTGTGAATATATTACTAAAAATGTGCTTCTTTTTTAAACAAAATCTTTTTACAATGCAGTCATTATACTGATTCTAATCAACATAAACATTTATGTTGTCATTGAAAAATGAACATAAAATGAATGAATGAATAAATAAATAAATAAAACTTTAGCAATAGTAAAAAAATAATTTAAGAAATGCTACTATATGCAATCTAAAATATATAAGTTTAACACAATACCAAAAATAAAGGCAACTACACAACAAAATTTTTACAGTGCAGTATTAGTTCTGTTTCTAATAGAAATTCTAGTATTGGTTCAAATTAAATACCAATTTCAAAATTTGAAATAATTTAATATTTTTAACTTATCAATAATTTTATGATTCATATATTAGTATTTGAGTTCAATTCAAAATCTTTAGAAATAATACTCAATTAATAAAATTTTTTGCACTTGAAATAATTTATTTTACATTCATCGTTTCTTGATTAGGATTGTTTTGTATACCATTTCTGTAAACATATATTTTTAGGTACTTTTTTAAACCCATGAATAGTTGCATTAGTTAAAATGTACATGCCTATTTTCACAAAAAAAACCAGTTTTAAGACTCAAACGTATTCTTTTCTCTTTTATGATCTACTTATGATCTCTTTTATAATACTTTGAACTTATATATACATTAAAACTTAACATTCATTATCCTAATTTCGGAACTCATTTCAAAGATTCTCATATAAAATTAAAACTTCGTAGTGGATTTAAATTCACGAATTACCAGTTTGCTTTAAAATTAGTTAAACGAAATAATAAAAACATTTATTTATTTACTTAGCAAACAATTGTTAACTATAAAGCAAAAAAAAACATAAATAACTGCAATTAACATTGAATTTTGAATGGAATGAAAACTATTGTTAAAACTTAGAAAAACTATAAGAATCAATTAAAAAACTGTCAACATAAAATTCCAAAAAAACATGTAACCAAATAGATTTTAAAGTTCACTAAATACGTTCAAGATAATATGAATACATTTTTCTTTATACGATGAAGACAACATAGTGTTGTTAATTAAACTTCACTATAAATAAATACTGTAGATTTTTGCTTGACAAAATACAAAAGAAAAATAAATTACCTATCATAAAAACTGAAGCTTAAAAATAGATCCAATTTATTGAAAGAGCTACCAACAAAAGAAATTTAAAAGATAAATGAAGGAGCAAGATATACTGATAAGTTTGATCAAAGTTATCGATTTTTATGCACCAAATTACTTTCTTTTTTTTCTACATGACGCTCGTTAACAAAATATTAAATAACGACATATTGCATATAATTATGATAATTAGTTTGTCACGAATACGCTTTTTTAATACTGCTAATTTATTTTCTTTGAAATATCTAGTTTTTATCAAAAAAATTAGGATATCGTGCTAATTTTTTGCCATTTATTCTTTCATTTACTCTAAGGTAAGCAAATTTTTCATAATCAGTAAGCCTAAAAATGCTGATAAATGGTTATTAAAAAGTGTTTAATAGCTGGAATATTTTTCTATGCATGAAAATTGCTCGATAATGATTAAATAACTAAAATAATTTTGTTTAAATTTTCTGCTCCTAAAGTTTGACGCAATTGTTATTTTGTGTTAGAAAAGGCTTAAATAAAGCGGTGTTTTTAATTCTCCACACAAATACATAAAAAAATTTTAATAAAGTTTTTTGTTGAATATTTTTGTTGGTTTTTTAACTCGCACTGAGAAAAAAAAGTGTGTGGTCAAAGGGGTTAAATTTATCGTGACTTTGTGCTCTATGAGAGCACCAAAACGATTGGAAATTTTCACGTATGCCCTTTGGTAATGATTGTGGTTAGATTTACCATAAAATTTAGTTTCATAATATGGGATATAATTAAGTAAATGTTGCAAAATTTGATATAATTATCATGATATCTTACAGCATGGCGTAAAAACTATTTATTCGGTTAAATTTAATTCTTAGTTTTATATTTTTTACTAAATATTTGGCAATAAAAACTATAATTTTTAAAACCAAAATTTCCGATAAACCGCAAGAATATGAAGGAAAAAATTATTAATTATATGGTTTAAATACCATATATTTTGGTTTTATTACCAGAATTATGTATTTTTAATCAAACACTTCATTATCGTACAGTACGGTAATTTTACTATATTTTTTATTCTCTGTGAGATATTAAACTATTTAATTTACCCAATTCATATTCAATTCATTCTAATTCAACAACAAACTCATGTTTTACTTAATATTGAAAGACTTGCTAAATGCAAGCGAAATTAATGAGTTTTAAATCAATTTTTTTCAATGTAACTTAACGAGATACCACAGTACAAGTTTTTAAAAAAGTTCTTGTTTCCGAGATGAATATATATATGAAATAATTATGCCAAACACAAATATAACAAAGAAACAGGTTAATTGATCACATTTTTTGTGATACAAATACATTGTTTAAAACAGTTATATTTACACAGAGCACAAAATAATAAAACAGAATATTACTTTACATCTAACGATCTTTTTTTCTATAACTTCTTAGCTTCTTACTATTTTTTGCACAGATCACAAAATAATAAAACAGAATATTACTTTACATCTAACGATCATATTTTCTATTACTTCTTAGCAATCTTAATGACTCGAAAATTGAGTTTGAATAAGCTAAAATGTGTGTTCAAAACACATTTTTAGCCACGAAATCTTACACAAAAATGTGTTTTGTAGGAATAATTTCTTCTTTTCGACAAAATTCTGAACAGAAAAACACGGAAACAGCTGAAATCTAGAAATATATGGTAACAAGTTTAGTCAGGAGAGCGTTCTTAAGTTTTGACTCCTTCATGCTGGTTTCACTTTTTTCATATTCACCACATCTTGGAAAATATTTCAGTGAATCTAAAACTTTTTACACAAAATTATCAAGATTTGTTTTTCAAAGATAATTTTATGCGAAAACTAATTTTTATATATACCTCTTATTTTTCATTGTTTAATTTAACATTCGAGATGAAACTTCAAAATCATAAGGTATACGAATACTCTAATAATATTAAACAGTGTAATTTTAAATGAAAAATTGAGAAATTAATTGATATAATTTAAAAAAATTCTATTTCTAATTTTCATTGCATGAGAAATATTCGACTGGTTTTATAAATATCTAAAAGGAGAGCTAATGAGTTTTTTTTTCAATGTGATATTCGCGCTCAGTTCGTTAAATTCTTTCAGGATTGGGCTCTTTCATCTCTGCTGTCTAATGCATTGCAAAAGATTTGATTTTATCGTTGTCCAATGCATTGCAAAATAATTTGGATTAATTTAAGAAAAAAAAATACCAGCACTCAGGTGCCATTACTTTTTATCATAAAATCCAATTTTATTGTTAAATTTTACGAAACCAAAAATCTGATATAATGTAATTTTTATACAGTAATATTTACTTTAAACTCACTGGATTACTTTTACTAAATTTTAGCGGTTGAAATGAATTTTGCGGTAAAATTTATTTTACAAATACTGCACTCAAAGGACCAGTAATTTTTACTGTAATTTGACCCTGAATTTTTCACAGTGTGTAATAGACAAATTCTACATTCTTTGATATGACTTAAATTTCAAAATTGAAAGTAAACTAAGGATAATAAATTTCTAACTTTCCTGTACGTACGATATTTAAAAATACGTAATTTTATTAAATTAATACTACGCATGCTTCAATGATTTGAACTCAAAACCATTAAAGAAACTTATGCTTATTAACGTAAAAAAGCGGTTTTGGTTCAAAATACATGACGTAATATTTAATTGCTTACTTCAATTATCCCATAAATACTCCATCGCAAAATTTATTCTAGATATGAAAACCAGCAAACGGAAAAGTGGTAGCACATTTTTGTTTTCCGTTAAGTAGATTCTTCTTTCTGTTAACTACCATATTAGTTCTAAAACGCATGTGTCTGTGACTTTAGTTTTATAAATAAATACTTGTAATACTAATATATTATGGTAGGAAAAATATAGTGAAAATCTTGTTTCCGCGAAATAAATATTAATAACTCAGCACTTGTGCTACCACTTTTTTGGGGGAAAAAAAACAATCCTTTTCAAGGGACGTTAAGCATAAATAGGTTGCATAAAGTGTTCTATGTCCATTCATAAAACTGAACGTGTGACATTTGTTTTCAAAATCAGCTCAGTTCATTTTGAAAATTATTCTGGAGAGAAAAAAACACAGTGAGTTGGGGTAAATGCTTTTTTTTCTCAGACTGTAGTAAGTTAGTGAGAAATGTAACGTTATTATATAGCACGTAATTTACTAAAACATTCATTCCTAATATTGACAAATAGCGATTTTCTGGAAACTCTTATTCAGTAGTTTCATCAAAATTTAATTACAATAAACAACTTTCAAGGCAGTGTACTAGCAAAAATTAATTTAAAGAGTTACCTATTATTGTGAAAGTCTTAAGATTTATTCACATTTAATTTCCAATAAAGTGTTTGTTTTAGATTCGAATTTGGATCCGTTTTAATCTAATTGAAACGCAACATGTCACCAGAACTTTTCCTTTGATCTCTAATAATAATTTCCTTTGAACGTATGATTTGTCATTGTAATTGAATTTCGCAGCTTAATAGCAAATGACTGTAGAATTATTGTATATGCATGAATTTTTGACAAAACAGCTGAAAATTAAAATTTCGCAACTAATTTGATAAATAAGACAGCTTAAAAGGACATGTTAGGTGTATCTTCTACATTTTTAGAAATTTTGATGTGTATTGAATCTTAATATCGTTCAAATGTTGTGCTACCTTAAATTGATACAAAGCAGATGATATGATATTACTTAAACTTGATGATACTATTTTATGCTTCAACCATTTCACACCTTAAATTTTGAGTAAATTTGTTCCGTATAATGTGTCAACGTTAAACCATTCTTCTTAAAGCGTTACCATGACTCTGGACCACTGAAGGTGCTCCAGCTTCTGAGGCAGTGTCAGGGTCATCTGAAACATTGGTTTCTTAGCTGGTAGTTCATATTGCGGCAAACTTTGTTGAACTGTTTTGAGCATAAACTTGTTGCAAAAACACAACTGCGTTTTCATATTTAAGGTTCGTTATATGATTTTGCAATTCCTCGTGCCCATGTGAATAATAAGTCAGTTTTCTTGGTTGTTAGTACACTATAAAAAGTTTTCGTGCATCTGATGAACACCAAAAATGGAGGCAACTACTTTACGCCAAAGTAATGTTTAACTATGCGTTCCACTACACCAAAACTAAAGATAGTTCCTGGTGCAGTGAAATAGCTAGAATGTTCTTTTGAACTATTTGGTGTGAAGTGTCAGTCACCAAGTTTGTTATTTAGTAACACTAAAGTTTATCATTACAATAAGATGCGATGCACATAAGAATCAGTAAATTACTTTTACGATAAAATATAAACCGAAAACCATAAATTTAGGATGCATATATAAATTATTTCTTAAATTAATATTACTTTGTTAATCAAGCATACACGCAAACCATACAATATATTAATATGAATTGAACAAAACACAAGTGAATAGAAGTTAAATATTATAAAATTATTTTATTCACCTGACAGACTTAAGCAAATCTTATGAGATTAAAGCTAAAACTATACATGCATTTATAACTGTTTAAATGAGTAGCTTATTAGGTCAACCCGAAAAGATTTAAATTACTTGGCAAATAATCGATGGTGTTATAATAATTTTTATCAATCAGGAAAGATGATTGAAACTTACTTGGTATTAAATAGGCAATGACGAGTTTCACCAATTAAATACGACGAGAAGTTTATTTCATGTGAACTGACCGTCATCTTGACAGCCATATTGTCTTCTTTTTGAAATAGCACAATTATTCGCCTTTAAACATCTAACAATAGCCCAAAAGCATGTGCTCCATCACCATTTCGTACAAGAATTTAGTTAAATCTTTTAAATATACACGAATTATTCACAAATTTACGGAGCTCTGGAAAACACAATGTTCTTCTTATTGGTGTAAGCTTTGTCAAATATTGGCGTTCAGATATAACTTCTCCCTTTGAAATGTAGATTCGGTATTTGCTCGAAATAAAGTAATCATTTACACAATGTTTTGAGTTTTTTCCTCCTGTTAATTTCCGCCTGTTAAATGTAATTCATGCTCTTAATCTGATTACTAATACCTCTTTTCTTAGTCTAAATACCTACTCAATAAGGACGTGAGACCAGCTCTTTCTTCCTATAAAACTGACAAATGAAGTGCATTCCAAAATAGCAATTTATTATATAATATATAATATAAATAGCAATCTATTATAATTTCTTATATAATATTAAACTAATAAAAAATGCACAGAAAGTAGCAATTTTAATAAAGTGCACTTTGTGATGAAAATTTATTTAGATTAATTCACATAGTTTCCTTTTCATATATAAGAACCTTTATTAAATTAAATAATTGTTTTAAGGGCATTTTGTATAAGCTATATTATAAATAAATCATAATTTATGCTAGTAACGCTAGTGTATGTTGCAAATTATTAACTCAACTGCGTGCACTTGAATCATTAGGCTTTAAGATTGAGAACTTCCTTGCCATTCTCTATCGATTTCCGTAGTTGAACACTTTTAGAATCCATATGCTTTGAGGTTAACTAAGTTATAATTGTAACAAAAAGGGATAATAATCTTAATTACTTTCGATATAGTAGTTAAATTTTTATTGCTTAAGATTTAATCATCATGAATTTATTAAATATTTTCAATTTATTAAGTTTTTTTTTAAACAGCAACAAATATGGTGTGAAAGGGCGGGGAAACTAACAAAAAAATTACAAATTATTACTAAAATTTATTTGGTGCTCAAGATTCTCTTTTAGCAAATGAATTTTTTAAGAGTGTGCAATCATTTTATTAGGTTTTAAAATTTGGTTCATATATAAAACAGAAAACGTAAGCAATGAAGGTATTAAATAAATAAACCCCTAAAACTGACTCAGTAAGATATTACTTGATTAAAAACTCCAAAAAAATCATCAATTGCTGCACATTTTTGGAATCTTGGGGCATAAATTCAATTTCAACAATACCGAAATTATTTCTACCCCAGTCACATAAGTTCATCTTAATAACCTGGAAATTCCCTCGTGCATTTACATTAAACATGGAACATTAAACATTAGAACATGGAAATGCATTTTACCCGGATTTGCTTCTCTCTGTTACTGTGTTTTTCTGGTATTGTCTCTCATCTTAATTTTCTCATTTTTCGTTGGCAACTTAACGTTTTATACTTCAAATCACTTTTTTCTCTTCTCATTCACTTCTGGCAAGTCTTGAACATGGGCCTGTATTTAAGCGTTTGAAACATGTAGATTGTTTTTTCCAACTGGTACGTTTTTGAGGACAGTGAAGGTATTATTAAAGTAGCGCAAAACATTCAAAAATCTTAAAATTCATTAGCTCTTTTGTTACTTTAAATAATAATGCTATTAGTCTTCTTCCAAAATGTTAAAAAAAAATTATCTCATTAGAACCCCTTATAATACTTTGTTTCGTTTTCCATTCGTTTAAATTTCATGATTGCATCAAATTTTGAATATACTGTATAATCATTCTACAATGAAGTTTCTCTTCTGTGAACTTTTCCCTATTTTTAAATTTTTTATTGAAATGTTTAATAACATTAAAACTTTTCTCTATACAACGAATTTTTCATACGTTTTTCTTTTCAATTTTGTCATTTTCGGAGTTTTTTAGTCGTTTCGCTCTTTGATTTAAATCAGGTTTTTAAGAAAGCGCAGCTCATACGACAATTTTCGGCACAATGAATTCCCTCTCACACTTTCCTGTTCTTAAAATCACTCTCATAATTCCTCGAGAACGCTTAACATAACTCATTTCAAACAATCTTTAATAATACGTATTAATTTACTCGTAAGGAAAAGTCACATTTATGTACTTATCACATCGACAAAAAGTTTTACTTCAATTTGTATTTATCAAAGCCATATATAATTCCATAATATTCATACAACTCATATGGACCTTTAGATCATTAAGAAAAATTGCTACCATTCAGCTTATTTAAAAAACACGTGTAAACTTCTATACAGATACAATTTATTATTTAAACAAATATTTATTTACGCGAGTACTGATATAGCTCCAGACAAAGTTTGCTTTCTTTATTTTAAATAATTTCACTTTCATTCATTTAAAATTAATCTTAGCCACATGTATCGCAAACCATATAATGATATGCAGTTAAGAAAAAGTAATATTTCATAAAGCCGCTAATTTGATATATTTTTTTGGTAAATTCTAATTTAAATTTTATATGCATCTATGGACATTATGTAAAATAACGTTAGAAAAATAAATTAATTTTCTCTTAAAATAGAATAAGCCTTAAAATTGATACACATATTTGAACATTTCCCAGCGAGTAAAGATAAAACGAAAATTTACGAGGCTCTAAATTAAAATCATTTCGCGTTTAATTACTTCAAATATTTGAATTACTCTTTGGTTCTTTTTCTAGTAACAACTAATAACTTACCTTCTCTTAAGAAATTCATTTACAATGTTATTTTAGCCGCTTTAAAGGATCTAATTAAAATTTTTAATCGGTAATCAACAGGCATTTGCCACTAAATCTGTTTATTGGCGCTTTCTGCAAATTTTCATTATTTAGATTACATATTTTAACGAATTTAACTTTAATTGGAAAAAAAATTGGCATTAGGTTTTTTAAAAATATTGGTAAACAAAGATCCATTTATTTACTCACGTTCATGTTTTATTAATTCTTCTTCTTTTAATTTATATTTCTAAAATAGAATTTATGCTTTAAAGAGTAAAAGAAATAAAGTTATATTATATATTTTTCACTACTGAAAGTTAACTATTAAATAGATTTCTTAACTAAATATACTTTTGGAAACTTAGAAATTCAAATTTCAGAAAAGTGAATGTCAGAAAAAGTTACCACTGTGAAAATACCACTGTTACTTGTAACAAATTAAACTTATTTAAAGTATTCTTTACAAGAAAAAAATTTTCATTATAAAGAATATTTTTATTCTTATTATCATTCATTGAATTAAAAACAAATTTCGCTGAAAAAAGGGAGGGTTTCTAGAATTTACCTCTTCTTTGTATGCAAAGATGAATAAATAAGAAAATAAATAAATAAGATTTTTTTTATTTTTCAATTTTAAAGGAAATTAAAAGAACAAATTTTGATAAAAACAAGCTTGCTTATTGATCACTGTGTTGCATGTAATCAGATACACTGCAAGATTTCGTGTAACTTGACATAACACGTGTATCTTCTTTTCTTTTCTGTATCTTTTCATGTATACATTTTCGTGTATTAACACCAAAAATGGCGGCAACTACTTTACACTAAAGTGGTATTCCACTAACGTTACCACTAATACTCTCGCTCCTTCTCCGGCAACCTCACTTTTGCACAATTTGGTTCTTTAACTTAACCTTGATCGTCTGCCCGAGTTTCAATTTAAATATATTCAAATGTAATTGAGAGACGCCATAATAATAAATAAAAATCACCTTCGTAACTTTTCTTAAGGGACTTATTTTACTTAGAAATAAATAGAACGGATTTCTTTGAAATAAATCATTGAACTAGAAATTGACTTTTAGTACTCATAGCCATTAGTGGGCATCTGGCCAGGGCTCTGAGAGGCTTCACGCTTCACCTTTTTAAAAATTTCTAAATTTCAATTTTTTAAAACTGCGCGGTATTGATCATTCGATTCCTTTTTGTTTTATCGTTAAAGAAGGCAATAGTATCCTCATGTTTACGGAAAAAACTTAATTTCAATCAAACTAGACAATAAAAAAACCAAAATTAAAAAATTAGATAAATTTTTTGATATTTATTTGATTGGGGCTCATAAATTCAACATTTTTTTAAAATAAACACAGCTGTTTTGTACATAAATCATGAAAATTAAATCATAATACACTGTTGTGCAGAAATTAAGGACAAAGTGATTCGTTGAATGTAAATTTTAACAGCTGTGTAGAAAATTAATAAAAATCATACCATATGATCCTTAAAATGCAAGAATACGGGAGAGTAAGCAACTTGCAAAAAAACAAATTAATACACAGAAACAATACGGAACTTTATTGAAATTTAGGCTTAAAACACAATTGTACAACTGTCCAAAACGTCAATGTTACTCGGAATTGACAAGAAAATTCCAGCATTTAGTATCGGATATTATCACCTGTGACTCTTAAGCAGAATTGACATCGTCAGTCCATGCTGAGGACCAGGTTATTGAGAAGCTCTGGATGAATTGCTGCCCATTCCTGATGTAGTGTTAATCACAGCTGAGGAATTTTTGCTGGTGGCTGGGGACGTGCTGCAAAGCATCTCCTAGAGTGGCCCACACGTGTTCAATCGGATTAAACTCCGGGGACCTCACCGGCATTTCCAGCATGCAATATCCTCAACTGTTCTTCTAAATAGTTCTTTGCAATATCTTCTTGAACAGTTCTATGACTGCCACTGTACGATAAGGTGTAGCATTATTGTCCATGAAGATGAACTCAGAGCCCACAAAACCTCTAAAAACACGCACATGAGAAAGGAGGTCGTCGGTAGAATAGCGACTAAACCACCTTTGGAGATGTGTAAATCAGTACGGGTACCAAGCAGGATATCGCCCCATACATGAACTCCGCCCGTCGATCCGCTGCCGTGGTTTTGCGAGGACTGCCTCTACTAAATCTCTGAACAGCTGTTCCTGTCCTCCGTAATGTGTTCCAAGCTGGTGAAATGATACTGCCAGAGATTCCACTCTGCAGCCACACTGGTCACACTTCGACCTTCTTCCAACTTTCCAATCATTCAACCTGACGTAAACTAATCCGGACGTCCTTTTCTGTGTTGTCTGTTGGCCATATCACACCGTGACAACAAATTCACTTTGTTTAAACTGATGTATACCGTACAATACCATTTACATAAATTCTGACCTTCAGCCGCCAGCTCGTTTTATTTCCTTACGACGCAATCCCGGTACGTCATGGTGCATAAATGCAAATTTTCTACTTCGTCATAATTGATCTTCTCAATGACCTTTCCCTACCTTGTAACTGCCAGTTTTGTAGTTATGATAGTTTTTCCATTTCGTCCTTAGTTTTCGCACACCAGTGTCTATAAAGTTTGAAGGAGAGAGAAAATATTTTTACAACTCAAATTCGAGAATTATTTTTAAAAAAAAATAAGGGTGAAAATCTTTTATTCAAGGGACACCACCGCAAAAGGAGAATATTTTTTTGTTGGTGCTGATTTAACTTAGCTTGGTTTCTCACTGAATTGTTAATGTTTTTATTTTGAACTTTTCATATGAATGTTGTTACGGTATCTTAATTTTGTGTTTTAACTTTTTTTACAACTATTCTAAAATATATTTTAATGACCACAATTAGCTTAGGGGAGGATGATTTTAAGAACTGGTAAAACTACTTTTTCTTTTATTATACTACTGATATTTATATGACACATTTGTAGTAACGTATTTATGTTATTTAAGAATAAAACTAATTTTATAATTAAATTGTCAAATTTATTCTAATTGTTGGCGAAAAAGTACGCGTTGCATTAAATTAGGGCTCGAAATGATGTATAATTTAGAAAAGCGTAAACGGGTGATTTTTCGCGTTAAGCCCAATTTCCTTAAAAGAGCTGAGGTAGCTCAGGGGATAGAGCACGCGCCTCCTAATGAGGCGAATCGGGCTTGAATCCCAGCAATGGCTGGTCGATACGAATTCCACACATGACGCCCATCGAGCACAGTGCTGATGCAAAATATCCTCAGTGGTAGACTGATCATAGGTTCGAGTCCTCTTGCTGCGGATGTTTTCATAGTTTTCTCTCCATGTAACGCAATTGCAGATCAGTTCCAAAAAATACTTCACGAAGGCAAATTTCTACCATTACTTGATTCAGGAGTTCCCTTGTCTTCTCGATTAGGTTCAAAGTTATAAGGATTCAGAGTTGAACACTTATAGTTATTAACTGCTTACCCCCGATTACAATATAAAATAAAATTTCATTTAAAAAATCCTTTAAATTTATTATGTAGCAAGAACATGCACTTCGTGGGTTACAGACACCCAGAGACTTAATAAAGGTGACCTGCATGTCAGGTTCCCTGTAGTCTGCATTCCTTTGACTGTAAACCACAAAGGGTCCGTCCATCATGATACTAAAAACACCTATCTCGGGCAGAGGATGATTCAGGTTGGGTTCTCGCGAAGTCCTGATGAATCACGATTGAGATTGAACAGAGACTCGAGACGTGTTCTCATCTGGAGAGAACAAGGGAATTGATATTGGCTCTCTAATACAACCACTATGGTCGAGGAGGTCTGATGGTTTGGGCAGGCATCATAAACTGACATACTGACCTTCGTGTGTTTGATAAAGGTACTCTAACTGCTCAGCTGTTCAGGGACGAGATCCTTGCATTTTATGTGAAGCTTTTTGACTGAGCGTTTGGACCAAATTTCATCTTTATGGACGATAATGCCCATTCACACAAGGTTCAGTTGGTGGACGAATACCTCCAATCGGACGATATTCAATGATTAGAATGGCCGGTGATGTTCTCTGACCTTAATCCCATCGAACACATGTAGGGCGCCCTTGGACACTCAATTACAGCTCTAAGATCAACTCCAACGATCATCTATGAGCTCCAACGATCATCTATGTGCTTCTACGACGATCAAGAGTGGGAGCGGTTGCCACAGGGATTGTTAAGAACGTGGTAAACAGTATGAAACGCCATTGTGTAACTGCTGGAAATAATCATACACGCTATTAGATAGCTGTTGGAAGTAATCATACACGCTATTAGAAAGCTGTTGGAAGTAATCATACACGTTATTAGACTTGTTTTTCTCTGACAGATGGGGTGTCTGTCTGCTGCTATGCTGTTAACCAGTGCTAAGTGACCAGTTTCCTTATTTAGGACACAGATTGAGTTTATTTTTGTTTTCCCATAAATTGGTCTTATATTGAATGATATTTTGGACATGTTTCATTTTATTTGCTTTGTCAGTTTTTCTTATTGCAAAATAAAATAATTTAAAAGAAACATTTTCCCCTTTTATTGTTTTCAAAAGTGTTTTTCATTCGAAATCTTTTTACCGAATTTGTGTGCCATTTCAACTGCTGGATTGAAAAGCAGATTCTTGAGTAGGCTTCATTAACACACTGTTAAAGCATTTTAGAGCGAATGGTACCATAATTTCTGTAACCGTAATATGGTGCTAAATTAAATGACTTGGTCAAGTGATATTATGGCTCAACATGAATGTGATTCTAATAAAATTAACACATTATTATGGTTGCTGCAAATTTGCACTATATTATGGTACAAAGTACCAAAATCTTGATTCAAACTTTGACCAATTATTATGATTATTTCAATTATCGATTTACATTATAAACCCATAACTAAATGAGTAAAAATTTAATAACTAATCACTACCCACAATGCCTCGAAAATTAATTACACTCTAATATTTCGTTTAAAAAAACTAGCCTTCGTACATTTCTTTGTAAATAATATGCATATTAAAATTTTTATCGTCATTCTTATTTAAAAAAATTTTTACGTTCTATTGTAATTCTTTTATCTCTCCGAACTAAAAAAAAAGGTTTAGTAGACACATAAAGAAAATTAGAAAAAAACCTTTTTCTTTAAAAAAACAAACCCATCGCTTCTTTCAGCTTTCGCACTTCACATACAAAAGGATGAAACGCTTATATAATTCTGTTCTTATATAAATTTCTCGATGACAAACTAATGATTTATGGCGAGCTTTCTGAAAACTCGATAAAATTTTATTAAAGAAATCAGGAAATAGTTATTGAAAGTAAATGTTTTATATAAGAATATATTCGACCGTTCTTATAATGGTTTGAAAAAAAAATTATTTCAATCTTCGTTGTTTTCTTAGGGAAAATTTTTCGCTTAAATAATCCTCATTTGACTTTAATTTAATCTTCTTATCATGAAAGACCAGAAACGTTATTTGATTTCGACGCTTTAGTATCCATCATTGCTTTCAAAAATGGAGGATTAACGGAAATTATTTATCTGAGGAATGACAGAGTTTGGGATCCTTCACTTTTTTTAAAATCTGAATGAACAGATATGGAGCTATTTTCTGCATTTTCAATCATTCTAGAATAACGCTTTTGGTATTTGTTTAGAATCTAATAAAAGAATATTTTATCCAGATATCAATTAATTATAATTTCAGTCACGCTTCCACCACTAAATAAATAATTATTTTAAAAATATTACGAAGTTCGTAGAAGGATGATCAAAAGCTTTAACTGAAGAATAATTAATGAAAATTGAGAGATAATCTGTTCAACCATGCGTGTTATATTAAAATTCTTTACATTTCTGATCTGTTTTATTATGATTTTTCATTTCTTTAAAGGCGGTAATAAGAAGTAATTGAAAAATTGATTTTCTTCAAATAAAAATAATAAATTACAACTTAATTTATTGGTGCATTTTCTTCAAAAAGTCTTTTATGAAATTAATATTATCAAGTCCATTAGTAATTAGATGGAAACAAAGAACTTAAAAACCTATATTATCCATTTACAAATGCAGATTTTAAGGATTGGTATTTAAATTTACTGTTAAAATTTGAATTAACTAACTACAATCACTTGGACCATTCCTGTATTTTAATCCATACTGCTTATCTACGTTAATTATCATTTACTTCACGAAATGAAATTGAGACAAAACAATGAATTTCTTACTTCTTTGTTTTTGTTAAAGAAACTACTAAATGATTAAAGGTTAATGAATTTATAATCACATTTTTAAATGAATTTTATGATTTAAGAAGTAAATTTTCCATTGTAAATGAATAGTTTAATTTAATAATATGATAATTAAATAATTAAAATAACTTGAAGATTACGTTAATTTTATAATTTAAAAGATAAAT
This sequence comes from Parasteatoda tepidariorum, assembly GCF_043381705.1. Lineage (NCBI taxonomy): Eukaryota > Metazoa > Arthropoda > Arachnida > Araneae > Theridiidae > Parasteatoda > Parasteatoda tepidariorum. The sequence goes on along the minus strand of NC_092214.1, from coordinate 33,217,998 downwards.
TAATTATATAATTTGTTGATTAAATGAATTTCAAATTAATATAGCAAATAAGGAGGTATGGCTGGGTAATGGGGCGAGACCGGGTACCTAAATTGGGCGAAATTAGTTCGGTTTTTTTTTTTATGAACTAACTCAGAATTACGCTTTACCAGTCAAAAAGGATCTACGTTAGCGTTGTGTAGATAAGTACTCACGGCGTCTGTGTGGATAAGTTTGTTTTGCTATGTCAAATAACCCTCTAATGTTCTTTTGTTTTTAAACTAGCCTTATTTATTTGACATATTAGAGTTATAAAATATTTTCAGAACAGCTTATTATAAGTTTACCAAAGATTCATGTCCTAACAAACGATAAGGATTTAGTCCGAGAACAGCACTGTTCTTTTACGTTTCGATAAACCCTGCTTTTGGTGTAAGACCTAGTACTATCCGGTTCTGCCCCCCCCCCGTCATGTGAATATATGCTACCCCCACAAAAGTAGTGCAACGGAGGAAAAAGATAACTGCATCCAATGCTGAAAATTTTTTAAGAACCGCAGACGAAATTTATAGTGGGCCACTTTCTCAAAGCACAAAAAACCTTAATTTCAAAATTTGTAGAATTTTGAAAAGCCTTCATACAAAAATATAGTTTTTTTTTTTGAGATATAAAGAAATTCTGCGAAATTTTCTTCAAAAAAAATCTAATTAATAAACACTATATGTTCTGAGGATCCTCAGTCCCAGGATTAGGGACAATTATTCCTCCCCTCCCGTTGAGTACGACCTTGACTATATGCATAATTTTCTTAAATTGTCATGCAAAATCAAAATATTTGCTACTTTTTCACTGAAATTCGAGTATTTCTAAATTCCACATAGAATTAACATGTGTACCTGGTTTTACCCCACTAGTGGGATAAAATTAGGTGGTTTGACTTTTCTAGAAAAAAACCATTTTTTTTAAAAAAAAAGTAGTATTTCCACAGTTTTTCGAAAATGATGTATTATATACTACTTAAAAATTAATATCTGGGTTAAATCAGGCATTTATAAGCCAAACAGTTTGACTCCAATAAGCCTTCGAATTCTAACCCTCCGGCCTCACCCCACTTTCACCTACAAATTTTTATTACGTATATTTTGAGCATTACTTGATGAAATTGGACTTTTCTGACATTCTTTGCAAATTTAAAATACAACTACAAAACCAATTAACAATTATTATTAGAAATATAATTTTTTACTTCATATCATGTGGTTAGTATCAGTTCGATGATTAGATAATGCATAGTTATGATAGTTTCGATGATTAGATAATGCATAGTTATAAAGAAAAATATCATGCTCCGATTGCCTTTTTTTAATCTCCTGATGCCGATGATTTTGGGGGACTGAAAAGTGTACTTTTAATTGTTAAATGATTTTCTTTTCCTTTTGTTACATCAGCCTATGTTTAAATCAAATTTCTTTAAAATTTGGCCAGTAATTTGCAAAACAGAATCGACTAATTCAGAAAATTCTCTCAATTTTAAACGCCAGTGTAGATTACCTCTCTTAAAATATGTCTAAAAATAAAAAAAAAATCTAGTTTTAAAGCCAGGAACCCCAAATTATACTCAATCTTAATTTAGGTGAGTTAGTGTGTGAAGAATAGTAATTTAGCATAGAAAATGAATCTGCGTCTTTGCATTGATGATAATACTTATCTTTGTAACGTTTTAATTTCTACTTCATAAGTTGTTTTCTATTCCAATTCTCCAGGACAAAAATAGCCCTACGTTTTTTTAAAACCTAAGAATTATTTCGATAGGCAAGAAAAATTGTCCTAGCCAAAAGGAAATTACATAGCTTAAAAGCAGGAAAAAAACTTTTTTTTGATCTCGTGGACAACTATTTTTACTAACTAATCTTCATTAGGTAAGAACGTTAAAATCAGTTAAATCAATATTGCTACTTATACGCACTAAACCTACTTGATCTTAAGACAGTGTTTCATTTAACATAAAAACTAAACTAGTTTTGACGTATAAAATAATAGAACAATAAATAAATAGCTTTAATTCATTCCAAAAACCATTTGACAAATTTCACTACCTGAAATAGACTACCTTTACTGTAACATTTCGAAAAACATAACTGGTTTTAAAACTACGAGGTTTCAATTACACTCATTATTTAGCTTCTAAAGTTAATGTAGGAGAAGTAATGATTATACTGACAACGTAAAACTGTGTCTGGTATCTTACGATCGGTTTTGTTGGTAAAATGTTACGGTACGTAACATTTTATTTACGCTTAATCCTTTGTTATCTATTACTATACTACAAAAATAACTTTTTGGGGGGGAAATAAGAGTTGTTTCGTATAAGTATAAATACGTAGATGCCCACCAGGAAGAAATCCCACATTGTTTAAAGTGAAAAAGAAACAGCAATTAAGGCAAACTTAATTTGTTTAATTTTGCAAGCACTTAAGAACTTATCAGGTCTTATACACTGTAAGAAATTCCGCTTCAAATTACAGTCAAAAGTACAAGCACCCAGGGTTCTGGTACTTTTTACCTTTTTAAAGGACCATTTTTCTACGATTTACCATTTCCATATTTTTTCCATTTTTTTACTACGAATCTTCTCACTATTTTTTAATGGATTTTGGTATGAAGAATGGAAAGATGGAATGGATGGATTAAGGTAAAAATGGATTTTTCAGTAAAATGGATTTTCCGGATGATGCACCCAAAGTACCAGTACCTTTTACTGTAACTTGATCTGGAATTTTTTACTGAGAACATTTGTTTAAATTGTATGTAATGGCAGTAAATCAATTTTTTTTTAAGTTGCTAATGTAAAACAAATTTATAAAAATCAAATATTAAGTGCTAAAGCGTAAAATTTTCTACCGATTCAAACACAATTTCCAGCAGAAACGAGAGGAGTTTGCATGCATGTAAATAATTGTTGTTGATTTAGTAAAGTTCATGTAGGTAAAGTAAAGATTAAACGGGCAAAATCAATCCAAATTTCGACACTTATGATGGTACTTTTTGCATTTCCGCAACATTTTATTTATGTGTTATACTTTGTTTTCTATTTCTATACTTCATCTTAAAGAATACCCTCTTTTCTTTTAGAACGAAACGTTGTTTTAAAGCATAAATAAGCTCAAAAAGGTTACCCAGTCAAAAGGAAGTCACTACTTTAAAAGCAAGAGGAGCAGATCTCATTTTTTTTCCGAATTTACTACCAACCTTGAAAAAACACTATTTGATCTTTAAAACAATCAATTTTACTAGGTAATCTTTATTGGGTAAGAACGTTAAAGTTTCCATTAACAAAAGATGATAAATCGGGTGAACATAAGCGTAATTAATCAAGCCAATGAAGAAAAAAGCCTTTTATTTGTTTCAAACGTAACAAACTGTTTCGCAAAAGAAATAAACTACCCCTATGATCTTAAGAGTTGTTTTCGCTCTACTGAATTTCAAGAAACAGAGAAACGGTTTATCTATGAATAATGCATTTACTTCGAAAAAGAAAAATATATTTTCAAACAATTTAGCCAAATTGAAAAAGTCTAAAACTTTCAACTGCGAAAAAGTTCACTTTCAAGCTTTCAACTTTTTTTTATAGCAAATCTGTTTTGCACGTCAGTCTCATAAACTTCCTCAAAACCAAAGCAAATAATGGCTTAACGAATTCTATGACCTGTCTAGTATATTCTGCAGTGCTTTAAACAATAAAATTACAAAAAAAAATCTAATGTAAACAGAAATTTTGATTCTTCCAGTTTCATCTACTCACCTTAAATCCTCTTTTGACGTTCGTTTTTTTACCGTATGTTGGTGAAGGCTAAAATCCCGATTGCTCAATTCAGACTTAGAATTTCTACGTTTCAAAATGGAATAAATTTACATATCTTAAAGAGGTTTCTCTCATTTTGAGTTTCTGTTTAAAATTCATTATTGGTTCGGTATGCTTTTGATCGTAGTATTTTCATTGAAAGAAATATTAAAAACTTCAATAGCGCACATGCAATTTTCCAATGTTAAGTCTATAGTAAGTAAAAATATTATTCTGTTCTTTTTCTCCGTATATTGTCAGATATTACAACGTCCAAATGGAAGAGAGCTTGTTCAATTTCTATATTACTAGGGATAAAGGCAAAATTATTTACATATTTACATACCAAATCATTTGAAGAGATTTTACAGGGGGGGGGGAGTTAAAGGAATCACTTAGGAAAACGCATATTATGTTTGAAAATAAGAACAATACAAATTTTTTAATTATATTTTTAAAAAAGCGTAAAAGTTTAAAAATGCGTATTTTTTCATTCAAATTTTAAATGCCTACATCTACCTCAAGAAGATTTAGCACGATTATTTCTTCTTAAATCAAGCATTCAAAGGTAATAAAGATGTTAACAAATTAATGATTGTTCATGCATTTTATATAATTAGGAAACAGTAAAAATATTCCATTTATGCAGTGTGTCTCAATGTTTACGCGAAAAATAATTAAATATTACAAAATGTTGGTGTTTTTTTTTATTAATTTATAAAGTATGGATTATAGGGTTATATAAGTAATTATCAATAAGGTAACTGGACTCCGTGGTTTTACTCATACATACGCACTCTTTAATAAAAATTTCATGAACCATTTTATATAATTGTAGCTGAATTTCTTTTCAATGCTGTACTAAATTTTCTTTTTCAAAGCTTAGGTTCAACGGGAAATTACATAACCAATGAGTGACTCAAAATTCTGCGATATTCCAAAATTCAATATTAATGAACAAGGAAAATGAGTTTTTCTTTTTCGTTATTAGCACTTCATTTCAAAAAAACTTAAATATCAGCTATACACAAATAGGAAAAAATAAAAAAAAATAAAAATCTTGTATGAATTCCGGAATATTTTTTATTGACACACACAAAGCATACTGTTTATTTCCAAAGAGCATAGTTAATCAATGTTTCTATTATTCAAAAACAAACAATTTAACGACGAAGTATCTGAATCATTCAAGAAAAACTCCTGTAATCAAAGTTTTTTTTTTTTACAAAATACTTGTAAAATTCTATAAAAATCTTTATTTTTGCTATTTCGACAACAATTAATTTTATTTCCCGGTTGATACTGCTTACTTGCTTAAAACGCCAATTATGATATTCACTGATATTAATTAAATAAGAACTTACATCTATATTTCTATTTAAAGTTCAATATTTAAAGTTCAATTTTTTCAAAAATAAATTAAATGTAAAAATAAGGTTAATAATTCATTTAAATAAAACCTTGTAAGGGCTTTAAATGTTTATGTTCTATTTTTGAAAGAAACAAATGCTTTCAATTATTTATTATCTACAGTTTATACTGATAGAATTGGATATAAAAAGAAGCTTTTGCACAAATACAGTTGTTTTAACTTTTTATTATGAAATTATGAGATGCCTCTATTCATTTTTAGAACTCAAATATAATATGAATCACACACCCATATAATATGCTTTGCTTTTCCTCCTATTCATTTTTGCAGTTGGCTGTAAGAGTTACGACAGCAACTTTTAAAGTCCTGTTTAGTAGCGATCTCCAATTCTGAATTCAGGATTTTCTTAATGTTTTAACCACCCTTTTCCATAAGATTGTCCCTTTATATATTTTTTTCGATTTCGGTGGTTGTTAAATTCAATTGGTCACCAGACTCTTCCGATTTAAAAATAGGAAACTATTGTTCTCATATGTTTATGTTACCGCTGAAGCTCAAAAACTGTTTATGTACAGTACACCAAAAAAAAAAAAAAANAAGTACAAAAAAAAAAAAAAAAAAAACCGGACTACTCTGAAAAAATTTTGATCTAAAATGATCGGATTTTCAAATTCGAGAACTCATTCCTAACGGTTCGCGGGGGTTACCTCAAATATGCAAATTAATTAGACGAAAGCAGACGATATTTTAAGTTACGAAATCAGACACAAAAACGTATTCCTTGAATAAGCGTACTTTTTTTTCCGACGAATTCGGATTACTGACCCCCAAAATATAGGGGGTAATCGCAATCTGGGAAATATGATCCCCATAATTTGACTAAGAAATTGGTTCAAAATTTAGATTTTTTGTTTCGTATTTCGCCATATCTCAAGTAATTTTTAAGCGAATTAAAAAATTTTTGCTCACAATTATTTCACTGTACATTCGAAAATGGTATAATAAAAATATAGGATAACTTCATCAATTACTAAAAAAATTTTATTAAAATTTATCTACAATTCCCGAAGAGATTTGGGTCGATTTTTTTTTCCATCCAAAAATGCTGAATTATGAGATGTCTATTTCGAATTTATTTTGAAAGTAATTCATCATGCTTTTTTTTTTCAACAAAAAAGATTATATCATGTACACACTAAATGTTTGAGGCCATAAACATCATAAACTACATTCTTCAATTGGCTTAGGAGAGTGTTTTTGGCGAAAAACTCAACGATTTTCATGCAGGCAAATCATGTTTCAGAGTATCACGGTTAATTAAACTAGTATATTAGGAAACAATGCTAAAGAACTGTTTGAAATAAAAATGTGCCCTTTTGAGACTTACTACTGTATCTCAAAACCCTTCGATTAAACTTCAATGAGTAATTATAGTTAAGAAAACATTTTTAATGTTTTCCTAAAATTAAACGCCTAAACTACTTTCAAGCATTGCAGATAAACAGCAATTAATTCTATGGACAGATGTTTTCATAAACTATGCATGACATTTATCATTCTGTCTGAATTCTGTAACATTCCTTCACATTAAACACATAAAATAATCATCACCTTTATTACCCCATCTTTGTTAAATCAAGGGTAAATATATCCAAATAAATAATATCTAGAGCGTTTAAATTGCAACTGATAATGTATGAGATAATACCAAGCTTTATAAGCTACTCTTTTAAATCAATTTGATAACTTATTGGTTGAAACGATCATATAGTAGAGGTTTCATACGATCGAAAGTTACTTCGGATACAAAAACACATATTTCATGCATTTAGAAAATTCGAACAATTTATATAAAGAATTAATTACAAAGTTTTGAATAATTAAATTAGTTATGATTGGGTTGCTTAGAAAGTAATTTTCTTTTTTCCCAACAGAAGACTTCATATTATTGTTTCATAGTATTGTTTCACAGCCAACTTAAGTCGTATTATCATTACAAATTTTAAAATTGATAAAGAAAGGCTTACTTGCGAAAAAGTTCGATTGATTCTACGATGTAGTTTTTGGTTGGCGCACTTTCAAAGATTGAAAGTGAAAGGCAGTATTTTTTAGCATATTTTAAATTTTTATTCTCGAAAAAGTAAAAATACTGTTCCAGTAAGAAAAAAATTATCCGTTGTATATGGAGAAAACGTACTGACAGTACGCCATTGCCAAAATTTGCTTGCAAAATTCCAATTAACCAAAATTTCGGATAAGGAGATGCCCTATGCTGGTGAAGGCACAAAAGCATTAATTGATGCAAACTGGAAAATTATAACTCTTGAGCTAGCTGAGAGATTAAATTTGTCGAATTCGCCACGGTCTATTGTTATGGTTCGACATATAGATTCCTCTTGCTCCTAAGGAAAGAAATTTATGTTATTTGTTTCTCAAACAGCTGGAAAATTATTCATTTTTGAACAGCTTCGAACGAGAAACGGGTTGTCAGCAATATTTGTCCGCGTCTCTACAAAACTTTTTAGATGGAAATGACCTTAACTTCAAATGTGGAGGTAAAAAATCACCTGGATCAATTTTTTGCCAGTAAGAAACAAAAATTTTATGAACTAGGAATCACGTTATTGCCAGAAAGGTGGCAAAAGGTAAGGGACCAAAATGAACAATATATAATTCAATAAAATATTTATTCACTATAAGAAAATAATCTTTCATTTTTATAAGGAAAAAACAAAATTACTTTTCGGACGACAATATATAGAAAACTTTGAATAAGAACACCTGACACAAAAATTTAATCTCAAACATCTTAGCTGTTTTAGACACATCAAATCAACTCGACTAAGAATTAATTCTCTCGATATAAAACTTTCAGACTAATAATGGCATTAATCAATCGGTAAAAATTTTGAAATAGCCTTTCATACGAAAGGCATATACTAAATATCACATTATCTCCAATCTTTACTAAATGAAATGTGCAACTATCCAAATCAATAAAATCTAGAGCAATCATATCCCGTCAGATAAAATAATTTCAACTAATTAATTCAAATTCAAATAATTATTAATTTATAAATCATGCTTTAAATATAGTATGATAAACACTCATAAGTTGAAACGATTTAATTCTTGAATTCTCTTCTGTTTTATCGATATTTACTTTGGAGAAAAATACAGACATCAATCTTTATACATTTACAAAGTTTAAACTATTTCTCCAAAGAATTAATTGCAAAAAATTAATTGCAAAGTCCTGAACAATTAACATAATTATAAAATATAAGAATTCGAATGAAAACGCCTAAAAAAGATGAGCCAAACTCTAACTATTTTCGATCACATAAAACTAACCTAATTAACAATGAATTCTACTTAAATAATGAAGTAGGTTCAACTCAGCTAAATGAGGTTTTTAAACTGTTCACATTTATCATTCTATCTAAATTTTATAATATTCCTACATATTGAACACACATACTAATTATCGCATTGATTCCTCCAACTTTGCCAAATAAAGGGTAAAAATATCCAAGTAAATAACATCTAGGGAGTTTAAATCCGTACTGATAAAATATTAGATAATTTCAAGCTTTATAAGTTATGCTTTAAATACAATTTGATAACTCATAGGTTGAAACGATATAGTAGGTGATTGATTGACCGTTCTATCGAAATGTACTTCGGAAGAAAAAAAACAGACATCAATTTTGTAATACATTCTCAAAGTTTGAACTATTTCTCCAAAGAATTAATTGCAAAGTCTTGAATAATTAAATAAGTTATTATATAGAAGAATTTAGACCGAACTGTCTTTGGGGATAGTGAGTTTGAAGCTAACCTTTCGTGCTCATCGTTGACTCACAGCATTTCACAGAGTTATAGCTATCAATTTTCAGCTGGCTTCTACCTAATTGAAATGTCACATTACAGTGCACACGCCCTTCGACAACTATAAGGGTGATACCCTCTTCTTTTTTTGCTTCAGCTGAAGATTAAGATAAATTATATTCAATTACAGATATTAGACTAAATTAGTTTCAACATAGTTATTACTATAAGTCTTGGAATTTCGTGTTAAGAGCTAATTTGGCCGTCATCTTTGGTTAAAAGATTGACTTGGAGGAAAAGGAAGCTAACTGTAAAGGTGACTCCAAAGATAAATCATTAAAGTTTTGTGCCAAAATACCACACGCGGTCACCTTATAAAGTTCATCCAACGATACTAACCAAAAGTCATCTTAATCGTCGCTATGTTTCTAACCGTAATCGACATAAGAACAAATCGACTTAGGTCGAAGATGTATGATCTTTTTAACAGTTTAAGATTCACGTTTCAGAAATATAAAAAATGGTGAAATAATTCAATTCCCAAATGCCGTGTCTGTCAATGAACTTGTTAAAAGTTTATAAAAAAATGAATTCCATTGTTTCTGTCAAATCAAAAATAAATGGATTGAAATCTGAAAGAGAATAAAGAATAAACAGATTATTTTAAAACATTTACTTTATAAATTTTCTCGAAAGAAACTTATATTAACTCAAATTTAATATTTTCGAATTTTTTTAAGCTGTAAAAAAAGTTTGAAGCTACTAATGATAATATTTCAAAATAAATTTATGAATAATTCAAATAATCTTCCTTCTCTTACAAATATAGATTTAAATTTTCAATCATTTTGCACACATTTTTTTTTAAAAATAGATCTATCTTCACCAAAAGATAAATTGATAAATTTCTTTTAAAAGAAGAGACATTCTATTTTTTTTCGAATGTAATGGGAAAGAGTAAGAAATATTGAACTATTAAAAATTCATCCATGAAATTATCTGAGGATTTCTTAACAAAACTGATCAGATATGCAAACTTCAATAAGCTAAAATTCCAAATTTTTGTGCTGGGAGAATTTTTACTTATTTTTGTATCGAAGATCATATTAAAAAAATATTGTTGTAAGATACTAACAAGCATGCCTTTCAAAAGTTGTTATTTTTGTGACAAACCGAATTTTTATTAATTTCTTATGAATCTTTCTTAAATTATTTACAATATAGATAATGATAGAAGGTTACAAATTATTTTTTTCTGCACGATAGTAATTACTATAAGTATATGCATTTATTTGTGCAGAGGATTCAGAAGTTACGAAATCAACTAGCGTACTGTCTCTGATTAAAAGTGGCTTTTTTTTCATGGATTAGGATTTACAAAATGCAACAAGAACGAAAAATTATGAAAAAAAAAGCTAAAATATACATAATTCCAAGTCATGAGTCGAAAAGCGGCGAATGTTATAACTGGAAGAATATTTGAAGAAAATATAAAACAAAATAAATTATTACCTCTCATGAAAGTAAAAGGATTGCCACAACAGAAAAATTCTGAAGAGCAAAAGCAGGAAATAGCATTCAAAATATCAAAAAAGAAAAACACCATAATAGAAACAAAAGGGGAGGCACTGACACACATGGCAGCTTAATCAGGGGTGCATTACCATGTAGTCAGTGCGGGAGCAGTTTCTGCTGTTTGAGGTAAAATACCAATAATTCATCTGTATGGCTTTATTTTTCTTCATATCTTTCTTGGAGCAGTCAGGGTACGGCTGTTTGTGGTATTTTAGCATCAACCTCAGAAACTGCTCCCGCACTGACGACATGGCAATGTTCCCCTGATGACGCTACCATGAGTGTCGGTGCTTCCATTTCATTTTCTATTTTCATGCCTTTTTCAGCGATGTTTCGGATGCTATTTCCAGCCCCTGCTTTTTGGATATTTCCCGATGTGGTAATATCTTAAGCTTCATGTGAGGTAATAATTTATTTTGTATCTATCTATCTATATATCCAATGTATATATCCAATTTTTACGCTTTTGAAAGATATCTTTTCCTAGTGGCAGGGTAAAGCCAATTAAAGTGACATTTTATGCTGGTGTTTCGTAAAAATTTAGCCAACAATTAAAAACACTATCAAGCCTCTCATATCTATGTGTAAATTATTCAAATGTAATGGTAGAAAAAATCATTTTAAACCATATTTATTTAATGAAGAATAAAATGTGATTCCATAAATTTTCCCATCACATAAAATACAAAGATAAAATCTTCCGGTTAGCAAGTGTATATATNTATATATATAATTAAGTAAAATGTTGAAATACTTAACATTTTTGTTTTGTAACACAATTAGTTTTGATCATTTAGGCAAATAGATCGTCAAAATCATCATATCATTTAAGAAAAAGAGATTATGGAATATTTCGAAATTTTTTATTTGAACTTTACTTTTTAAATAAATTTATTTACAGACATAGATAAATAGATATAAATACAGATTATTCCAGTTAACTCATAATATGCTGTATCGTTTACAAAGCTCAACTAAACATCCGACACATATTGAAATGTTTATCACAAATAGCGCTTCCTAATATCAACCACAATTAGAATAAGATCGATCATTATTATTGTAGGCGTTCAAATTGTATCCTATAGAGTACGTACACAAATCTGGCTATCCAAGAGAGGTTGAAAGCTGTCGCAAACACTTCATTAAAATGCCGTGGTTAACTCTTAAAATCTATCGAACATCTATAAATATTCACAAATATGTATCATGTTAGACTTATTTTGTTCATAGTAGTATTTTAAAACCTTTAACATTATTAAACAAAATTTACGAATTCGCTATTTAAACTAAATATTACTCGTTTATACAATAATACTTGGAAATTGAGGTGCTACATTAAACTAATAATTTTTTGTTGCAGTTTTGTGACTATGCATCAAATAAATATATTCAAAATGTTTAACTATTTTTCTATTTCAATACATGTTTTTTTTTACTGTGTTAAGAACTAATGGGCGTGATAATAATTCTTACTATGTTTGATTATGGTTCTCGATAAATGTACCTGAGTTCCCTTTTCATTTCTGTGCTATTATATTTTGAAAAATTATTATTGTTCTGTATACGTTTCAAAATGTCTTTTAAATTACTGACAACAAATATGAAAGACTAAGTGCAACGTTCTGCCAAATTTCGTTTCCGTCCAAGCTAAGAATGATATGACTCATCGAAAACTGCGCGAACGAACATAAACAGTGGCGTAATCGTCCGTAATCAACCGACTCCAGACCGATTAACACGATCTACCAATAATTTATTCTTTTTTTTAAAGAAATTTCGAACAAATTTTAACGATTTATCTAGAAAAGTAAAATGAATGTGTTTAATTTTTAATATTTAAATTCAATACACACATTTTGTACTTTTATTTATATGTTTTCAATAAATATAATTTCTGTAAAAGAAAATTTTAATACCTTTTTTGCATGCCTTTTAAATACGTATTTAATTGCGGCTCGTGAAAAATTTAAAATTCTGAAAAATTGCTCGACTATCAAGGAGCTTGGCCACCCCTGGTCTATGATAATCCCCCGAAAGCTGCAAAGCAGTGAAACAAAAAGATAACTACATCCAAAGCTGAAAAAATATTTTGTGAGCCCTAAAATAAAATTTATAGCCGCCCCATCCTCAAAGTACAGCTTCATATTTTGTAGAATGTCTGAAGACATTTTTTTACAAAATTGTAGTTTTTAAACAGTTATAAAAAAATACTCTGCCATTTTATTTTGAAAAAACATTAATAAACACTATATTCTTTGTAAAACATTTTGATTGGTCCCTCAGCCTTCCCGGTTCAACAGGCTTTCAAGATTATTAAAAGGAAACAGTAGAAAAAATTAAAACACATATAATTACTAGCAACAAAGGAGCCAAGATGCTGATGTTTCAACTTGAAAAATATTTGAAGAAAATGTAAATTAATACAAATTTCCCGACATAAATACAATTAACAACTGGAAAACAAGAGCTATTTAACTAGCATCAAAAACCACTCCACCACAAACAACCACACCCCGAACAAGAGTTATAAACAAGAAGCAAAAACAAGTCAGACGAAAATAATGCAATAAAATCCAGAAAATCAAAATAAAAGTATATATATTCAGCTGAATTGAAACTTCATCAGTTGGGGGAAAGTTAAAAGCTGCAGGCTTGAGTATTAAAATAGCTTATATGCCAAATTGAAAAAATACAAAACTGTGTGCATTATGTGTCTAAAGTTTTTAGTTGGTGAAGATAAAAAAATTAAAAAAAATAAATAAATAAAATCAAACTAATAAATTATGTTTTAAAGAGATTCTACCGAATCTTCAATGCTAGGTTGGTCCTACCACAGCATAAAGTTAACATTACTTTTCCTCGGAAGGCAATACTCCAGTAAATCAGGTACCTGTCTACGAGTCCAGTCGGGATAACATTATTCAAGAGAAGTTTACGTAAAGATTTAAAATTATTTAAATTAAGCTTCTCTTTGTTACAAATGCACTTAATAAGATTAATTGGAGATAAAAATTACATGTCTGCAGATACTTATAGAAGTGTTAGAATTCTCGTAAATTAATTTGTTGATAGAGAATCGTAAGTTATATCCTTTATCAAAAACATGAAAAATCATCAATTTGAATTCAGTTTTAGACTAGTATATATATATATATATATATATATATATATACATCNTCTTCAACATGCGTTGGGAAATTAACATTGATTTTACTTATGGTAACCTTTTATTGGAAACCAGAGACAAATAATTCATCAAAATGTGCCATCCATGAAACTAGATTTTGATCTCTTAGAGGTGCAAGTTGGCAAATGCCTCATATTACAAAATATTTATTAAATCTAGTGGAAAACTCTCTCTTTAGCATGTAGTGCGCGAACGGATAGTCAGAGATAGTTTTAAAGTAGACAGTTAGGTTGGTTGTGTGTTCAAACTTATTTTCATCAAATTTGGTGCAGATCAGTTCAGAATTATGGATTTGTATGAAGAACTTACATATAATCATTCTGTGTTATATATATATATAACAAAATAAATACAAGAAAACACGAGGAAAGTTAAGAAAAACAAAGGAAAATTATAGACATATGGAAAAGGGGGAAATAATAATAAAGAAATAACAAACAACTAATTAAAAAAAAGGGGTGAAATTTTGTTAAAAGAAACCGGAAAATAAAAGATATAATCTTTTCAGCAGCCCACACGATTATAGGATTATATCTTTTATTTTCCGGTTTTTCTTAGAAAAGTTTTTACCCTTTTTTTTTCTTTCTTTTTTTTAAATTAGTTGTTTGTTATTTCTTCATTATTATTTCCCCCTTTTGTATATGTCTATAATTTTCCTTTGCTTTATTTTCATTTTGAACTTATATATATATATATATAATAGATAGATAGATACATACATACGTACTCGCCTTGTCAGAAACGAAGCCAGAAAAGAATGTATATATTAGTGGTCACAAATTAATATTTAATGCTAAAATTGTCGAAACATGTTCGATTGCAAAGAGACATGTAAAAGATACAAATGTCGATTATCTGAAACACCTCCAAGTTTCTAATGAAATTTAAATTAAGTAATCAATTTGGTTTTGATGTTATTTATCTCGACTTCTTATTTCTTAGATTATGATAATGATTCGTTTCTTTCTCGTGTTAATATTAATTTGTTCTTCCTAATTTATATTAGACCATTGACTAAGCTGAAATTTGAAACAAAAGTATAAAACTTCAGCCCATATTTACTAGAATCAAATATTTTGATTCTTAAATACTCCATAAAATTAAAGAATTCAGTAGAATAACGTAATCTAGTGACATTTTGAAGTATTTGATAAAATCTAGCTTTAGTACAATTAAAGAGAAAAACAACAGGAAATATGTTAAAATATATTTTTTCCCTCAAAAGTCACCTTTTGTAAGACCTTGGTAATATATATTAATGCTCCATACTTATGGCATAACATAACTTGTTCTTAAATTTGCAAAAATGAGCTGTTTAAGAGGAAAAATCTAAAACACTTGATTTTTCAAATTCTATCCCAAAACTGTAGAGCTACTGCGTTGTTTTTCGTAACATTGAATAACACTTTAAAACGAGGAATGTACTATATTATAATTTTTTGTAGATTTTTATCAGTTATTAATGACTCTTAGAAGATTTGTCCATCTTTAGCCGGTGCCCTCAACATGAATTATTAAAATGGCACAAAATGTTGAAATGAAGAAAAGGGAAAAATAAATGCGTTTCTTACGCAATTCCTTAATATTTGAACAATTGCACCACCACTGCTTTCTCTGAACTCGCAAAAAATTTACGAAGATTGATAGTTATTAATTGAATTTAATAATTTTAATGTAGGAGAAGAATTTCGCCAATTAAAGAAAAAAAAGGCATAGCTCCTCTTCTTTTCCTGCTCTACAGACCTTGGTGTGCTTTGACTTTCTTTACAATAGAGCTCCACGTCTTTCTCTCCCTAATTTATTTTCCCAATTTTTTAGGTTAAATTTTTTTTTCTGATTGTTCCCAGCCTAATCCAGCCATCTTTGCTTTGCATTATTATCTTTTCCTATAATTCACTTTTCCTATTATTCACTTCTCCTATTATTCACTTCTCCTATTATTCACTTTTCCTATTATTCACTTTTCTTATTATTAGGCATGTCTATTCCCTTCATTCTTTCGATATGTCCTACCCACTCTATTCTCTTATCTTTGATAAATCTTACGATATTTTCTATTTCATGGTAATATCTTTTATTTTTTCCTCCATGTGCTATTTTCATAAATAGTTACATAAATTTTTCTACCTTCAAAATACCTTAATATTTTATCATCTTTATTACATAAAACCTAGGTTTCAGATCCATGTGCTACTATTGGCCTTATTAAGATTTTATATGCCTGCATTTTGCATTTTCTTGAAATTAATTGATTTAAAGTAATTTATCATTTGCAGATACCATTTGTATCTGCTTATTTATTCAGTCTTGAATTTCACATAATATTTTATTTCATTACCAAGATAAGTAAAAAAAATTGTACCCTTAAAAATTTCATCATCAATTTTTAGATTTTGTATTTGTCTCCTCTCCTCCGACTTTACGTAATCATGAATTTGTTTTTGTTTCATAAATCTCTAGATCTCAATCTCTAAATCATAAATCTCTAAATCTCTAGATCATTTATTATTCCATTATATTGTTTTTGTTCTTGCAATAATTATTATATCGGATGCGTATGCACAGGTTTGTGTTAATTTTTATTTATATATTTCCTCGTTGCTCGATTGCTGTGATTACTGAATGCGTAAAGAATCACTTTGCTTTACACCTTTATTAAAGTTAAATGCATCTCCAGGTCTACCACCTATATTTATAATGTCCCTGTTGTTTTTCATTGTGATTTTTGTAGATTTATTAGTTTTGATGGCATACCAAACCTGTGCATTGCTGTATTCAGTTTTTTCTATTGAAGTTTCGATTGAAGTCATCAAGCTACGGTGGCTCAGGGGATAGAGCGTTCTCCTCCCAATGGCGTGACCCAGGTTTTGACTTCATAATGTAAGGTAATTGCTGGTTAATTTCATCAAAAAGTCCTTCACGAAAGCTACTTTGTCGCAATGCTTGGTCCAAGAGTTCCCTTGTCTTCCGGGTTGGGTTCAAAATTGCAAGTTTATGGAGTTGAGAATTGATACTCGTAAACTCAGAATTAGGTCGTCAGTTCAAAGCATTATAAAAAATTATTAATATTAATGCTGTCAAATGCTTACTTAAGAGCCACGGTGGCTCAGCATTCGCCTCCCATTGAACTGACCCATGTTCGAAATCCAGCGGGCGTGTTTGATACGAATTCCATCTCCGGATCACACTGCAACCACAGTGTTGATGTAAAATATCCTCAGTGATAGATGAATCGTGTGTTAGAATCCCCTTGCAGTCTGGCTAAACATAGGAGATTTACATGGTTTTCTTCTCCGTGTAACACAAAGGCCAATTAGTTTCATCAAAAAGTTTTGCACGAAGACTAGTATGTCCTAATGTTTGATCCAGGAGTTCCCGTGTCTTCTGAATTGAGTTCAAAACTCCAAGGCTATGGAGTTGAACATTGAGAGTAGTAAACTCAGAATTAGGTCGACTGTTTAACGCCGGTTATAAAATTAAATGCTTGCTTGAAGTCGATAAAAAGCATGCATAGATCAGTATCGTATTCATATTTTTTTCCGTAATCTGTCTAATTAAAAAAATTGATTAACAGATGCTTTATCTTGTCTAAATCCAGATTAATATTCTCACAGAAATTTTTCAGCTTATTATTTTTGAAATGCCTGTTAACAAACTTATTATATTTTATATGTTGAATTTACTAAAGTTATCCTTCTTTAATTTTTACAATCATACGTATCGCCTATTTTGTACACAGGGCAAATATATCCCAGATTCTATTCCTCTGACATAACTTCTGTTGCCCAGATATTTTTTATTAATTCATAAACTAATTCTATTATTTATAAACTAATTCTAATATTTCCTCCATATTTTACTAATTCAGAAATAATATTATCTGTTCCCGAAGCTTTATTGTTCTTCATTCTTTTGATACAATACTCAATTTCTTCTCTTGTTGTTGTGAAGTATTCATCAACAGTTTCTTGATCTTTCTCGCATTTTATTGAAAAAGTATTGTTGAAAGTACTCTTCACCATTAGAATAAATATCCGTGTTTGCATTACAGAATACTTGATCCATAATGTTAAAGTATGATTGCGCATTCATATTACACATGATCGTAGAGCAAGTCAGCCACCTTGTGGTAACACTGTGTGGAGCTATTGCTTATCACATAACACTGTCACACATTCTGAAGTGCCCCTTAATATATACATGCACACAGTGCAAGGCTTGGATGTTCTATACCTCAAAAGTTAAAGTTTTTGAATTAAATAATTTGCTTCTAATGTTGTAGATATATTTTTACTGTCACTTTCATTTATTTCTTTGTTCAGGGCCAAAATAGCCAGGTTGGTAGAGTATTGGGCCCATATCGAAGAGATCGTGAGTTCGATCTTCGCTGGCCAAAGAAAATTTAGTAAATGGTGCGCGTTAAATCTGTCGGATCCCAAAATCCTCCATGTTCCCATAACAAATCATACGTCTGGGAGAACTGGATTAGAAATTGATAGATCTCTGGTTGGAGGTCAAAATTACTATCTGTGGATGAGTGAATGGATATAGGAATGGGTCCACCCTATCAACGGGCAGTGACGTATGTGTGGCTGAAGACATATTCTTGGTCAAAGATGGTCGTATCATGCCCTCTGAAGAACAAGAAATGCACCCTCTGCCCGAAAATCACTTGGTTTCACCAAACAGGCTTGCTGGTGTTGGCAAGTAGCATTAGAAACAACAACAACGTTTTTTTTTATTCGCAATTTCATTTTTGAGGGGGTTATGCCGATTTATAAAGGATTTCAGAAATCCAGAATTAGTGATTCATGTGTTATAAAAATAGTTTTATTTGCAGTTTTCACACTGTATTGAATTCACCATTTTCACATTTAAATATTTAATACGCTAAATTAGAAATCCAAAAGGAAATTTTAAAAACTTATTTAAATTTTTTATTTATTCATTTTATTTCATTTCATTTGTTTATTTATTTATTTATTTATTTGTTTTGGACCAGGACACGTAATGAAACTTTTAGGCTTTATAAATTTCGTTGTTCCGATACTTTTTAAAATTAACGGCACCTTAAACCCTCCTTCCTTATACTTGTTTTAATTTAACAGCATTTTAAGTTTTATTTTCTCATTTGTTCATTTATTTACATATTTAATTTATTATTTGCTAACAATATTTCAATGCGTTGTAATTAGTTTGAGATTAAATATATCAAACATTTTCTTCTTCTCTCTCATCTGTGGACAGAATTGGAATCAATTGCAATTTATATAGAACGAATTTTATCTACCGAATTCGTGAGAAAAGAACATGCGCTTTTAAAGCAAGCGCGTGAAAAAATAAAAGAAGATAATGCATTCTAAAACCAGTGGATCAGTTTCGGTTCAAAGAGGAAGCTTATTTTTTCCTGAGTTCACCTGACTCTCCACTTTCAGGGAAGGATAAAAGTAGCAACTCTTTGACAAGTGACAGAAAAGTGTTATCTCTTATAAGTGTTATAAGCGCCATCTCTTGGCAAAAGTCGAAACTACATGACTACTCAAATGTAAGAGCTCTCAATAAACATTTAATAAAACTGTGAAATCACCCCANTAAAAGAAGATAATGCATTCTAAAACCAGTGGATCAGTTTCGGTTCAAAGAGGAAGCTTATTTTTTCCTGAGTTCACCTGACTCTCCACTTTCAGGGAAGGATAAAAGTAACAACTCTTTGACAAGAGACAGAAAAGTGTAACTTGTGCCATCTCTTGACAAAAGTTGAAACTATATGACTACTCGAATCTAAGAGCTCTCAATAAACGCTTAATAAAGCTGTGAAATCACCCCAAATAAGCGAAATGAAAGTAGCGTAAATTACATTCAACATAATATTAATAATGTAAATTAATTTTTATTTATTTATCTATTTATTTTAAGGCAATTCAAGGCTATTATTAGGCAATTCAAGGCTATTATTAGGCAATTCAGGGCTATTATTAGGCAATTCAAGGCTATTTATTAGGCAATTTCAACGTATTGTCTTCTGAATGAAAAAGAAAATAATAATAATAATATAGTTCCTTATTCAATATATTATTTGAAACACGCTTTCAAATTTTTCTATCCTTAAATAGTCTTTCAAATAAGTTTTGAATCCTCGATTAGCATTAGTATATTGTTCTTTTAAAAAGCTTTTAAATCATTCTTCATGTTTTGCAGAAAAATGTTGCACACTTGTAATGAACACAAAAAAAATTTTTTTTTCAGATTGAGTTTCAAAACTATAGCTTTCTACCAACTTCAAGGTCATTTAAATTAGTACTTTACTCCTCTGGTTTTGAATATTCAACGAAGCAAACGCACGGACTATATTTTTAAATTTTTACTTTTAAGATTTTTGTCACAAAGATTCGTAGCTAATTGTTTGTGTTTTTGTTGCATTTATACCTTTCTTTTCTCCTTCAAGAGCAGTGCAATTTATAGTTACCAAAGGTGACCAACATTTTTGAATGCATAACGTTTGAACATTTCGACCAATATTTTGAAAAAATATTGAAGTACATGCTTTTAAAAAATCTAATTGAGCTAGGAAAATACAATTTTTATATATTCTGTTGTCAAAATTTAAATTTAAAGCAAAGTTAATGCCTGTTTTTACCCTTAGTTTCAGATAATAAAAAATCTAAAATTAGTCTGTTACTTAAGTAGAAAAAAAAAATGCGAAATTTTTCCTTTGTGATTATAATGTTCTCTGGACATTTTTAGTAATTTATTTCTATATTTTACCATTTGTTTTTCATTTCAGACCGCTGTGCTCCCTTTGTGGGTTGATTGTAAGAGGAGTTACTAACACAAATGAAATTTTCGAGTCAAAATCACCCAAAATATTTTTACATTTTTATTACTTGCCTTTTTTTACTTACGAAAAACACAAGCAAATTTTTTTTAAATTGAATAATCGTTTTTGTTGCAAAACCCACACAATTTTAAAACTATATTAGGTGTCCAACAATTTGAAATCCCCCCAATTGTTATCAGAAATCTCTGAATTATTTTTAAAATATCCGAAATTGCAAGTAAAATGTAAGTTAGATTTGTTCTACTTACACATTTGCATTTGTTGAACACACTATTTAAATAAGATTAAAAAAATATCGATACTTATTTTCTTGTCAGAATTTACAAAAGTGCTGACATATTCCTTCGGTCGTGATGATAAAAAAATATAACTTCAGCAAAATATTTTTGTATAAAAAAAACCAGTTCAATTTTTTTTGCTTGGTGAGTAGATTGTTCTATAAACATCAAAAAGTAATTATGATCAGAACGGCTTCGCGTTCAGCGTAAGAATAATTTTTGATTTTCCATTAAAATATTTAGAGTGGTAAGAAAATTTATGCTTCAATATTTGCTTCTTAATATAATAAAAATTAACTAAACAACCATGACAACTATGAAATAGTTCAAATATCATAAGTATAGAAAACCTGATAATTTTCGAAGATATTATTAATTGCTGGCTAAACTTAATTGTTAGCTACTTCACTGAGAAAAAAAAGTACTTTGGTTATGATTTTAGTAAAATTAGAAATAAAATATGGCTTTATAAAATGTTATAACATTTTGTAAATGTGGTAAAATTTAGTTATTTTATCATGATAACTTAGATAATTATATAAAAATCATTAATACGGATAAGTTTAATTTTAAATTTTGTATTTTGTTTACTAAATGTGTGGTGATAATAAAATCAATAATTTTAAAAATTAAAATATCCGGTAAACCGTTACAATATGAAAGGAAAATTACAAAATGAATGGTTTAAAGACCGTAAATTTTGG
Organism: Parasteatoda tepidariorum; assembly: GCF_043381705.1. NCBI lineage: Eukaryota > Metazoa > Arthropoda > Arachnida > Araneae > Theridiidae > Parasteatoda > Parasteatoda tepidariorum. Next base: position 33,196,390 of record NC_092214.1, on the reverse strand, counting down.
TTTTATTTACCAGAATTGTGGGGTTTTTTTTTAATCAGAAATGTCCTTATCATGCAGTACTGTAATTTTACAAGATTTGTTTTCTCCGAGTAATTATTTCTTAATTAACTTCTATAGAGGCTGTTTTTTGGCCGTGACATAAATTAACGCCTAATGGTGTCTTATTTTTTATAGGGGACATCTATTTCACTAATTTGCGCCAGAAATATATATTTTTAGGATATAAATTTTTCAACGGATATCAATCTTGAAAATGGCGTCATTAACTTTGCATTTGAGCAGTAATTTTTTTTCTTCTTTTTTTTTAACAAATAGCAATGGAATATAAAGTCTTATAGAGAAAAACATGGAAAAACTTATAATATTACAAAAGGCACTTTAAAATGTTATGCCTTTATAACTTTCAAAATATAGGAGAAACGAATTTTGGTTGAATTCTTAATGAAAGTAAATTTCGTACTTTCACACCCGCTATATTCTTCTCTTGAAGTTAATATCGTGGTATTTATAATTAATTAAATTGGGGAATGTCTTAATGAATTTAATATGTAAACAATTATGTTCGCAAAAAAAAAAATGTTTGCAAGATTTTTCTCAAACTAGACTATTAAAGCGTCCAATGATAAATTGTATTTAAATGACTTTGCATACAGAAAATTTGTTATTGATCAAATGTTGGTTTGGTTCCTAATATCAAGAGAGTGTTATGCACCAAACTTAAAGAATATTACTTACTAAAGTGAAACAATCCAAACGATGCTATAAATAATTATAAAATTGTTCTTTGAAAGTTCTGTCGCCATATGAAACAACCCTAAGCTGTGAAATATTTTCTTTCAAAACTTAATAATTCGGTAACTTTCCTGCAGAAAAATTCTGTTCCCTAAAACTACAGAAATTTACTGCTAAACTGCATCGTAATCTGTCAAAGGACGCATTTTTTCCGCAACAAATAAACTCCAGGATCAAGTATTGGGAGAAATTTTCTTTCGTGGAGGATTTTTTTTGATGGAACTAACACACACATTTGCGTTGCATGGAGAGGAAGACCACGAGAACCTCCCAAGGTTAGCCTGACGGCAAGGGGACTCTAACCCATGATCCGTATACCACTGAGGATACTTCACGCAGCATTGTGGTCGGTGCAATCCGGATGCGGAATTCGTATCGACTGGCCATCGCTGGTACTCGAACCCGGGCCACCTCATTGAAAGAGCCATCGCGGCTCCAGCAATGAATATCTTAATTAAATCTGACAGTTTATAGGTCAAACAGTTCAGTTCCATCTGGCCTTCGAATCTAGCTACGTAGTCTCACCCCACTTTTTCCCATATATAGTTTAAAATTATAGTTTTGCTTTGATTTTAAGGCATCTAAATTGTATTTTTTTTTTCCTTTGTTGAAGGAGCTGCAAAAAATACCCACATCTTTATGCAATGTTCTTAAATTATATCTATTAATCATTTATTGACTAAAACAAATGGTTTTCGTAACAATGAAAAATTAAATTACTTCAGCAAATAAAACTAGTTGATTTCAGAGCTTTTAAGGAACATCATGGATTGAATAGTCTTTTTTTAATGAAATTTAATTACTTGCGTTTTTAAAAGTAATAGAACATATACAATTCGTCATTGTAAAAATACGAGTAGAATTAACTTTAAAAATTCATCTGATTTTTTATATTATTTTTTTCTAGTCCTTTGTTCCTGTAATTTGACTGATGTGTACAAGTGATTTATAACTATTTCATGTGGTATCTCTTGCAAGTATACTACATATTATCTGTATAGGGCTCACATCACCACCACTGTTATTTTTTTTTTTACTCTTACATTAAGATTAAAATTTAACTATAAAAAACTATATTTATTTAAACATCTCTTTTTCTTCGAAATAAATATACTTGTAGAAATTTTCAATAAATCCTATGAAGCAAATGCTGATTTTAGACGATCGTATGAAGTTTATCAAAATTTAGTTTTGTAAAAAAGTGTCTCAGTATCCTATCTTGTTCTTATGTTTTTAAACTTAGTATTTTCAAGAGGCGTTTAACTTGAAGATTTTTTTCCTAATTCTACAATGAAAAACGAATAATATGTATTAATATTTTTTTTCACTATTTTTTAACTCAGTATTTTACTTTTTAATAAGAGACATTTACCTCTACGATATAGTTGTGACGTATAGCTTATTTATAGTTGATGATGAAATTAATTTAATGATGTAATGTGTGTAAGTATAATTGTGACAATAACAACTGGCAAAAGTCACAATAAATAGTCAGACTTTTATATGTTATCACAAGATAAAGCAACAAAGTCACATTATGACCTCTTCAGGACTAATAAAAACGGTCACACCTGTGACAATGACTGCTGTGGCCGTTTTTTACTTTCTTATGATGACACTTAGACAATCTGCGCTATCTTGGAATCTTCCTTGATGATCTTTTATTACACTTAATGGTAATGCTGCTACCATTACTTATTTCTTACTGTATCAACTTGACCACTTTTCAATTAGATATGTCTTATAGTTTCAGAATTTTAATTAGTTTATTAAGAATATTGTAACGGCATAGCTGAGAAAGATTATTGACACTATAAATGTTTGTTAGTAACTTTTTGGTTATTATACCCTAAAAATAAAAAATTATACCATCATTTTGAGTTACTTTTGCCGCCTGTGTAACTTAGATCATTTTTGCAGGGTAAAAGTTGAGTTTCGCTGAGAATATAGTCGCTGATCTTAGTATCACTGTTTTAAGTTTGATTGTTAATTTTCACGAGGCTAATTTTTTTTAATGAATTTTTGAATTGCATATTTTAATACTATGGGCACTTAAAAGATAAGCTTAAAGAAAAAGAGAATGAAACCATAATGTTGAAAAGTCATGTTAAATAATAATTGACAAATTCGTTAGTAATTTTAGCTTTATTAGATACATCAAGTAATTTATTAGTAAGGATACATCAAGAAGTTGCTGAATATAGTACTAAAACCACGTGCTTCATTACTTTTTTAAAAAATTACATCATGTTTTATACTTAAAGCTGATTACAACTTATTCTTATACATGGAAAAATTAAGGGTTAGGTCATTTTAGAATACTTGAAAAATCCTTATGTCCCCAAAATATACACCCAAAAGTTGGTGAGCAGAAAAATATCGAAGTATCTACCTAAATATCTACCTTCGCAAGCCACTACGTGTGTCCAGGAAAATTCAAAACTGTTTTTCTAGAGGCTAGATGACAAGATAGTCGAACAAATTTTCAGCTACCTTTTTTTTTCACTTTGAAAAATTGCTTCTTGCCTTTCAGTAAATGTATAATAAGGAACCTTTTCCGGAATTTTTATTCATTCCATTGTTTAACCGATAAAATTTCCAAAATAAATTTATTTTTTTCGCTGCTAGAATTGCCTTATACTATTAAATCTTATATCTATCTCTTGAAAATGTCACTTAAAATAATCTTGAAAAAAGATCTTCAATTATTTCTTATCGTGTAATGTTATAATAATTTAGTATTATAGCAGTTTAAATCAATCACTTAAGTCACAATACATTTTTCATAAAAAATATCTTTAATATTTAAATGCACTCTTCAGTATGTTCATTCCTCTCATTTTATTTGTTTAGAGATAAAGTAAAATATTTTCCCATTGTACCAACAAAAAACAAATGAAGCAATATTTTTCAAAGCACTTTTTATATGTAAATAATGATTCTTTTTAACACAATGTTTGTGTTGTAAAAAGCTTGTAGCATTATCATTGAGTATTCGATTGCGTGCACTGATAAAAGAAGTCTTTGGTGAAGCAACTGACTAATGGTTAGAAAGGTCATTATCTCTGAAATATGCTATTCACATTCGCAGCACTCTATCTTCAAAAGAAGACAACAAGTCAAATATGACTTGTAAAAATTTTATGTTCGCATAATTTAAGTCATAAATTCTGATCGCAATCCGGAATTTTTTCGGAATTTTTATTTATTCCATTGTTTAACTAATAAATTTCCAAAATAAGTTTATTTTCTTCACTGCTAGAATGGCCTATTCCTATTAAATCTTATATCTATCTCTTAAAAATGTCACTTAAAATAATCTTGAACAAAGATCTTCAATTATTTCTTATCGTGTAATGTTATAATAATTTAGTATTATAGCAGTTTAAATCAATCACTTAAGTCACAATGCATTTTTCATAAAAAATATCTTTAATATTTAAATGCACTCTTTGTAGTTCATTCCTCTCGTTTTATTTGTTTAGAGATAAAGTAAAATATTTTCCCATTGTACCAACAAAAAAAAAATGAAGCAATATTTTTCAAAACACTTTTTGTATGTAAATAATGATTCTTTTTAACACAATGTTTGTGTTGTAAAAAGCTTGTAGCATTATCATTGAGTATTCGATTGCGTGCACTGATAAAAGAAGTCTTTGGCGAAGCAACTGACTAATGGTTAGAAAGGTCATTATCTCTGAAATATGCTCTTCACATTCGCAGCACTCAATCTTCAAAAAAAGACAACAAGTCAAATATGACTTGTAAAAATTTTATGTTCACATAATTTAAGTCATAAATTCTGATCGCAATCCGGAATTTTTTCGGAATTTTTATTTATTCCATTGTTTAACTGATAAATTTCCAAAATAAGTTTATTTTCTTCACTGCTAGAATGGCCTATTCCTATTAAATCTTATATCTATCTCTTAAAAATGTCACTTAAAATAATCTTGAACAAAGATCTTCAATTATTTCTTATCGTGTAATGTTATAATAATTTAGTATTATAGCAGTTTAAATCAATCACTTAAGCCACAATACATTTTTCATAAAAAATATCTTTAATATTTGAATGCACTCACATTCCTCTCATTTTATTTGTTTAGAGATAAAGTAAAATATTTTCCCATTGTACCAACAACAACAAAAAATGAGCAATATTTTTCAAAGCACCTTTTATATGTAAATAATGATTCTTTTTAACACAATGTTTGTGTTGTAAAAAGCTTGTAGCATTATCATTGAGTATTCGATTGCGTGCACTGATAAAAGAAGTCTTTGGTGAAGCAACTGACTAATGGCTAGAAAAGCCATTATCTCTGAAATATGCTATTCACATTCGCAGCACTCAATCTTCAAAAAAAGACAAGTCAAATATGACTTGTAAAAATTTTATGTTCGCATAATTTAAGTCATAAATTCTGATCGCAATCCTTAATTGGAAGATGAAGTGCTTCGATAATAAAAGACAATTTTCCCCTCTCATTACTGTTTATCCCTTTTAATTATTACTAAAATAATGATTTTACTATTTCATTGTTTTTATACTATGTCATTTTTTTCGAAAAAGTTTTATATTTGAAGGGCTGGAGGCAATAAGTCACATTTTTCAAATTGTTCAGGAGAACATTGTCGGTTTGGAAAACACCACGGTTTTTATGTTGGCAGTAAGTGGTTACTTTACATTATAGGAATGTTTGGTGCATATTCCAGAAATTTTTAACTATCTGGAAGCATTACTAAGGAAACACTTAATGTAAAAATGTCCCCTTTGGAAAAAAAATAAGGCTTACCACTATGGTTCCTCAAGTCCTTCAATTATTACTGTATATAAACTTCAATAAATATTCCATCCCAGTAAGGAAACAGAGGCAAATTATATGAACTTAATCATGATAGCCTTTTAAATTAAGTTTATATCATTGTTACCCGATACAAAGAGCAAAAGAAACTCCTGAGTCAAACATCAGGACAATTTCTCATTCAAGGAGAACTTTTTGAGTTAAATCTACAAGGATTAAACAAAATTATGGAAACACTTCTCTCTTTTTTTTTTCTTCATATTTCTCAAGAAATACTCGAGAATTATTTTATAACATAAGAAGTGTTTATGACATGCGATTTCTCCTATATGTGCGCAGGAAACAATATTTTTTTACTCGCAATTTTGGTAACTTATGAATTTGAATATCTTAAAAATTTAAAAAGTTTCTAACAATTTTCTAAGTAGGTTTTGTAAATTTGTAAAGAAAGCTTGGTAAGGTATGAGATTTTGCACAAATTTCATTTTGCACTGTTAAACAAGATTTATTAAAAATGACATCGGCATTATCTAGAACCACCCCCTATGGGACGAAGCACCGAACTGCTAGTCCTAAGGGCGTGAGTTCAAATCTTGGGGTGGTCTGTTATTATTTTATATTTTATTGCAGTAAAAATTTTTATATTTCCTTTTTTTACAGTACGGTTACTTTATTCAAATATTTTAGTTTCACTCTCTATTTCCCTGTATAAAGAAAGCTTCGGGACAGTATGAAGAATTTCTGCAGATTTCTTGTGTTTTCTGCATATACATAAAGGCCTATATTTCGCTTTTATACTAACCCATATTTTTTAAATTTTGCCGTATTGACTATTTTAATATAAGCAATTACGATTCCAAGCAGGAAATTCATGGACAGGTTAGTTCGGGGAAGAAAAAAAAATTGACTCTACATAAAGAACAAATTTGGTATTTTCGGAATTAAGTTTACTTTGTATCCAAAGTAACAATGTATGAGAAAGAAAATAAAAAAAAAAAATTTTTTTAATTTTTTTCAATCGACTTTTACATTTTGATGCACATGTACATTAAATGACCCAGTGTAAAATTTTTCAAAATACTTAGTATTGTATGTCTCAATTCCAGGCAATTGTATGACTTATAAATCGTTAAAAATTCATAATCAAAATATCAAGTATCCATTTACTGGTAGGAGCTATTCATTTTTAGGTATTATTTGAACCACCAAAACTTTAAAACAATAGTTTATAAATTTCCTTTATTCATTTTTTTTTTTTTTTTACATAAATTGCATTTTATAACAAGCATTTTAACATGTTCCTTTACCAAAAATTACAGATTTTAAAAATATTATGAACTTTCTAAAGAGAAGCTGTGCTTACTTGTCCATTCACTGATCGTTATACCCTTACTGTGTTTGAATAATCATTCAGTATTTTCAAAACCCAATGGTATGGATAGAATTGGACATTAAATTTGTGCAAGTGGGAATGAGGTGATTTGATCCGTTGCTCTTTTTAGGTTAGTTTTTTCTGATGCTTATTTTCCTCGATTCACAAAGCATGCTATTTTGAATATCATAGAACGTAATATCTAATTATAAAATTATGACGGCTTCGTTAAAAATTTTAAATTATGGTTCAGGAAGAAAAATGAAAATGAAGATCCCCTTATTCAACCAGTATTCATTTAAGCACAAGTCGTTCCCTAAAATAAAAATTTATAGTTTCCTTAGCAAAAACAGATTTTATAAAATCGCACTTTACAATTTATATATTAAAAAAAGAACGAAATTTTTAAACTTTGATGAAGGCTTTTTTTTATCCTACACAATATCACTCACAATACTATTCAATTTAAATCTTGTTGAGCTTCAAAAGTTAAACAAAAAATATAAATAAATTTCTAATTGTTTCTTGGAGGTTTCAGCATAAATATAACTTCAAAATACTATATTTAAAGATATATCTTTAAAATATAACTCAAAATTGATATTTATTTTATTTAATCATTTCGAATTTGGCTAATAAATAATATTTTATTCTAAATGTGTATCCTTAAAATCATCCGGCTCATTCCTAACTTAATGATTGACATGTACATGGAAAAAAATTATATGGACACTTTATTATTCAATCAAGTTAATCAATGAAATTTCACTCAATGTAAATGATTGTCGTCTATTTTCGAAGTATTTCAAACTATAGGAGTGCAACCTGCACTTTTAAATTATAGTAATTATTACAGTATAATTATCATATTTCAAATTTGTAAAAATCTTACATTTTTCAAAAATATTTTTAAATTATTAATTTTACTCTTCAGTTCAGAAAAGCTATTAATTTTGAAGTTTTCAATTATCAAATTATTGAGCCAATCTTACTGAAATAAATATTTGACTTTATCATTTAATTAATTAATTTTACGATTGTAAAACTTTTTCTTTCATTTTAAAATTTACAACGATAGCATAGATTTCATATAACATGAATATATTCTCATTTAACTATAAATTTTTTTAAAATAATACTTTTTAACCTTTATTTTTCCGTTCGTAAGATTGAGAGCAAATGATGCTTAATTTTTAATTAAATTCTTAATATTTTTAACAATTAAAAACTGAATATATTCAATTTATACATGTTACAAGGATTTTCCATATTACAATGAATAAAATAAGAAAAAAAATTTAAAATTTTAAATCCCGGGAATGATACTATTGAGATTATATAATCATGTTACATTATGTAAATTATTACTGAATTAATTTAAAAAGTTTTTTTTCTTTTCTTACTTAAATCAAATTTAATAATAATTTTTCGCAAAAAAAAATAGTCCCTGCAAAAAAATTTACTATTACGAAATTTTCAGAAAATTTTTTTAAAAATATTGTTTTTAGTTTTAGTAATTTCTTGACACGAAATGAAACAAAAAATAAAGAAACCAGAGGGTAACGATTATTATTCTTTTTTTTTTTCTTTTGTTATTATAACCCTCCTTCGTCTATGAAACGGTTTCTGTTTCAAACATTGTCAAGGTCAATTTTGACAATCATAGCTCGCTGAGAAAGAGGGAAAGGAAGTTCGCCTACACATTTTTGGTTGCTCCAGTATTTCAAGGACTTAGAAAATTTCAGACTTTTTAAATCAGCGAGTAATTAATTTTAGAAAATTAATATCCCGACATAAATAAAGCGTGAGGTTAGCCATGTTGTTAGTGGTATCCCTTATTTGGCTATATCAATGGCTTATTTAGCTATAACTTTTTTTTTTAATTATTATCCTTGCCAATAATCTTCGTTTTGTTATCAGAGAGTTATCAATTTAAGAAAATTAATATCACGACTTAAATAAAGCGTAAGGTTAAACATGTTGTTAGTGATATCCCTTATTTGGCTATATCAATGTAAAATATCAACGTTGTTACTTTTTTGAGTAGCATCATAACATGCTTGCGGAGTTGTCCAAATTCGTTTTCAGTCGGACAATTCCTCTAATAAGTCGTACGAAGAATATTAATCTCTAGAAATATAATCTAGCTTTATAAGATTCTCCTTTCATGGGGAAAAAAATTCTGCTAGGCGCCAAGCATTCTGTTTCGATCACAAATACTCACTAAATACGGTACACGCACTGATCACCGTCGAAGAAGCAAGGAGTACCTGATTGATGAAAAATATTTTCAACCGAAATATTAACCAATCAGGCTCCAAATTTTTCATAAGGTGATTGAAGGTGCGTGAACCACATTCAGGACATCATCAAGAAAAATAAGGGCTATATAAGCGAATACAGAGCACTTCATATGAGACAGAAATAAGCAGACGGAAAAGCTTCTAGCAATTCGTTGTTTGTAGTACTGTACTGTTTATTGTTATGGTTTTTGTGGAAACTGTCAAATGGGAAGAATTGACTTGTATCGCTAACTTTTTTTTAAAAATTATCTTTGTCAATAATTTTGTTTTGTTATCTTCGTATGTAATATCTAATTAACAGTATTATATTCATTCTACTGATATCCAATACTTCTAAAAGGTAAGTATTTTATGTTTTCATTTTAAAGAATAGTAAGAAAATATATCTGCTATTATAAATTAAACGGAAACTTAAAGCTGATTAATTAAAATTTTTTAGTGCAAGAGATGTATGAAAATGGGAAAATTATTTTTTGTTTAATGAAATTTATATTTATTTCATTTATTAAAAGCGTCATTTAGTCCTAAGCTGCATTCTTTTACAAAATCTGTAGGATTTTAATCTCTTAAATTCCAGCTCTTTAAGGTCCTATAATGAGCATACATAAACTTTAAGTATAATTTTGTGTGAAATAACAGATGATTATGATAACTTGTAATTTTTATATTTAAAAATAAAACAATTGTGAAAAAATAATTAGTTTTGCATCCAGTTTTTCAAGATAATAATGTCAAAAGCGGCTTCATTTATTTCACTTAAAGTTGCTGTATTTTGAAAGGTGTGGTCTAAATTAGAAGCAGATATCTTACTTATTTAATGAACTTTAATATTATGTGTTAAATATGAAAGATAACTTAAAACTTCATTACAGAAATTTCATATTACTATTCACTGTAAAATAGTCGCCTAAAATTTGTAGAGAATAAACCAGTGATAAATGAGAAACTAGAAAAACTTAATGTGTAAGATTTATTTGCATATCCAGTTACCTACTGTAGTTACCTGTGTGTGCAAAGTGAGTGCTCGTGACTACTCAAGTACAAAATCAACACTCAAGGGATGACTTGCCGACGAAAAACAGCAGCACATCTGTGTCAATGGTTGAAGGATGTCTGCGGACTTAGGCCCCAGGAAAGCACTGGTGTAAAAGCAAAGACTAGTCTGAGTGCCGCATGCACTGAAGTAACCACACAGCCATGCAAAGTTCTCCAACCAGAAGACAATAAAGCATTTTATTAAGATCTTTCAAGTGTACAAAGACAATAATTGTAATAATACAGAGAGTAGTATAAAAGTAGAATTCAACAGATGGAAAAATATTACAAAGTTTAAGTTATTACAAAGTAATGCTTCATCATCACATTATTACATATCTTGAACAGTGGTGGGAAATTTGTACATATTCATGGAGAAGAGTTCCCTAGAACTCCTTCTGGAAGCAATAATTTGGAAAATTCTAGGAGTCTAATTCTTCAATGTCTAGGAAAATTCCCAGGTTAATTACAGGGTATCCGCGTACCTGGAATATCATGGAAAGTCGTGAATTTCAGTATTGAACTAAATTTGTCATGAAATGTCATAATTGTAACTATTTTTTTAAAAAAAATCAGGGAAAGTCATGGATTTAGGTTGCCGAAAAATTTAATTTTTAAAATGGAATCCCCAAATTTCATGGTGTTTCGAATATCTTAATTTCTAACAAAATCCCCACTCACAGTCATATTTTATTAAAATATAAAATGTTTTTATCATGTTCTTTAAAAATTATGGTGTTCTTTCAAAAAATGAAAGAAAAAGCATCATTTCTGGAGTGAATTGTCTTTTAAAATTCTGTGATTTCAGAATTTTTATTATTATTATTATTTTTTTTTTTTATCAATTTAAAATCTATAAATAAGAAGATGTAGAGTATAACAGTTTTGGTAATACCTATCATTTCAATTAATGTTATTATAATGCCTTTTTAAATTTATTGTTCTGTTTTTGTCGGAAATAAAAGTAACTTAGTTAAGTCATGAAAAATTCTCGGAATTAGTCATGGAAAATCATGAATTTGAAAATCTAAAATTAAGCAGATACCTTGTAATTAGTTAGCATAAAAGTTAAGCTGAAACAGTAACATCTAGAATTTTGAAAAACTGAGTTATAACCAAATATAATGTTATTTTAAGTAACATTTACAAAAGTTTTGTAACAACGAGTAACTAAAATAAAAAGACATAGTTGTGCTTGTATAAAGTAGAATACATAATTTACAGTTGTAGTCGCATTGTCACTCAGTTCATCAACACAATGTCAAGTGCACATTGGTTTCGAAGGTTGTGAATTGTTTAAAAACGACTTAAAATAAACTGATCGTTTTTCCTTCGAAAAAATTCTCTCCTGATTACTTATTTTACATAATCCATGATTTTTGGTTTTTAAATAATTGTAATGCCTAGTAATATAACACTGACCCTAAATAATGGCCAGGTTTGAGAACAAAAAAAAAAAAAAAANAAAAAAAAAAAAAAAAAAATTCATCACAAAAGAGGACCAACTCAAACAGTATAACTCATTGCTACTCTCGGACAAACCACAATTTTTTTTTTGTTGTTAAATTTGTGCAAGATCAAAAAACATTTGGGGCAACGCAAACATAAATTATGTATTGAGCAGATATAATGAAACATCTTGTTAGATTTGGTCAAAATATTTTATTAAAATGTTTTTTTTCTTGTGTTAATGATGAAATGATATGGATTTCAAAGTATCATTATTGGATTCTTTTTAGATTGCCAGTAATTATCAGGAAAAGACATGCAGAATAATTATCAAATGCAAAATACTGCAAATAGTCTTGAATTCTCCTGTAAAAATTTAAGAATGACATTAGTGTAGGAAAAATTTCTAATTGTAAGTATGGAACTGGGTATAATTATATTGTTCTATTATGTTTATTTATTTTTCTTTTTTAATTTTCTTAATCTCACTTATTTTCTTAAGGAAAAAGAACCTCTCGAACCATATAGATTGAGTATGTCAAAATCCGAATATTAAGTCAAAGGCTTTCGGGGTTTTCTTTGCACTGTACAGTGCTAAAAAACAAACAAACACCCATCCTGAATAACTTTTAATCAAATGATCACTTCATATCTTAGGAGTCAATCTTACTGGTTTGAAGAGATGAATTCAGATAGGCTAATTAATTAATGCAGACGATAGTTTAAATTGCAAAATCAGACACAAAACCATACTTTCTCTGAATAAGCATACCTTATTTGCAGGGTTCGTTGATTTAAATCACGATTTAAATCAACTAATTTTTTTTATCTATATATATTGATTTTAAAAGTTAAAAAACAGTGTTTTAAATTTTTGATACTTTTATTAGTATTAAAGTTTAATTTAAATAAATTGCTGCATTAATTAATTTTAGTTAACGAAATTACTTTCTTTGTGTGTGTTAAATTCCAACACATTTGAAATTACATTTTTAAAAATCTTTTGATTCTTGAGATTGAAAGTACAGATTAAAGTAAACATTTAATGCTGTCTCAATATAGACTTGCATAGCTGTAGAAAGTAATTAATAAACATGAATTTTTTTCAAAAAATAATACAAATATTAATTTAAATTCTACCTTTCGAATGAAAAAGCGTGAATTAAAATCTACATCATATTTTATTGGTGGAAAATGTATATTTCTGAAGCTTGAGGTTATATTAAAAAGAAATTACCCTAATAGGCCAAAAATAGAAAAAGAAAAAAAAAGGGCTGATGAATTCAGATGTTTTTTTCCTAATATAGTGTCATTCTTCCCTTTCAAACTCTTTCAAAGTCTATTTGATGCAGTAGGGTTATTAACTGGTATTTTTTTCTCATAATATGTTTACAGTATCTTTGACATTATCTGATTGAAAAAAAATTCCAATGAGTACATAAATTTTCTAAATTTTTTTTTAGCTTAACTTATCTATTTTGATATAGAATTAAAAATGAATATTTTAATATAAAAATATGTAGATTAAATATTTATTTATTTTTTGATGAATAACTGCATTTATAAACACGGTCTGCTACATTTATTTTGTAATTTTAAAAATCAAGAGAAAAAAAGAAATCACAATTTTAAATTAAAGTTATGGTTTGCTAACTGAAACTTTGTTTTAATAGTTAAAGTACAGGGGTCTGTCCAAGCCAAATTTACTACCCTTTAACGGTACCTTTACAAATTCAACTTTATTATAAATGATAGAATAATCACACAAAATACTTTTCCTTAAAAAAAAATTTTTGTGTCTCGTAAGAAATGATAAATCCATATTTTTACTATATTTGTATTGATTTTTTAATATAATTTTTAATTTTCACAAAATAGGTACCTCTCAGAAAAACCCAGACAGACCCCTGAAGTATTTTTTAAATTCTCTATTTCATCTAGTCTTTAAATTTTAACCATGCATTTGTTTCAAAATGGTTGCTATGCATTCAAAGCCATGTATTATAAAGAAAAATTATTTTAGTTAGAGCTTCTAAAATATTGTTACAATATAGTTTTAATATTAAGTTAATTTGATTAAACATTTGTAATTTTTTTTTATCTTGAATTAAAGTTCTTACAGTGTATTTGAATAAAAATCAAAAAATCTGATTCTTTTGATTTTTTTTAAAAAAACACGAACCCTGCTTATTTGCAACAGATTCAGATTTTTGACCCCCAAAACATAGGGGGTAGCCGCTATCTAGGAAATATGATCTGTATAGTTTGGTAAGGAGAGCAATCCAAAGTTTGAATCCCTTAATGTTAATATTACTTCTTGCATATTTCACCATATCTCCATAACTTTTTAAGTGAGTTTAAAAATTTTTGCACACAATTATAAAATTTGTTTATCCAAACATATTTTCATGCAAAATATAAACTTTAATAAATATTTATAATTTTTTTATTATTTTATCTAATTATTGTTGAAATACTTTGAATTGTAAGGTATTCAATTTTTTACATTATTTTAAAGTAGGTAATTTTAAATTGCAAAATGCATAATTGGAGCAAAACCGGTTGAATAGTTCCTGAGAAAGCAAAATTTTAAATATGAGACTTTTTTAAAATTCGATTGCTCAGGAGCAATTCGATCAATTTTGATCAAATTTTGTATTTTGCCTTGTAAAATTAGATACTACAAAAATTGTATGAATAATTGCTAAAATTTATTTTTTGCTTGGAATTATCTTTAAATAAATGAATTTTGTTTAAAAATTCATCAACAAAAAATTAAAAAAATTATAAAATTCATTTAATTAAAATCTCGAGATATGGCAAAATAAGCAAATAGTAAAATTACCTTTGAGAAGACTAAACTTTCAACCGTTCTCCTGACCAAATAAAAAATAATTTTTTTGTTTGAAATAGCACTATGCGTGTCTTTTAAGTCAATTCTTAGAATATTAAATAAAAATTTCTTACGAAATTGAACATTTGTAGAAATAAAAATGTCTTGAAAATTAGCTTTTATAGCATAAAAATACTTTAAATATAGATCAATATATGCTAGCAAATGTTTCTAGTAGCACTATAGTTCTAAAGTTGTATTAAAGGACACATAACAATAATATAAAGAGAAACTTAAAATTTTTCAAGAATTACTTGTACCGATAATAATATAAAAGCTTAAAGTTTAAAAGTAAATTACTAGAAGTGTAGATTGCTCAGAATCCTTCCTTGTTTTATTTTATAAATAATATGATTTTCTTTTATCTTCCCAATTTAGACTATTTTATTTAAAAATTACAATAGATACTGCAAAATTTATAAAAAAGATAAAATTATTGATATAATATTTGGGCGATTCTCATGCAAAGTGAGCCAAATTTCTGAATTATTCTGCTAAATAACACTAGACTGTTACTGTGTTAAAATGTAAGTTCTCTCTTGAAATTTTTTTTTAGAGTGGTATCCATCAATACTACTATGTCCTATTATTGTAATGGAGCCCTTTTTGGGGGGTATACAGTATCCTTTTCAGTTTTTAGCACCATGTTAATTTTAAGGTCTAAACCCTGAAAAAAAATTTTACTACTATCATAACAATCCATAAATATTATAGTTAAAAATATCATTTTAAAAATTACACCTTTTTTGACAACTAAGAAAGAATATTTAGGTGCCATTGACACCTGATTGTCACATTCTAATTTCTAACCCTGAACGGAAGGAGTTTTGAAAATAAGAAGAGTTTTCTATTTACAATTTCAATGGTTTAGAATAGTTTTTAAATGTTCTATAAAGGTCTAAAGTTTTCATTTTTTAACAGTATCTGTATATTAAGTACATACTTTTAACTTACAACCAAAATCTTTACTAATTTAAAAGATGCACTAGCTTGAGATTGATCTCAACTTTTACCTATTACTGGTTGTGTTCATACAAGCAATCTCAAAAGAGCCCTTATCATTACTACTATGACTCTTAGTTTCTCACTTTGAAATGCTTTAGAACTTAATTTGACAGGCTTTTGTGCATCGAATTTGATTAAAATTAGAAGCTCTAAAATAAGAATGGGTTCCAAATTTTGCTTATTTATATTTTTACATTGTATTTAAAAAAGTATTCATAAATATGTTTTACATTATTGTTTAGATAATCATGGGAGAGGCAGAACCATCTCAGAATACTAATGAGAAATTTGTCTCTCAGTGTCATGCTCAGCAGAGTCTAAACAGAATGAGAGATCTATGTTTAGCTGACAAACTTACTGATATCACCCTTGTTGTTTCCAATATTGAAATAACTGCACATCGTCTTGTTCTTTCTTCTGCCAGTGATTATTTTTATGCAATGTTCACAAGTGATCTCATGGAAGCTACTCTGAGTCGCGTACCAATGGAAGGCACTGATCCTATTGCTTTACAAGCATTGGTTGAATTTTGCTATACTGGTAACTATACTTATATTGTCTTTTGATTATTACCTCAGTGATTTTTCTTTAGCAAATTAAACAGGCTTCTTATTTTTAAATTTTGTTAATTTTGAATGCAATTTTTTAATTCTTATGATTATTAAGCTTCTTAAACTACTTTAATTTAAGAACAAGAAAGAAAAAAACAATTTCTTATGTAACATGATTTTCTCACTAAAATATTTAAATGAGTCTGTTATTATTGTGCAGAACTAGAAAGTTTTATATTCAAACAGTGAGGTCAAACATGCATTTATATGTTGATTTTAAGACAGGAGAATGAACTTGATAATGAGTAGTGAATTTTTTTTTGTCAATATTCTTTAGCTACTTCATCTAATCCGACTGGTGGATTTATTTTATATCACTTTCTGAGAGTGATATGAGAGTCTCATATTAATTTGAAAAAAAATAACCTAAATGTTTTTTTATTAATACATAGAAATAAGCGATGAATTATATTACTATGTTTTAATATTGGTTGAATTAAAAATTATTAAAGGATAGTGTTCGGTAAAAATTCCTTATAAAAAGTAAACAAAATCCACAGTCCAATTTTTTTTTTTTTTTTTGTATAAACATGGTTTTATCAGTTTAAAACAGAGTTTTTTCTTGGTTTATTTTAAACTAAGAGTTGAATACTTTAAGCTTAAGTAAAATATTCAACTTTTACTAAATCGTTCAAAAGAGTTTTGCAGGAACCATTTTTATTTATTGAATAATCTTATCAATTGACATTTAAAAGTTCAAAATTAGTATCTTCTTTAGTTCCATAACTATGCTAACATGATAAAAAGAAGAATCATTACTGATTATTTTAAATATGCTTTTATATTACTTAACTTCAATAAATACTCAATATCTTTGTTATTTTAGTATTGCATGTTAAAATACCTTATAACAGTGATTCTCCTCCAAGCTATTAAATCAATGAAAATTTTTAATGAGATGTTTAAGGCATTATATTTCTGTTATTAAAAAAGGTTGAAAACAATAGTATGATGAAAAAGAATAAAAACTACGAATTGGCACACATAAAGTAGTAAAGCTATGTTTTAAGACTAATGATTTAATAATAAATAAAGAATAAATACTTTTTTCATTTATTTTAACATAATGGAATTTTATTTTTAACAATATCTTATTAACACGATGTCAATGTCAAGGGTGAAAATGTTGTAAAGAAATGTAATTTACAGTAGTTTTACAATTTTAATCTCCAATTTGGAATTCAGGTCATCCTTTAAAATTCTGATTGAACAGCTGACTTAATTTTTCTATATTAAATTGTATATAGAACTAATAGATTTTTCATAAAGATGATGCTTTTAAATCAGAAGATTTTTTAATTATATTATGTAAGAGAGTTTTCAAACTATTTTGTTATCTCATTTCTGATTTAGCTTTACATATAATAATTATTTATAATTTTTTTTTTTAAAAATTTCTTCTTGATTTGCTTTAACTTACTTTTAAGTATATTTTTTAAGCTTATACAGTCAAACTTCGTTAATGTCAACTCGAAGAACCGAAAATTTGTTCTTATTAAAAGTAGTTCAAGTTATCTGTTCAGAAATATGTTTGAGGAAAATTGTACTATGTACAGATATTTTCTATTATCTATATCTGGTATCAATTTGCATTTTATAATCTTACAATTTTATTGCGAATATATAAATTAATATATACATTTTATTTCAATATTTTTTTTTATTTTGGGCTTTATATTAAATAAATAACTTCTATGTATCTCATAATAAATACAACCTGTTACTTTAAAAAATAAAATAAAGTTATAAAGGAAGAAAAAAATACATTTCAGATAAAATTCAAAAAGTGAACTTTTGGTACTTTTTTTTCTTCTTTACACTCACACCTATATTTATATTAGAGTATAAAAGGGTTTATGGTGTTTGCTGTATTGGCCCCTCTCCCTCAATAAATTCAATTCACACAACTTTTTCATTTGAGTGCTGTAATGCTGAGCATTCAAAAAACCTTTTATAGATTAAGAACAGCGAGTGATCAGTTTTCTTATCTATCAGATGGAAAATAAATTTTCTGTTCACATTTAAAGTACATTTTTTCCCTAGGGTAATGAAATTTGAGTTCACCTTAACAGATATTTCATATTAAACGTACTTTAAAGTATTATATTCGAACAGAATTTGACGGGAATTGAAAATTAGTTCACGTAAAAAGAAATTCATGTTAAGCGTGTTCATGTTAACAAGGCTCAACTGTGTAACCAACCTTTAAAGTTATAAATAGTACTATTTATGAATTGATAATTACTTCAATAAAAATTAAACTTTATTTCCCACTCAGTACAATAGTTGCTTTTGCTTGAAAAAAATAGATTATCTTTACTAACACAATGACCGAAATAGGAACTTCTAAGTTATTAGCCTGTAAATTAGCCAAATTGTGAAATTCTTAGCTAAAAGCAAATCTTAACAATTAATGATTATTTTTTTCTTATAGAAAACTTCAAATCAGAATACAAATTTACTGTTAATTTAACTATTTTATGAAATGCAAATTCAAATATAGGGTAATTTTGCAGTTGGGGAGGAGTAAATGAGCAATGAATGGGAGAGATGATGAGCAATGTTTTATCGTTTTTGAGGAAAAGAAATGGGAATAGGTTGGAATTTTAAAGTAGAGCAGTAATATAAGGATGAACTTGGAGCAACATTTGACATTTTTTTTATTTTTATTTATTCTGACATCTTTTAAAAAAGTACATTTCGTTTTAAATAAAACCTTTAATTCTTTTAGTCTTTTTTTTTTTTTTTTACGGTCAAGACCTAATTGAAATCACCCAAGGAGAGAAAATCATGGTAGAAATTAGGTTGTTTATATTATTTGATTCTGCTTAATTTTGTTTTATTAATTTTTATACTACTCTCTGAGCTTTTTTCTAGAAATTTTGTTTAACACGTTCATTGTCAGCCGAGAACAGGGGGTTATTATATATCTATCATTGAAGAGTAGTAATCAATAAAAATTATTTTCTTAGACTTTCTTAGATTATTAATTAGATTTTCTTATTTTAGCAACCATTTTAACTTTAAAATTTTACAATAAGTTTGTTTTAATAAAGAATATTTATTTGTCATGAGAAAGAATATTTTCTACAGAAATAGTTGGATGATATTATGCATCTTGCTTGTACTAAATCTGTTTTTTGACCTAAACTGTATAAAAAGATTGCCGCATGATATCTCATGACCTGGTTAACGAAGGTGCTAATATGCAATTTATATTAGTTTGTTTCATGCTTACATAATCTCGTTTATTGGTTACATTATTTTGACCTAATATAATTCTAATTGGTTATATAATGTATCTAACGGAAACTACTGTAATCGAATAAAAAATATACATAATTTGTTCAGTAAAATTCATGTTGGCGTAATTTTCTGGATCAAGAAGAATGCTAGCCAATACTTTTACAATATTAATTATCCCATTTACCAATTAGAGGTACAAATAATATAATATGAGGAAATGTAATAACCCTTTTAAAATAAAACACTTATTTCCAAATGCTTCACTTATATCATAAAGTGAAGTTTTGTATTCATCAGTGGTAGGCATTCCTAGATGGTATCTGTAGTAGAAGTTAGCAATACTAAAAATCAGATCCAGTCAGACTATTAGTGTGCCCCATATTTTGCCTGCAGACTTTTATACAATATCTTGGTCTCCAATCATTAATTTTTGTTTATTTTTGCGTCAAACTTAATTTGAGTTGTTTTCACGCACATTTGGATTCAATTGGACGTCTTCTCCCACATGTGCATCATCTGTTTACGTATGTACGCTACAAAAAATTCAGAACACATTATTAAAGTGTATTTATTTCCGATTGATTTAATTTTTAACTGTGGTAAAAAGTTGATGCAGTGAGAATGATCCCAAAGCAATATGGATCAGTCTCAGCTGAGAGAATCGTTCTTGAAAGAAGAAATCTTTTGTGAGCATCATGAAATTAAGTAATTCCGTTATTGGTTCCTGTAAGAAAAGTAAAAAAGTGTATCATGTGCAGTTTAGATCGTTAGATATGTTGGAAAAGAAAGTTAATAAGAAGTATTTAATTTCTTTAATCAATATTCGGACGAAATTTCTTGTATAATATCTTCTAAAAAGGAAATTAGTTATACATTTTGCACTAATTCTGCAAAAGTTTTCAATCTTCTATGAAGGAAAATGTGACGTAACAGCATATTTATAGCAACAAAAACATGTTAAATTGGAAAAAAATAATTGCACAAAATAAAACTATTAAAGTTTCTAAATATTATTATGAAGTTATTAAAGCAGAGGCGTTATTTTCAAATTTTATAACTATTAATTTGTGCCAGTGTTAAAATTTCCGTACTTGTAAGTATAAGTAAATTACTAATTTTCTGTATTTATGTGTGTATCTATCTATATATATATGCTGTGAATTCGCGATAACTCGAATCTGATAGGACTGACGAAAAACTTCGACATATCGGAAGTTCGACTTACCGTTAGTTTCGGTTTTGGACTTTCAAAATATTGTCGGATTATTTAATTAATGCTTATTAATTACAAATCTTCTAAATGCTTACAATATTTAAGATCATTTTTCTGACAAGCCATTTACGATAAGACTGTTTGAAGCACTTTATGATACCCTGGTCCATCGGCTGCAACTTTGCTGTTGTGTTTGGCGGGAGAAACTGCAAGTTTACTGCTTTCAAATTAGGTAGATCACTATGCGCTGTGCATTTATCCATAAAGAGTATCACTTTTCTTTTTTTAGCGAAGAATTTCCGATCCAATTTTCTTAAATAGTCTTCAAATAAAACTGATGTCATCCAAATCTTTTTGTTAGACTTGTAATCCAAAGGATACATTTTTAGATTCTTGAAACATCGGGGATTTCGGTATTTTCCGATAACAACTAAGGGCAATTTCTCTGTCCCAGGTGCATTTCCTTCAACTAGGACAGTCAAACGTTTCTTGCTCATTTTACCCCTTGAGCAGTTTTCATCCTTAAACATCATAGTCTTATTTAAAAGACATTTAAAAAATAAACCCATTTCATCAATATTGAAAACATTTTAACTGCATGCTTGAAGTAAATTTGGTAACGTTTCTTTTAACCTCTGTTCAGATACTTCAAGAGGGACAGCTTTAACTTCTCCATGAGGAGTGCGAAAGACATTGTGATGTGTTGCAAAGGAAGGGGCAAGATATCAGCTCCTAGGTTTTTTTTTCTTTAAAAGATCCAAAAAAAATCGAGTTAAAGGGAGTAAAGTTCGAGTAATCGAGAAATAGTAATATTCGAGTTATAGTGAATTGACTGTATATATATATATATATATATTTAATTTTAATTTATTACTGTATGTATTTCTTATATTATATACTTCGCGTGACTACCTTCATTCCCTTCTGAACATGCGTTGAAAAGTAACCTACTTTTTCATTTTCTCCAGTTCACATGTTTGAACTATTACAAAATGAACAGTATTGAAATTTGAGAATTAATAATATTAACATTGAAATTGAAAAAACAAATTCTCAAATATAGCATAAAATGTTGATGAAAGATTAACAATTGTCTGCAAAATTAATAAATTGGCCACTTTGGAAAGTACATGAATTAGTAATTTAATCATCAAGATGCGTTTACAAATATTATTAATAATATAAAGCCGTAAATATTTTTGAAAAAGGGGGATGCTGGCGGACCAGATATATCTTCGGGGTCTACCTACTCTATAAGTAGCCCCAAATTTCACAAATAATCTGCAGTAATAGGCTGAGATAGCTGCGCCATCTATGGAGAAACTCTGAAAATAGCGCCATGAAAATTTTCACCTTTAAGAATCCCGAGGAGCTGCGTTCCAGAGGCAGCCCCCCTACTGGATCGCTCAACGACATCGAAAATTATTTGAAAACCCTAAAAATTAGAATTTGGAAGAGAGTTGCCATGGATAGGTGGTACTGGCATTTGTCAGCTGTTGAGTCAGCCAAGGCCTGCATGGAAAAGAACTCTCTAACTCAAGTTACTGTATTTCTCGCTCTGGCTCATACAGAATCTCTACATAAATCTTATTGAGAATCTAATACAATAAAATAGTTTTGAATACAAATAAGTTTGCATGAAACCTAAATAGTAGTTGAGACATGTATGTCAAAATCATTCAATTTATCAAAAATAACTTTTTGGCATAAACTTAACAACAATAGCTTTTTGGCATAAACTTATCAACAATGTAAAACAATATACAAATTTTGCTAAAGTTTAAATGTCTACATTTTATTTTTTAGGTGAAATTCATTTAACTGAAGAGAATGTGGAAACAACATTATCAACTGCAAATGTTTTACAAATATCTGAAGTAGTGAAAGCATGCTGTGATTTTTTGGCATCTCGGTTGCATCCTTCGAATTGCATTGGCTTTTCTTTATTTTCTGAATCTCAAGGGTGCATGGACTTGCATCAAGCTGCTTTAACATATGTAATGGTAGGTAATGCATTTATTTTTAAGAAAATAGTCTTAAACTATTGCCACTTATCTTAAAGGGCAATAGTTTAAAACTGTAACCCTTTAAGATAAGTGGCTTAACTTACTCACACATAAATTAATAAAATCTTATATAATCCGATTTTGTGTCCTTAACAAATCTAGAAGACCATGCACTGTAAGATGTAAGGAGGTAGACATAACCAAAACATGATTTTACTTAAGTAAAGAAAACAGAATGAAGCCATTTACAGTTTATGTGAATAACCTGTGTTAAACTAACACATAAATGACTTGATAAATTATGAAATTTCACCATTCCATAAATTAAAATGAGGAAATGTTATGATCGATTACCCACTATAAAAAATATTGACATTGTGAAATTTAATTTTTTTATTTTTAAATTTTTTTATTAAAATTTTTTGACAAATCTCTTATTAGATTATTTACTATTATTGTATTATTATAGTAGTTCATTTATGATAAATTAGAATGAAAAATATGCTTGAACAAGAATAATATTGCAGATCTTAATCAATCTTTTTTTTAAAATCCTATAAAGCTTAAAATGCAATCCAATTTGCACTTGCTGCATTTATTATTTTTTTTTTCCAATGGCAGGCACTGAACTTTATTCGTTTTGCCTTAGAAGATGCCAGATTTGTTACTCATTTTGCGTTACCCAGTGGGCACCTGTGAACCAAAGTCACGGAGGCGAGTAACATTGCCCACGCCACACTGCCACAAACCCATTCATAGGGTGAGTCACATTCATACATCACACACAACAGAGGACAACCCAAGAGAGAGAAACATCCATGCCCAGAGCGGGATTCAAACCCGCAGCCATTGACTTTGCAATCAGGCGCGCTAACTGCTCGGCCACCTGGCCGGCACTTGTTGCATTTATAATTTAATCAGACCACTTTGGTTGTTGTCATATGATAGCCCAAAGATACCAGTCCAAATGTCAGTGACATGGCACTTTGTTCTTAGTAAAGAAGCAGTTAGAGGTCACCACATAAACCTTTACTGATAGGCTAGTATGACTATATGTCTGAACTAGTAAACCCATAATCACCTTGTTGACCCAGTATGTTACTAATTGAAATTGATATTGTCAAGTTGAGCATGGCAAACATAAATTTACTCTGTTTTACTTGATCCTCTCTGTAAACTCTCAAAGGTCCCAGTGTTCATAGTCCTGAAGGTGATTTGCATATGAAGTAGTGTTCATTTCATTATGTATTGAACGAAGACATACTGGTTGCACTTTTTAAGGTTAATAGGGAAAAAAAGCAATCTGAGAAATATAATCCCCATAGTTTGGTCAGGAAAGCGATCCGAAGTTCGGACCCCTTAATGTTAACTTCAATTTTTGCGTTTTAAGTCATATTTTTAAAACTATTTAGGCAATCCAAAAAAAAAATTTCACTCACTCATAAAACCCATTTACCCAAAGATGATTTCATTCAAAAAATAATATTTAATAATTTATTATTTTTTATTACTTAAATGTGTATGAAAAAACTTTTGAATTATAAAGTATAAATTTTTTTAAACCATGTTCATCTATGTACAAATTTTTT
Source organism: Parasteatoda tepidariorum (assembly GCF_043381705.1). Lineage (NCBI taxonomy): Eukaryota > Metazoa > Arthropoda > Arachnida > Araneae > Theridiidae > Parasteatoda > Parasteatoda tepidariorum. The sequence goes on along the minus strand of NC_092214.1, from coordinate 33,172,071 downwards.
CTGTTGCAAAATCTTAAGTTTCAACAGTTTTTATTTAGTAGAAGCCAAAAAAATTAAAATTAATTATTTTAAAAAAATTATTTGGCAACAATGAAGAAATATTTGAACGTGGCAATTAATATTTAAGTGTAGATAACTTGGGGAAACTTGACTTGTGCACCCATAGCGTAAAATTTCATTCATATTTTTTTTGCTAATAATCAATTGCTAATTCTTTTTTTAATTTATTTATAAAATATGGTGTTTCTTTTTTAGTCGTCTAAAAATTTATTCGTAATTCAATAAAGAGATTTTAGTAAAACATTTTATTCAATGAATGTAGTGTTTTTTAAAAGCATGTTTCTGATAGAATGTGATTATATATCAGCTTTTTTTTATTTAATTTTTTAGTTTGTTCTTTCAATAATTTATACAATTTCAAAAATATAAAAACGTATGCATAGGTTTGGAATAATATATTTAACAATTTCTTAAATATATATATTTTAAAATTATTAGTACTATGTAGTCAACATTTTTAAGAATCTTAAAATTTCTCAACATCTTATATATCGCCTTAATCTTAAATCAAATTTTTTAATTACCTGTCCATGCGCTCTTCACAGAATTATTTTGCCAACTATTTAATTAAATTTATAACATTTATTAAATACGCAACCAAGTATTATTTTTCCATTAATATATACTAATCAGTTGTTTTGGTACTTTAATTTAGATTTTCCTTTAAAATAAAAATCCTTTTCAAATTATTGTCTAGTTTTTATTAAATGAAAATTTAGAATTATTGCCAGTTAGCTGAGAATTAAATCTTGTTAAGAAATTAAAAATATTCTGCTGATCAAAATTGTTCGATGCAAAACAGCTGACTATTGAAGCATACTGTTTTTCTGAAAAATGAAGATAAATTATTGATTGTCTTTTTTTATTGTTTTTATTTATTTGATTAATGAAAAGTAAATGCATATATGTGGACAGCAAAAAATATAAAAGTTTGCTTTGTTTTTTAAATGAACAAAAAATTATGGACCTGCAATTTTATTTTTACTTGCAAACTTATTCTCGTCTGCTAACGCTAAGAGAGTTGCCCTTTTAAAAAGGTTAATGTTGAAAAAATTTGTTTAAAAAGTTGTTAATATTATTTCTCATCTTTCGCACCATTCAAAAAAATATTGTTATGTCAGGAAAAGGCTTGACATGCCTTATTTTGTTAAACAGCTAATACTAAAAATAGAAATTCCAAAACCATGCTATTTTCAAAATCATCTCAAAATTTTTTTGGAATTTCCATAATACTAAAATAAGATATATTAACCTTTTGATTGCGGCCGGTACAGCATATGTACCGGTAGAAAAAACTTCTCTTATTGCGTCGCTGGATCAGCAGTTGTACCGGTGGTTCTCTTCCCCTTTTTCTACTAGACCGCCATCGCACCTGTCATTTCTTCAGGAACCCCCTGTAATTTGCTCCTATTGTTGAAAAAAGACTTCAGGTGTGCTCACTTTCGATTCAAATTGGCTGAAAGATTTTCTCTTTTATTATCAGTTGGCGAGTTTCAAGGTATGAGAATTTCTTTCATTCCCTTTGAAAGTACTAGTTTCATTTCATTTGTGATCATTTCAGCGATATTTTGCGAATCCTAGTTTATTTTTTTCTATTAATTTCTTTGTTAGTTACGTTTTTTTCTTGTTTACATTTTTGTTAATTTTTTTACAATCTTTTGCTAATGTTGTAATAAAATTTTTATTTACGTTTTATTTTTTAATTTGTTGCTTTCGTTTTGTATTTTTTTATGCTTTTTACATTAAAGGAATTTTTCGCATCTTTTAAGATGCCACGTAGAGGGAGACCACTCACTCAGGAAGAAATCGATAAAATAATGAATGATTTCGATGATGAAACGTACGCTGATTTAGAATCTGAGTGTGAGGAGGAAGAGGAAAAGAATGAAGTGAATGAAATTGATAGTGAGGATGAATTTAAGGATAATTGTCAGTTGAATTGTGTAAATTCCAATTTAATAGCAGTAGAAAGAGTATTTCAATGGAAAGAACCATCTCTTGACGATTAAGTAAATGTTTTACCATTTACTGGAAACGTTGGGCTAAATGAAAAACATAAAGATTTGAAAAGAGAAGTTGAATTCTTTGAACTTTTCTTTTGTGATAAATTGTTTAAAATATTATCTAACGAAACAAGCAGATATGCCGAACAAATAATGGATGCAATACCGGAATCATCAGGCAAGTTGGGTGCCAACGAATCCCGGTGAAATAAAGAAATTTCTAGCAACAATTATGCTGATGGGCCATGTAGACTTAGATAATATTTTACACTACTGGTCAACAAACGAACTAGTGTCAACACCGCTTATGAGGAAGTGCATGCCTAGAGATAGGTTTATGCTGATATTAATATTTCTGCATTTCTCTGACAATAATTTAAAAAAACACTACAATGATGAAAACTATGATTGCTTATGGAAACTAAGAGAGATATTTGTAATTTTAAATGATTCATTTAAATTTGTGTAGCATCCAACAGAAGGGCTTTCAATTGATGATGTGATCGTAAAATTTAAAGGAAGAGTACTTTTCCGACAGTACATCCCAAAAAAACGAAAACAGTGAGGAATAAAAATTTACAAAGTTGCTGATAAACTTGGATATACATATGACATGAGCGTATATTTAGGCAAAGATAAGCTCAAAGACTCTCCTACGGTATCAGCGCCTACTATGTAGTGAGCAAAATGACAGAATGTATAAAAGATAAAGGGCATAAGATGAACATGGCCAATTTTTTCTGTTCACTGGAACTATTTTGCGATCTGCTGAAAACGAAAAAAATAAACTGTTGTGGAACTGTTAGACAAAACAGAAAAAATTTTCCTAAAGAACTCAGTAAAAGGAAGAGGAAAAAAGGTGAAACAATCACTAAGATCTCTAACGATTTAGTTGCCTTATGTTAGAAGGACAAAAGATAAAAGTGACAGACGTCGATAAAAGTGACAGAATATCTAATAGCTATTCTTTTAGCAGAAGAACTTTGAAATTGACAAAAAAACTGTATTTTCATTTTTTAGATCTATCTGTTTTGAATGCTTATTTAGTGTCAGGGTCAACTCTGACACATCGGGCATTTAGAGTTAATTTAATTAAAGAACTGATGAAATGCCAGCAT